>NC_064880.1:53395770-53716604 GCF_929443795.1 Astur gentilis
TGTCAAATATATTTAAAGCCTTTAAAAAAAATAATAAACACTTCTCAACCAACAAAGTAGTTGCATTGTTTGTTGCTTAGGACACTGTATACAACCGAGGATTTTCTAAAACCACAACACAAATCTGTGTTGCAACAGTAAGGGAAGACTTTGTGACTAGCACAACCTCATGTGATGCAAGCTTAACACTCCTGAGGCCAGCATCCCCCAGCTGACCGACCACCATCGCAGCAGGATGAAACCAGACACACGTCCATGTCATCATTACCCATGGGCTTAAAAAACAATGCTTATGAACTGCTGCAAACAGGATCAGCTACACTGGCAAAACGTATTATGCTAAACAAATTCAAAATTATTATAATATATATCATCACCTTGAAAAACAAGTTGTCAAGCTTACTCTGAAAATGGTATGGTAAGTCTAAAGTGAAGAAGTTATCTGGCCAACTTAATACAAACAATTATGTTTATTAGTTGTTTACACAGCTCTAATATGCATCCATTAATTCATGTTTCAAAGCTATACATACAGCTAATAACGGGGTGTCTGTTAGGATTCAACAGTACAAGGACCTCAGAAGCAAGTCTTCAACAGTACCAGCATTTATACTAAATCTTCATTTACGTACAAAAAAATTAGACAATTGTCATGGTTACTGTTCCATGATCTGCATCCCTTCGCATAACCCCAATAATATGCCTACATATATATACACACATACATATTTGGGTGGGGGAAGCCTTCCAATTCAGAACAATCAGGGGCAAAAAGCAAGACAGAACAAAAAAGTTAATAACAAAAGTAAACTCTGAAGATGTTAACCATTCTGTAGCTTTGCATCTAATTCAACCTCATATTAAAGAGCTGTATTCAGAGAGAATAAATCAATGTAGACTGTGCAACAAAAGAGTAGTAACATGACCTGTAATTTTAATTTAAAGAAAAACAATTAACGAGAACACAGCAGTCTTTAACTTTCATATAGTCAAGAAAAAAAGCCAAAAAGTAGCAGCATTTTCTGTTAAAAAGCCTATTTACAGTTTCATACACCAGATGTAAGTGACTAAGCCAAGGCTTATTTCAGCAGGCCTGTTCTACACAAGATATTCAGTTCTTGGATACAGAAGTAAAATAGTCAGAGTTCAGCAGCGGCAAACATTTTTTTGGTGTGCAGTTAAAGAGAATAAAGGTATTTAATGTTATCATACCAGAATAAAAACCTTTGGAAATACTCATTTTGTATGTATTTTTTTATAGACCAACATGGTGATCTATAGTCTAAGATTAGACAGCACCAAGGGGATGCAAGGCAGGCCACAGGCACGTGGCCCGAGGAATGAACAGAGGACCCCTGTACTAAAACAGACAAAAGTAAATATGTGATAATGGTGTCTTCTTTTTTTTAATCACCTTATATTTAATTGGATTCAAAAGAAAAACAAGAGGAGTTTTCAGGAAAGTCATAGCAAAGTTAAGGAATAACTGAGTTAAGAGGAAAAGAAACAAGCAGGAGGCAGCCCAAGAGCAGGCACGGCTTTGAAGATAGCTCACCGTTCCTTTACCCACTGGCAAAAAATGTACGCAGGAAGAGCATGGCAGCGTGCAATGTGCACACACCAGCCAGCGACACAGAGGAGCTGGAGACAAAGCCCACCCAGACAGGGAAAGTATGTCACAAAGGAAAAAGACTTCAGCTACACACAGCTAAAGTCAGAGGCAGAAGCATAAAGAGTATGGAAAAGCATTCCACCATCTATTACACCATCGTAATAGAGGGGTTGATGCACTTGCTTATTCCTCAAAACTCACTTAACAACATCATCTGCCTATGCGTTAGTTAATAGAAAAGCTATTCAACAAGATTACCACACTGATACAAATATTGTGCAGTTAGAAATAAAGCAAAAAGTCCAAAATTAACACACACAGAACAGGACTGTTCGGGTTGCAGAGCTGACCAGCAACATGATAAAGTTATTTTTTAACCCAGCTTTGGTTTCACCTCTTTTGCTTTCTAAGAAGTTACCTGTAATCCCCCACCACTCACAAGGCTGCAAATACCAGCACGCGACGTGTGAATATGCTGGAGTGGTACACCACTGGAATTCAGCATTTTCTACAGGAAAAGAGCATTTCACCATTAATTTTAGTTTCCATTCTATCTGAAACCACCCAACAAATACTTCTTGCCAAACTTGTCCCAAATGCCAAACAATCTCCCAATACAAACCCTGTCATCACAGGTTTGGCAGAACAGCACACTGCACTCCAGTAACACCTAGACAACCCCATGTACTAGGTAAGAAATCATATCTTTGCTTGAAAAGTTTCACCAGAAGACACACACACACACAAAAGGCTTAACGCAAGCAGTAAAATTTTGACAGGGGCTTTCATCTTAAAATAATAAATACTGGTAGGTTTTCAAGAATTAGCAATTCTGACATTTTCTATAAAAGCGTATATATATGCTTGTACAGAGCTCCTCCCCCCAACAATTCTAGACCAAGTTTGTGTTTGTTTCACTTCTTCAAGAAGAATTAAAAGAACTGAATGAGTTCCTTTAAAATCTGATTTTCATTTAGTTGAAAAGCCAGGAAAGACAGAAAGAGGTAAGGTGGAAACATTCAAGGAATGTTCTGATAAAATTTCAGGAAAAGTTACTTAATAGAATCATAATTGAACTTTATTACAATAAATAGCTTTATAAAAAAATTTACTAAATTACTTTAATAAACATGCATAAGTTTCAGACACAGAAGTTCTCAAGCTGGGAAACGCCAGCCCTTCCAAGTCTTGGTATTAATCTGAAGCCATAATTTTTTATGTTCTGGAATGAAACTTTATTGCAGTATCAGTGTTAGCCACATACTTTATGCATTTCTTTCAGAAAGACAACAAACTTTTTAGAAAGAGAAGTACAAAATACAAGTGATCAAAAGAAGTATGACCCTGGTCATATGATTAATGGCTATACATACGGATATTACTTTGCATTTGTAAAAAACAGACAGATTATACTAGAATGTAACTGTATCGTTAGTATACTACTCTGGTAAGTTTACTTTATACTCAAAGAACTGTAGGTTTAGTGTTGGAGGTTAGTATTATAATACAGTACTTGGTAGAGTCCAAGGACAAAGAGCTCGGTTCCCTCCGACAGCTGCTCCCCCTTCCCGTGGAGCCAGAAGGGCAGACTTGGATCTCAAGCAGCACGTACAGGCTGAGTACAGGACTGTGGCTACAGGATTAAAGGGTTTGGAAAAGAATGTAGTAAGAAAGTTGAGGACACATTGAAAACATTCATGAAAACATAACAGAGACAGAGTTTAAACGGGATCGGTTACCATTCCTCTATCATATACTACCAATTATTCAATTTATCAGCCATAAAAGTGCTCAGGCCTTCCAACGTGAGGTTTTATGTTTCGGTTTGGTGTAGGTTTTTTTATCTTTGAATCTCTCCGCAGGAGAATGTGTCTTTTCTCGGCCACCTCTTCTACCCTCCACAGTGTTTGATGCAGGAAATATTTAGACAAGATTAACACTGAGCTGATGATTTATAAAGAATGATTTATAGCCTTCTAGGTAAAGCAGCATTTTCTAACTTAATTCACTATCAGCTAATTTACAAATAGGAAAAGCTTAAAAAAAAACCCACGCAACTTGTGTCCTTACTCACAACAAATCTGGCTTAAAAGGCTAAGGGTGGTACACGAGTATGATCCTGTTATGAATAAAGACTACTATCTGATGTGAAGAACATTTTCAAAAAAAGTTTCTGTACAATATAAAAATTAACCAGTAAAATCCTAGTAAGGCAAGAATATAATTTCTGCTCATGATTCTAAAGCACACTGTAAAAAAGTTAGTGGCAACCACTTATAATTTCTCATTTTTGTACATTTAATACAGTCACTGCAACAATTATATTCAAGTCACATTTGCATTTATAATACATATCACAACTATATGCAAAGACGTTTTTCTTTCTTAGTGCCATTCTTTGTGACATCAAATCATTCTTGTCCTGTAATGCTCAATGATGCACCATCTAAAGGCTTCACATTACATTCATTTGAATTAGCTGAAAACTATTTTTCAGACATAATTGGCCTGACAGTCGCAAAGTTAATGTCTTACTAGCCAATTAAGAAGGAACTACTCACATGAGGATGCTTACAAGGCCAAGTATTCTTGGATTAAGTTATTTAAAAAGCGTTCCTTGAAAAGAATTCCAGCTAACCAATCTGATACAAGGACAAATTTAGTATTTCCTTTCACAAAGCAAGCTAGCTATGTGATGTGTGCTAAATGGAAAAGTGCCTGGAATGTAGAGGACAGAAAGAACTGTAACAAATAGATTTATCATAAAGCATATTAAAACCGGTGTGTAGGGAGGGGAAAAAACACTCATTTACACACATTTAGATGCTTTTATAGAAATATATCTATTTTAAGAAAAAATGGAAATTGTAGCATAGGAAGAAAAAAAATGATCACTGACTTAGTTTTAGGCACTTGAACTGCATAGACTGTAGAAGGTGCCCATCAGATATGTTCAACATTCACACATGCACACCTACGCCTAGGAACATACTGTATAATGCATAGGAAAACAGCTATTAAGCCTCCCTGGAAACAAAAATAATAAAAAAAAATGAAAAAATGAAGCTAGGTAGGTCCCTGTTCACATTTTCCAAGCTCTATAGTCCACCATTCCTCACAATTAAAAACCTGCATAATTTTCAGATCACCAAGGCAGCATATTATAGAGATGATTTACCAAGTTTATTATCTGCTAAACCAAAAGAAACATTTCAAACATTAGATTATTGAAATATGACTTACTGCTATAGTTTTTTTGCTAGTAAAATGGCATTCTGCAGCATAAACTTAAATAACCATTTTTAAAGACCCCTCCCTTTTTCTGTGTAGTATCCTAAGAAGGAATTTCATGAAGAACAAAGGCAAAGTAATCTTAAACTTTAGCTGAAAGCCAAGGCAACACAACACACACGGCGTGAAAACACAACAGTAATACAAATAAAGGTCATGACTCATGTTAAGACAATCACTTCCAAACAACAACCCAGTGAAGTTGAACGCAGCATTGATACAAAGTTAACTTGCTTTTCTATGGACAGAGTTGTGAGAAAAATGTGAATTGTCCTACAGGGAAAAGAAAAAAAGCTGTGAACAAGAAGCACATACAAAAAGGGTTTGTGCGTTGAAGAATTTGTCTGCTCTTCTCCAGCTCTATTAGGCGACTAAATTTAAAAACATTTCTAACTCAACACAAACGGCAAGGTGTATAGGAAAGAACCATCACAGCCACAACACTACCATGAGGGTATATACTTGTATATTCTTCTAACGTTCATCTTGTTAGTATCTGAGTAAACACACTTGTTCTCACAAAGAACCTCCAGGCAGACAACAGTTCCTACAAAAGCTTCCACTGCAACATCCGGATAACGCTATTCCGCTTTCGCTATGCTTTGCCGCACTTAAAAGCACGATCACACCAACCATGCAAGGTAAGAATCTGGAATCATCATCTCTGTTTACAACAGGGTGACAGAGTTGCCCAGCTATTATAGACAAAATCCATAATCCTTACAGAGACTGCAAATCCAGCATTTAAAACGAAGGGGTGTCTTCCTTTGATTTCTAAGCCCCAGTCAAGAATGCAACAGGCACATGATGCGTCAGTAAGCATTGGCCACCGCTGAATTCTAGCTACTGAAGAGCATATCTACCCTCTAAAATACTATGGTATCACAAAATAGATAGAAAACTCATCATCATACGTGACACGACACACACTTTTTTTGTAGTAGGTTAAGGCTGGATTGTTCACCGTCCAACACACAGACGACTTAATTTTCGGATTAAAAACCCTTTAGGGCACAAAAGGCATTGTTTTAACAGCCAGTCTTCACATGTACAGTTATTTCCAACTCCCTACTAGGGTCTGTTGCCACTTGTGAAACAAAGATGAAGTGAACAACGCAGTACCTTGGAGGCCACAGAAACTAGAAGTGGCCATGATACCGAGAGGGAAAAAGAGTAAACTTAAGTTTACTTCTGTGTAAACCTAAGATGTCTGGTTGCAACCGAAGCCGTACCTGGAAGAAACCACAGCACTTTCATTATATGGACGTACTAAGTCCTACAAACTTAAGGGAGGCAGTAAGCAGCAAATTTCAGCAAGAAGCGGATACCAGAATACCGCTCCATGAGTTTTCTCTCATCAACAGGAACAACTCATTTTCTTAAAAACAAACAAAACCCCAACACATACAACCTGTGCAGATTCAGGCAAAAATACGCAGTATTTAACAATACTAAAGCAAAATATTTTAAAGGGATGAAAGGGAAGACATAAGACTCAAAAACCAAACACTTCAGTTTATAAGCAAATCTGCTTTTCTTTTTTAAGACTAGAAAACGTACAATTCCACTTCATATGCAAGTGTGAACAGAGCTCGTTTCTTGAAGATACTATCAGATAAACTGAGAGTCTTTGCATTAAATCGTTACTTCTTTGAACATTTATACATTTTGCAATACACCAGTTAAATACCAATATCTATGTGCATGCACTATAAATATATGCATGTACACATTAAAATGTTTAACAAAGACAGCAGATTCCCTAGCCAGTGAGCATCATAAAGAGATACCAAAAATATATTAAAAAGTTAAATTCTCTACCTGCCTTTGTTAAATACAGACTTTTGTAATTGCCTCCCTTCTTTTCCCCAAATTCACAGCATGATCCCCAGTGAAGCAGGTAAATGGGAAGGCAGCTGCTCTGACTAGATTATCCCATAACCAAAGATAACCACCTTAAAAAGTTCAAACTAAGCTTTTTCTTTAAAATGTCTTTTCCATCCTTACCAGATGTACGAGCTAAGAAAGGGAAGGACATCTTAAACAAAACTTTATTTAATTTTGCTATACTGCCCAAACATACATCTCCAGCATAAAAGCCTATGATTAAGGCTACGTACACTTTCACAATACTGATGACATTTCAAACCATCCAACTGTCATCCCACTGAAAAGCCTGTATCCTTTAAAATGGTAACTCTGAACAACTTCTGTATGGGACATCCATCCCATTAGGTACTACAGTAAGAAAAGATAATCACATAGTGTTCTGACACTTCTTTATAACTCACCTGGGGACCATGCAAGGGAGTTATATTTTCAAGAAGTACTGCCCTGGACCTTCTGTGGGAACATCATCAAGGGGTCACTTTCAGCTTTTCAAGTAGTGTAATCTGTTTTGTTCCCCATCCCAGTTCCATCCATTGCATATAGATATATATACATTTTATGCTATTAGAGAAGTGTGCCTTCCTCTGAAAAACACTTAATACAGAGTATGACTTGTTTCGCAAGATTCCAGTGGGACTTTTAAACATACTTTTGTGCCTCTTCTTTGGTTAAGGAAAAAAAAGAAAAAAAAAAAGACATTTTTCCCTTTATGACAGCTAAAGGTACTTCTACCAGACTTGAATCATAAATGAACAGTACTGCAAAAAAAGAAAAGCAGTACCATAGGAGAGCACGACACGCACTTTTTGGGATCACCTAATCCAATGATGACTACAATAAAAAAAGAAAATCAGTTTCATTTTAAACTCTTTGGCAAATTTTTACTGTTTGCCGACACTGTAATTTGAAGCTCAATCCATAGGCCCCAATCCATTACGGCATCCTCCCTAACTGAAAAATCATGTGAAAAACAAGCAATGGTCTTAAGAGAGAGTTTGCTTTATAAAGTTGTGGTGAGCCAACTGTCTGATGGATGTTACAGCCATACAGGTAACAACGGAAAAGAAGTTGCGACACATTGGCGATGTCAAATATTAGTACTACTGTCAACATACTGATTCAGCTTTACACACTGGTCTGAACAGATTGCAATCAACCTAAAATTGAGGTATAAATATACACAAATATGTACAGTACACGTACAGGAAAATATTTTTGCATTTGTAACATCAGTAACCTTAAAAATACTGGAAAGTTGATATCTATGCCATTGATTTGCTTGCTAATTTACTGGAATAATGAAGCCAACATCTTCAACTAGAGAAGACTACAATGGAATAATATAACTCAAAATTAAAAGCTCCTTCCTCTCACTTCATCTTCACCATGCTCGACATTGGACTGTTCTGAGTGGCTGTATCTTGAAAAGAAGGTTGATCACAGCTTTTAAACACATCCTCAGAGGAAAACAAAAAGGAAACCAAACTGGAGCTATCAATTGCATCTTCCTTTTTGCTGAACGGTCTTAATTTATATACACATATGTGTGTGTGCATCTATGTAGAAAATAAAGTTGAAATAAGTTCAGTATAAATACATCTAACCCATTAATTCTGCCACTGTGAAGGTAATCCTGGGTACAGATCTTTTTAAGCAATGTCTGTGCAAAGAGGTCATTAAAAATCATCTGATTTTAAGTCTTGACATCATCCATTCGAGTCCTTGGCACAGTCTGTAAACAAAAGAGATAATTTAAGGAATACATGGACTTCACAGGATAACTTCAAAGAAAATTCCATGGCACCAATTTAAATTCTTCCCAAGAACTCTGTAATTCTGACTGAAGGCATTGTTTCCAGAAACAATTCACTCAGAGTGCAGTATTTCCTAGATCTTATTATGCAAGCTACTGGTGAGAGACTTCAGATCCCAGCACTTCAAGACATATACTGAAGTTATCTCTAATTATGATTACTCTTAATAAACCAGAACAGGTTTTACGTTATTCTCACCCCTGCCCTCATTAGGCCCAAATCGTATTAAGTTTTATCACTATGAGGTGAGACTGTGGATTTGATGTGAAAGTTGGTTTTCAGATCACACTGATCCTAAATCGGTATGTTCTGAGCCCAAAGATCTTTAAGCGCAAGGTTATTATTGACAGGAGAGGAATGTGTGTTAAAACCAAACGCCACAATAAAAATACCAAAATAATTCAAGATTCCCCTCCTACAGACAAGGATAACTCTTACCCCTCTCCAGTTAGAGCACAGCATGCCTGAATGTGCCACTGGTGATCCTTAATTGAAGTTAGTTTCAGAAACTGTGATATTTCAGCTACTGTCATACACTCTTTAACATCTTGCTTGTTAGCAAAGATCAGCAAACCTGCTTTTTTTAAGTCCTAGGGAGAAAGAAGAAAAAAGATGATTATAAATCAGCCCTCAGAGGCAAAAGAAGTGATACCAAAGCAGAGAACCTTAAGCCCTAGCAAAAAAACCTAAACTATAAAAACACTACAGGCCGACTGACATGTAACTTCAGAAAATCCTTTGATCCAGCAGACCAAACGTCCAATTTTTGCCTATGATGATCTGTAAAACCAGGTAGAATATTTTGTTGTGCTCCGTGAGGATCAGAGGCACCCTGTATCTCTTGTGTGCACAGCTGCAGTAACACCACACACCTCGAACAGTCAAGGCCTCCCGTTTAACCCCGACCTTGCAGGTCATTCCTGCCTGTGTATCCAAACCAACCACTGCATTCTCCTGAGCCTGGCTTTTATCCACACGCCACACTTTTATGTATTACCGCACTGTTAAGATTCATTTTAGTCCCAAATTAGCAGACTGTGCAGCAGTTCTTAGGTGGGGCAAGAGTGGGCTACCCCACCAGAACTTTTTAAGCACTGGTAAAACCTTGCCAAGCCTATCTGCAGTAAGCTCCAGCAGCGTGCATGCTGGCACCCAGCCTGGCAGCGTGGCTCACCAGAGCCAGAAGCACGCTCTGCTGCGCAGCAGCCCTCTGCGAGGGAAATCCTACCGATTAAGAAGCATTCAGACTGCCACTGACAGTGTAAAGCAAGCTGCAGCAATATTTTATTTAGAGGATACACAGAATTTGTAGAAAATCATCACTTACACCGCTTTAGAATCAAAGGATGGATATCTATGTGAAAAAGCAGATTGCAATAGACTTCTTTATACGGCCTGTGCAATATTTAAAATATCAGTCCTAACAATTTAGAGAACAGCAACTCTAGGGGCAAGCTTATTGTATCTCAGACTGCTTGGAATAACACTAGTGCAGGCACATATTACTGAAAATCTGTCCCTCCACAAGTAAAAAGGTCTTCCCAGGAAGCCGAGACAACTCATTCACCTAAATGCCTATCAGACGTGCTAATTTTTACAAGCACTAATATTAATTCCCAAACGACCTACTGGCCAGAAAATAGTTGGAACTGACCCGAGCAACTCATTTTTGCCTTAACAAAAATGCAATTGAATTGGTTAGCAGAAATAGAAGATTTTCAAGGACTGCAAGGAAAACCTATTCTAAATAAACACCTGACTTTCATTTCAGCTTTTATGTATTGTTGTTCTCTTCAAACAGCATAGCATCTGGAGAGTTAGCAGAATATACTGAAAACATCCTGTTGTAAAACAATGGGCATCTTTACTGTTAGATGGGTGCTTTTGGAGCACAGAAATAGTCTCCCAACACGAAGCAAGGGCATTCATGCTGCTTGGAGTTCCAGACTTCCCTCATTTCAAATTCAGTTTGTTAACAACTTCTGCATCTTCCTTTAAAGATTACAAAACAGAAGATGCACTTTTGTTTAGCAACTGCAACAGACTGAAGAGCACATTTATGAAATTGACAGCAGCAGGCCCAATGGCAACAGTCCCTCCATGCTACATTTAACACTCCACCAAACCAAGAAAGTCAGACCTACTTTATTAGATCTTATTAAACATAATTTTCATTTAAATACCGCAAATTAGAAATTCAAGACACTAGGCAAAGCACTTGTTTTTTCTCAAATGCTTCAGATTACCATGGTCACTCAAAGGAAATACAGAGGCAGTCTTTGCCCTTCCTGCAGTCATCTACTAAACAGTGGCTACAGTTTAAATATAGGCATAGTATTTTGGCATACAATGCCATCCATTTTATGCACATCTTTGTATTCTGACACTTATATTTGGAAGCTCAGTGTCATCTCATACAAACTGATCCAGTTTCCATTTAACTTGTCTTACGAGTCTCAGCAGTAGCCAACCTTACACAAACACATCTTTAGTAAAAATCAGGGCTTTGGTCCTGCTGCACTGCGTGGCTAGATTAAAGTCTTTGGGACATTCAGGTTATGCAATAGGTGCTCCTTGGCTTACACGGCAGTACAGTACTTCTGAATCACACCCAGACAGCTCAGTTTTAGACCTGACACAGAGCTCAGTTTTAAAGGGGGTCTTTACAAGTTAGCGAATTATACTCTCATTCTGTAATTCCATGTACACGTAGAATGACGGCTGCTATAGCTATATGCAGTCCGTTTCTTCAGTTTTATAGCTGGTTGCTCTAAGACATATTATTAAGGCTGTATCTGTTTCACTATGAAAACAGAAAACATCAAGCAACCATGAAGCTATCAAAAATAGTAATTAAGTTGTTGGAGGAAACAATGTTTTTTAAAATAATCTCATTCAGCTATTAACATGGATTGAAGTATAAAAACCACAAAAGTCATTTAAAGGTCCTGACTTCTGTTTCACTGAAGTACTCAGAAGTTGAAAAGCTATTTTTGTGGAAGTCCTCTTCAGTAATCTGGTATTAATTTACAGCTTTATTGCGAGCTTCACAAAAGACAGAGCCTCTAGCAGGAACAAGACAGCTCTGATACAGTACTACCCACAGCTGGGAGAATGTGACTGTTAATGTTTGCCTTGGGCTTCACTTGGAGAGGCCTCTCTCCATTCTGGTCTGCCTCCAGCTAGCAGGCATAAGTGAGAACTTTCACAAACAGCTTGCAAATCTGCTTCCCTTAACATGTATCATCCAGATCTTACCCACAATAAATAATAAAACAAAGAAAACACAGGGTCTACTCACCTCATGTGCTAACATTTTATACAGTTCTTCTTTAGTCACAGAAATTCTCTCTCTGTCTGTGCTGTCCACAACAACTATCACAAACTTTAAAAAGTTAAAAGTTAGTCAGAGAACAAACTCTATCTTTCTGGCCACACACTTGTCAGCCGAACTGATTACTGTTCCCATCACATTATCTAGACAGTCAGCTGGATTATCAGATACCACCCTATTCCAGACACACTTCTCCCAGCCAGAGCGTGATTACCCGTAGCACTGGTACAATTTACAGCTTATGCCATGGCTTGTATACAAAGGTAGCTCTGACACATATTTTGACTTGCCATTTTCCATTTTCAAGTGAAAAATTTATATTGAAAGCAAGCGTTTCTCTATAATCCTGGATCTGTTTTTGTTCTTTGCTTAGCATAACTGAGGTAGCACGCAGATCCCTCAAACAATTTGTTGCAGCCTTAAAAAGGTATCAGCTTTCTCCCTCTACTTTGAATACTAACATGCAAATAGATATTTGCAAGGGATTTAAAAAAAACCCACAAGCTTCATAGTTCAAGACCATACATGCAGATACACATCATAGCATCTTATAGGGAAGCACAGGAGAACAAAGTTAATTATTATAAAAAATAACTTATTTTTAAAACCGCATTTGGTAACGCATAGGAAACCTTGATTTAAATCATTATTTTAATCAAGTTCAATATATGTGTTGCAACTTCATTGCTAAAGAGCTCTTAAAATTCTTGGGGGTGCTTAAGTAAATTGGTCACGGGAGCTTGCAAGACAGAGTTCCCAGAGTCTTGAAGGAAAACTTTTAGGCTTTCAGTCTTACTCCTGAGGGGTTAGACAGTTTTTAGAGTACCTGCTACAGAGATAGAACCATCATGGTCCACAAGGGAGGACCTGTGAACATGGGGATCTGCAATACCGAGACAAACTGAGTACCCATCCTAAAGGCCACAGATCCCCAGCCACAGAATCCTTACAAATTGTTTTTAATTGCAACTCCATACTATGCATCTTACACAAGAAAAGTAAAAGCGAGCAGTATAACAGCTTGCTAAGGAGGAGACTTCAAAAATAAAAACAGGAGTACCCTGAAGTAGCTATGGTTACATTCAAAGCACAAACACAGCCCTCTGGAAGGGTGTCCGGTACAGATCTCGGGTACGCTGCACTCCCTTCACCAGCAATGGTCACACTAAGTCTTCCAGCAAGGCGTTCATTCTCACCTCAGTGTTTGTATAGTAGGTGTTCCACGAAGAACGAAGAGACTCCTGCCCTCCAATATCCCACATCAGAAAGCGCGTGTTGTTAACCACTATCTCTTCCACGTTACTCCCTATGGTGGGTGAGGTATGCACCACTTCATTCATGGAGCTGCAGGGGGAAGAGAGCAACTCAGTGAGAAATGGCAAAAACTGGCAAGTTACCTGCATTATTGAGCGTTTTAGGACTTCAAATTGACCTACTTCTATCAAAACTAAAGTTGATGGTTATTCCGAGGTAGAAAGCTTAGTGGGACAATTATAGTGAACACTCCTTATGCAGCAAATAGAGACAAGGTTTGACAGTGGAAGGCGAATAAAAATAAATTAAAATAGTGTTAAAAAAAGGACTCAGTGAACTATGTAATAATTGAATTATAGAGCTGAGAGAGCATTCATGAACAAAACTGTATTATAATTAAATCATAAAGCTGAGAGAATATTTGCTTCAGAAGCTGTTTTAAGCAGTCAGCTTTCCTTTTTCCAGGCTGATTTTGGCACGCATGGGAGAGAGCAGTTGTTTTGCTTCAAGAATGTGGTTAAGCCACAAGATTTCCAAGGTTGCAGAAAAACAGCTCATCATCCAGCTCCACCAAACATATTACACCTCGCTCTCCTTCCAGTATAGGCCACTAAGAGCCACTTTCTTCACGATTCAGTTGCTTTACGGCCAAACTTCCTCCTCTTCTCCTTTCAGCACAGTCCAATAACACTACTTTTTGGAGACAAATGCAGACATTAAATATTTCAAATCTCTTGTTTTAGAGATACTGAGTGCAACTTTGTCATTAAGACCACCACTTGCACATCGATAGTGATAACCAAACAAGTACCCTGGATACTCCTGAAGTTCAAATTATTTAAACTCTGCTGTCTGGGATATGCAAAAAAATTAAAAGTAGCTTCAAGGAAAATGTCAACCATTTTCAAAGAACTTAATTATTTTTTCTTCTGATGATATATTTTCTCATGTTAAGTGAACATTTCTTGAACCTTTAGCAGAGCTTTCAGTTAACAGTGACAGAAATTTAAGACTTTTAACAGTGCTAGAATATTTCTTGAAGAAGATATGGAAAACCAAGGAGATAAAGGGATGGTCCAGTGCTCTGAAAAGGAAACCCAGTGTCTTAGCAGCATATAACAAGAAACCTTTTCACCAAACACATTTGAAGGCAACTATATAAGGGAAAGAGAAGGATCAGAAGAAAGAACCATAAAATCAGATTAAAGATAACAATGATATAAGAAGATGCCTGTGGCCAATTTCATTTTTAAAAAAACTGGTTTTAACAGAGTTCTTTTAATGCTTGGAAGAGACATATCATGAATCCCCTTTCCTTGACTGAACCTGCAGCCTTTCGCATTCAAACTGCTGGCATCTTGCAGTTTGCGATACGATAGGTGGGTTTTTCCCTCCTCCCCACTGAAACAAGGTGAGCATGAAGCTTAATGGCATTTCTAGACACCTGATCACAAAATCCTACTGCTACCTGAGGACAGGGAGGAAGGGAGAAGATGTGCATACCAGAATGGGAAGAAATGAAGTGTCTATGGAGCTGCTGTGATCTGTTAGAAGAATCACCACTCCAACGTCTGCTGTGACCCTTCACGACATCAAAGTAACAGCTGGTGCACTAACCAACACTAGTTGTCCTGCTAGTTATCTCTGCCCATCTCTTATTAAAAGAGTTAAACATATTCAGTCATGCTCAGGACACTCATCTGCCACAAGGAAATGGTAAGAGAAAAAATGGGATATGCACAGATGGAGGTAGGGTTTAAGGAAGAGTCAAGCAGGAGGAACAGAGTACAGGGCTTAGAGGTCTGTCAAAGCGGCAAACAGGGGAAGGGGAATACAAGAAGAGAAAAGGGGAAGTCCTGTGGAGCTAAAACGGGTATAAAGGAAAAGGAGGCATACAGAGATCCACTGTACAAAAGAGAAAAGAAAACACTGAGACTGCAGAAATAAGAAGATGAGAAGAATCATGAGACATTTGTGGAGGAAGTGGAAAGACACATGCAGCATTAAAATGCACTGAGGACGGCCCTCAGCTGCAGCAGTTACTAGTCTTAAAAAATATTCTTTATTCTATTTATGCTTTTTAAAAATCTCTCACTCCCAATTTAAATAATGACAACCACCTTCATCTTTTCACTTTCTCTGCAGAGTGTGCTAGGGCATAAGTGGCTGGAAATGCTGCACGAGTTTCACGTTTCAGAAAGGCAAAAGCAGACCATAATTTAACAAAACCCAAACGTTTTAAGAAAGCATATTTTAAGTGTAGGATTGGACCAGTATGGCCACATCACTTAACAGAAATTATTTCTCATACTGACTCAGGAACACTTCCTAGTACCAGACTACTTCACATGAGAAATCACACAACTGTTTCTGTTAGAAACAGACCTTGAGTCGCCTGTCCCACCTAGAAACTTCTGAGTCTGTGGGCAAATTTGTACCCTTTTATCAAAATGCAGCTGAGGACCAGAGATATGAAGCTCATTCAAGTTTCATGCAAACCAGCAGCAAGGTTAATGCAAGACAAACAAAAGTCAATGCCACTATTAAAGGCAAAAACTGCACGACAGCATGGGCTGCCACCAGCTGCAGAGCTATGCTGTCCTGGGTTCAGCCAGCGCTCAGCCTTCCTCCGTCATCCTGTACCACAAATGATATGAAAGTACATCTCGGTACACAGGACACAAGTCTTGGCAGGGAGAGGTCAAGCTTCACTGCTTTGCTACTCACAGAAGAATTTGTTTACTATTTACACACTGTGGCATGGATCGGTTTAGCAGCATTGTCCTGTGGCCAACCCTCAACAGAACCATATTTTATGGAGTTGGCAAACAGCCTACATGGTGACACCAAAGGCAGTTGTGATTAAGTGGTAATCGCAATGTAATCCAATAAACAAAAGCTCTGAACAAAATGTTATTCATATACCAGACAAAATACAGACCTTTCCAAATTCTAAACACACACTTTGACCCACTGACACCTATACTGTTCAGTAATCTTCACTGTAATGCTCTCAAAGTAAAAACTAACAGGGAAAGCAGCAACAGCAAGTCAGAGTAATATATACAATGCCCACCTTGAAATACATGAAACATCACCTGCAGTTCATACTTACAATTGATAAAGAATGGTGGTTTTTCCTGCATTATCCAGGCCAACAATGATTACTTTGTGCTCTGAAATAAAAATATCATTAGTAAGTCACATAGCTAACTTTGCTATCACGATAACAACTGTGTTATGAAACAAGATTAGTGTTGCATTTTAGTCCAATTTCCTAAACAAACACTGCCAAACTTCAGGCGACACATTTCATGGACCATACCTAAAAGTTCATTTGTCTGTGGAGGTGTACAAACCCATGTACTGTTTTGAGCAGGTAAGTGACTGTCAATTTTTCCCCATCTGCACATCTACAGGAACAATTTCTGAGAGACTACATGCGGATTTCTTCCTTCTCTAAACTGCTAGAGCAATTTCACGCTGGAATCCTTTCCCAAGCTTCTACAAATTTTTGTGGATTGTAACGGACTGTACTCTCTATTCTCCCCCAACTACAGCAACTCTCCAGAACACATGCTTGCATGTTTAATGTTCATTTCCAAGGCCATACTTTTATTATGGCCTGCAACTTCTTAATCTCTTTGCAAAGAATTGTTAAAAACCACAGCAACTTGCACTGTAAGCAGGGTGACCCACCTGTCTCCCTCAGTGTCCTCTTTTCTCTTCAGCAGGCTTGGAACCTGGAGAACAGATTTGCCTACGAATATTTTACAGTACGCATTCACCCAATTTAGTTTTAGATGAACCAATGAGGATTACACAAAACTGCTCTGACACATACGCGAACACATTCTGGAGCTCAATGCCAGAATCAATTATTGTTTCTATTTAGCACCTTCTTTCCTATACATCACAAAATTGAATTTGAATTCTACAGCTGGTGTTGTCAAGCACATTCAAATTTATGATTTCCAGGACGAGCGAGCACTGCCTGCTCCCAGCTATATTACACAACTTTTACTTGCACAAATAACCTTGGCTTCAACGGGACTATTCATGCAAGTAAAAGCTTTGTGAGAAGGGGCTTTCTTTCCGTCCCCCCCCTCCCCAGTGGTCCACAAGGGCAACAAAAAGCCATTATAAATCTGCCCAAGCATCAGACGACCAGAGATCAATTCCTTCTGTTAGCAAAGTACACTTGCATTGATTTATCACAGAGGAGAGAGGGAGGGGATAGGGGTCAGGTAAGTGGGGTTTTCTTGGTTTTATCAATATTGTGTGGTTTTGCAGAGTTGTCTTATATACCATCAAATATAAATTCCAGTTTTAATAACTTTGCATAACTGCACAATATTGTAAAAATATCTGCTTACCTGACCCCACATAACTAGGAACTTTTGTTTCTGGTGTGATGTTGCCAGCATAGTGGATGTTAGGAAATCAGCTGGAACAGAAGATCTGAAGTGGGGCTGGATGCTACAAGACAAAAATATTTTGTTGCATTTGCACTAAGTGTTAACGGGCATATCATTGGGACATTCAACGTGCATGTGTAAGCATACTGAAGTTCACTCAAAATCAAATTTAGAAGACCTTATAAACATGGGTAAGAGCGTCAGCATGTGATTTATACTTAAAGTTACAACTCTGATTAAAACCTTACTGTAAGGAGACAGGCGTTACAAATAATATTTACTACACAAATGAGCAATTTTGCCAGACAGGGAGGTTTATCGCTCAAACCCGTTCATAAAGCCTACTCTGCAGACAACAAGATGAAACTACACGCTACCACGCAACACTGCTGTATTCTTTCGGTACCCGTTAATAATTTAACATCCACCTTCCAGGAAACGAGCTTCCCCGTGACTTAGGGGAGGCAAAAAAAAAAAAAAAAGAAAAAAAAGAAAAGGTTACCCCCCAACTTTTCGGGCCGCAGATTGTCCTCCCGGGCCAACCCCCTCCCCTCCGGCCAGGGCTGAGGGGAGCGCCGCCACCTCGCCCTTTAGCCCCGGTGGCCAAAGCTATGGCGGTTTACAAGGGCTGGCACCCCTTCCCTACCCAACCCGGCCGTACCGAGCCCTCCCGCCTTCCCCCCAAAAAGCAGTTTCCCAAGCGGCGAGCACCCGTCCCCTCACCCAGCCGGCGATCGCCCTCAGGCCCGGCCCGGCACCTGCGCGGCCACAGGGCCTCCCCCGCCGCCTTGCTCCTCACCCTGATGGTTGAACAGCCTCCATATCCTGGTGAAGAGGATCCCCATCCTCAGCCGGGGCAGCTCCGGGCCTCGCCGGCTCCTCAGCGCCTACTGCGGGGTTACCCCGCTGCCCTGGGCGGCTCAGGGCCCGGCCCAGCTCCCGGTTTGTCGGTGAAAAGGCGGGCTAGGGCCTCGCCGGGCCTGCTCACCCTCGGACATCGCCAAAAACGACGAAGACGATAACCCGGCTGGGCCTCTCACCTCACCGCTTTAAGCCGACCCGGCCGGACCACCGAGCGGGGACAACAACCGGCCGCCACCGGCGAGCCCGCGGCCACCGTAAGGAAGGCGGAGGGAACGGCGGGCGGGGGGGGGGAACGGAGGCGGGCGCGTCGCTGTGAGGTAAAAGGGGCGGGGCGGCCGCGGCGGCCGCCATTACGCGACTCCGCCTCAGCGAGCGGCCTCGGCCGCCGAAGCCGCTCGCAAGGTTTTTGCCGCCCAAGAGCCGGGTTTCTGAAAGTGACTTACCCAGCAGCTGAGGAAAACTCTACCTTCACCTCATTATTATTTTATTTTCCAGCGTCCAGACCCCCGGAAATAAAATTTCTCTGTCCAAACCTGCCACAACATTTAAAACCTCAGGGTTTAAAAAAACCCCACACAAAACCACCAGATCCTAAATAAGTTACACACACCTGTGTGCGATAGGCTAAAGACAAGACATGGGATGGCTGCGCTCATTTTTTCTTGTCCCCGACCAAAACACTGCTTTATTTTACACAAAAACACCACAGTGTTTGCCTTCTGTTACCTGCAAAGCTGCCCGGCAGGGCTGATGCCCAGCACCACCTCCGTTTTGGCCTCAAGGCCTTTTCTAACTGCCATACAAACGCTTAATTTTAGGTGGATCAGTCACATTTTGTCTTTCAGTGACACTGGTGGTGGGTGTGAATATAAGCAATGAGTATTTTCAGCACTAGGATTTGTAACTTAACTCTCTAGGGAGCCACAGGAAGGTTGCCCAGCTGTTGGATATATCTTCATTTTAAACACCGCTGGTGGGCATGGTAAGGAAAACCTACACCTGCAGTTCTCTGAAAAAAAAATTAACTTTGGGAGAGAGAGTGAGGAGGAGTAAAACTGCTGGAAAGCCTGGGTTTTAAGTTCAAAAGGCACCTCCTCTGAAGCCCAGAGTTGGAAAGCTTTGTTCATCACCACAGTAATCCGATCGAGTTCCTTTTCATTTGAAAGCTGAGCCAGCCCTGGAGTCGTCTGCTGTCCCCACTGATTCGGGATGGAGAAGCCTCCATCTTGAGATGGAGAAGCTCCTCTTGGGATGGGATACCTACCTTGGGACAGAGAAGCTTCTTTGTCCTTGAAGTCTTTAAGTCCTCTGGACACGCTCACGTTCCTCAGAACTGTCAGGACGACGTAGTGTAACTTTCTGTCAGGGATGGTGCACGTTATGGGTTTTGCTCTGCATTCCATACCGTCCGCTCACCCACATCACGGCCTCCCATTTTCCAGGATTAGGGGCTCTGTTTTTCCCCTACTCCTTTGCAGGCTGGCACACCTCCTCGCTCAGTTCCACCTCCACCTTCCTTACTTGCTGCCTGCTATGCCGCTTTCATCTTTCCACATGCTATCTATCTGGCCCCTTTCCCATATGATACTCTGTTATTTCAGAGGTTTTTTTGCTTCTTTCCTTCTAGCAGCTTTAATTCTGACAGTGGCTTCTTAGTTTCCTTTTCCCTGCTGCAATATTGACCCGTAGTCAAAGTAGCAAGACCAGTAGTAATCTGAGTTTCTGTCTGTGTCTGCAGGCTTTTGTGCTTTCTGTTGCAGTGAAGGGGAATATATGGTTCTTAACAGTTGAAGAAAATAAATATTGTGATAATAAACTGGCAAGTTACAGCTTTAATAGGATAAAAATAAATCGATGCACTGCACTACTAATGGATCTGTAGTCACCCAGGTTTAAAATAACTAGATATAATGTATTATCGTCAGTGGTGTTCATGCTTTTACACCTTTTTCAGCATTAACAATAGTGATGCCATATCAGCTACCCAATATGGCAGGAAGAACACAGTTAGCCCAGATACTTGGCTAGTCTGTGAAACCTTTGTTTGCAACAGTCACTGGCAGTCTGGGGGGGGGGGGGGGGGGGGGGGGGGAAGGCTCTTTTAATATGAAGGCTGTTTACCCTTTATGGTTTTGGTCTGCTTTAGAATGTTTCAGAATTAGATCGCTAATTTCTAACGTCAAACACGACAATTAGCATTACTCTGGAAAAGTAGCGATGTTTTATCATATGTAGCGCAGTGCACAAATAACCTCCTGTACTGTTCAACTGCTGGAGTTGCCAAGATTTGTGTATTCCTCTTAGGACAAGCAAGGAGGTCTGCTAGCCACATGCAGTGGCTTTGGAGAAGGCGAAGGGGGGGAAGGCGAAAGGGAAATCAAGGTATAGAGCAGGAACTGTGCGTTGATGTATTTTACGACTAGGAAGCTATTGTTATCTCTGGCTTCCCTCTGTCAGTTAAATTACCGTTTAAGACAGGTGTATGGCAGCCTGGTTTAACCTGTATTGTACTCCTGCTTTTTTATGTGCTAAACTTGATGTTGTGCTTCCCATTGCTGGTGGAAGCCGCCTAAGAAAGCACACAAATCGTCATGGCTTACCATGAATACAGTTACACAGTTTCCTCCTGGAAATTCCAAAAGCCTTTTGCAGGTCGTGTACATTTTGTTCCAAGCAACCTGTAAGGCAGACAGTGGGTCATCTGAGCATTTCTATGCTGCTGAAGCGTGTCATCTGCCTACGCTAAGATGTCACCAATGGAGGGGAAAATACTTCCACACAGATAAACCCGAATGCATAGAGAAGACAGACAAGATACGTACGTGGCTTATGAACTTTTAAATTCTCGGATCATAGGAAAACACACAAAAGAATACATTTTTGCTCAGTTATATTTATTTGAAAGACCTTAAGCTTTTTATTAACAGCTTAGATGAAAACTTGCATGCTTATATCTGATTTTGAACACTTAGAAAATATAATTCAATTAAACAGAATTTTGAAAGCCCTGCACATGTATTGGATACGTAAAAGCCAATGTTAATCACACGCAACAGGCAACTTACCTGGCAAATGTATTTGTGTCCTTCAAAGGCAGGCGCTCGACAGAAACACCGAGGAAGCAAGCACGCTGTGCAACCGGCTCTCGCAGGCACTGCAGGCCTGGAGAGATGCGAGAGGGACGCCCCAACGGGTGAAATGTGCCTGAGCCCTGCCAACGGCCACCACCGCTCTCCCCTCCGGCACAAACCCGAGAAGAAGGGCAGCAGCACGGGGAACCCAGCAGCACAATGCCCTTGCTGGTCTGGTAGGGCTCAAGATAACCCCGTGCTGCTGTAGAGCTGGTTTGGTCCCCTGCTGCCGTACTGAGTTTGAAAGCACTGTACCTCCATTTTTTTTGACAATCACAGCATCTCTGTTAGGTTGCTGGTTCCTGTTATTCACTCTCTGGAAGAGGCAACATGGAACTCCCTGCTAGAGGCAGCATCTTTCAGTGCTTTCTTGTTTTCAGGATACTATGAACAGCATTTCATTTTCTTTTAATTATTCGTTAGATCCTTAATACCTCACATCATTCCGATACTTGTTTCTGTCTAGGAACCAATTTTAAATTAGTATGAAATCATATTCAGGACCAGATCCAAGGACCATTAATGTTCGTGAGAATCCTCCAACTGAGCAGTTGGCTGGAAGTATTTTACTTCTCGATGCAACAGTAAGATGTTACATATATTTATGTATCTCTGAGCTGCAGCTATTTAAGAGCAGATAGATTTAAAAATAAACATCATTCATTTCACAGACCAGATGCATCTCCTTCTTCGGAATCTCATTAATTTTTACTAAAAATGCTAACACGTGAAGCTGCTGCCAAAAGCTATTAGCAAACAATAAAAATACCCCAACACTGAACGGCTTCCTCAAGTGACTCTTCTGAGCTTTTTTCCAATCTGGAGTGCAGAATAGAAAGAAACTTAAAAGACTTTTAAACGGTTTATAGTTTTTTCATTTATTGTAGAAAAGTTATTGTAATGCAGTTCATTTTTGTACACCTAAAGTCCATAAAACAAATCCATAGAAATGAGGATACTATCAGCATGCAGTCTGCATTTTCTTTTTTAAATGATTCTGATCACAAAAATAACAACACTTTTTTTTTCTTTCTTTGAAAGCCACTAAAAGCAGAGGGAGAGCAAAGCATGCAACACTGTACACATTTGCATAGTATATTTTACCCAGCATGCCTTGTAGAATGCTACACATACAGTAACTACAGAAGTAAAAACAGAAAGGGGCAAATCAGCAGAAAACACGAATTTGTGGTTTTGGGTTTTTTTTGGGGGGTTTGTGTTTTTTTAATTAGTAAAGGCAGTAATGTCTTTACCAGTGTGACTCTGAACTGGGTCCCAGTGAGGCTGGAGGTAGCACTGCCATGCTGTCACTGGGAACCAGTTTGGGTGAGAAACAGAGATCTTCTGGGATCTGAGAAGCCCAAGGTCCGTAGTGTGCAGTTTGAATGGCTGTTTTCATCTTCTTTCTTCACCCCTCTATTTCTGCAGGCATACATACAATTTGCATTTTGCTTGATTCTCTTCCTATGCTGTTCTTGTACAACATCACTGACTTTCTCTCTCCCTGCAGGAGAAGAGAATCGGGCGTGTTTCAAATGTAAATACACCTTGGGCCTAAGCATGCATTCCTGAAGCTTACTTTCCTTTACATTTTAAATTCTCAGCAATATCAGTGGAAGTTTTGGGTGGACTCGTCCACAGCTCTGAGGGTGTAACATCCTTCTCTCCCCCACCTCCCCGTCCCTATACACGAAAGCAAGTAGCTCTGTAGCCCCAAGAACTTATTTACTGGGAGTGTTTCATTCCCGACCTTGGGCTAGTAGTGTATTCATGGTATATTCATCAGTCATATGCCAAAATCTATACATTGACCAAAATTAGAAGTTATTAATATAATTTCAGCTTTGAGGAGGAAATTAGCAGAAATGAACGCAGGGGACTTTCTGATCTTAAAAGGTTGGGGTTTTTTTTTCATGAATTAATATGGAAGGAATACAAGTTATTGAAAAACCAATCACATATGCAAAATGCAAGGCTTAGAAATAAACTGCTGAAGTATCAGACAGCAAGTTAAGCTGATCAAAAATGCAATAAATCACTGACGCTGGATCAAAAATTTACCCCTTTTTTGCAAAAATACAATGCCAAATGCAATAGTGGAATTATTGTAAATTTGTGCTATTACAAATGTGCTTCTTTTCCCTTGCTCTGTTTTTACATCATTGGCAAAATATATTATTCTGTACTGTACAATATATTTTCTCACTGTATTGATTTTCTACTGCTTATACAGAGTAGAAGCAATATCAAAGGGGACTGTGGCATTGAATTTAATTACATTTTGTTTTTCAGGAAATATTGATAAGGCATATGATAATCAGTATGTGTCATTTATGGTCAGACCTTGCAAATACTGACTTTTGGAGAAGACAGTAATAAACACTGTGTCCAGTAGCAGGTGTCTGTAGGATCTAGTCCAGAAAGTAACTCACTGCCAAGGAAGTTGAGGGGAAAAGGCAAGTCGACTAAACATCACCGAGACCGAGCCAGTGCTACTCCCAGTTTCACCGCTTTCAAAGGAATAAAGGACTGACACACCCTTATTAACATTTTAAAATGATTTCTACCTTCTCCCAACATTCTCTCTATGGATTCAATTACAGTACTTCTCTTGACTTCTTAAATGGATTCCACAAATAATGAGAGAGATCTTAACACAAATTTCAATACTAACTAACATTTTCAGCTCGTTCTCCAAGTTAATTCCCTACATATATTTTACAACATTATTAAAATGTATCTTTATTTTTAAAGACATACCTTTATTTTTCTATATGAAATAAATCAGACTTGAATAACAATCTAACAAAGGTTATTCAAATGAAGACTCTTCAAATAATATACTGTCTTTTGGCATCATTTTAAAGATAGTGGGAACTTAATTTCCCCAGAGTTAAAATTGGCTACACTGCAGTATCTTGCAGTCTTTTTACTCTTTGTAGAACCACTATTTGAGGGAATGAGGGGTAACTGCATCAAAACGCATGGTAGTAGAACCCCCTGTATCCAAACCTGTATTAATACCAACTGGGGTAATATAACCCTATTTTTGCTTTAAAAATAAATTAAGACTATGGAATCAAGGACAGGCTTCAGAAGCACTTAATTTGTAAAACAAAAATACAGCAGAGGACACGTTTAATACACTCCTAAAGAAAAAGTGACTAATGAAAGCCCTAACTTATTCAAATCAGTATGCTATAAAGTAACAGTATTAGCAATATTATTCTGAGAATGGTAATGTCAGTAAAGATATGAGATTCTGGGGCATTTCAGAGAAGTCTACGGTATTGAGACCAAACTGAATTCAGAAGATCTGCAGTCAAACTGAAATTGAAGCTATGGGCCTACGCACATCCAGGGGAACCACCGTCATCTTGTTATTCCTACGGCTACCTTTCCTTTCCTCCTTTTTGTAATTTTCACTCTCTTAAGTACGTATTAAACATTATTTTAAAAGCAAGGAGCACAAAAGATTAAACCCCCAAATACCAACTTCAGAAGCAGCTTTCAAACCTGGAGAAAACACAGTAAAACGCTTTTCTATTTGCAGCAAACCCAACACTAACACTGTGAGGACGATCACTGCAAACGTGTCCGCCAAGTCACAGAGCCACCTCCAATCCCAAGCACACTTAATTTATCTGGGTCCATCAGAGTTAAGTCAAAAAGACACGGTATTAGAAGCAGGCTGAGTGCCCAGTAGCTGAGAAGTAGTGTGATTAGCAAGAGGTAACAGCACTCGCTTCAGAAACTGCTCTTGCTGATCAAGTACAAAATCAGGGGCACCACCCGATTTCCATGGCAAGATGTTTTTTTCAGGATAAAATCTAGGTGTGGGGCCATACTGCACTATCAATTCTCAAGCAGAGGAACCGATTTTTGCCAGACTGACCTGTTTAGAACATGATCATCTAATTTGGCCCATTGTTTATAAACTAGAAACTGTTATACAACAGCTTTAGTTGCATTCCTTTAAACATTAACTGCATAATATACTCGAGTTAGAATCAGTTGCGAGTTGCACATCCCACGGGATAAATCTTCATCTATGGAACTAGTAAAAGAACCTGTACATCTGCTAAATACAACTTGTCAAAGTATTTTAAATTAAAAGTTTAACAATTAATTGTCTTTAAAGTGGCTTCAGGATTGTTAAAGTACCTTGTTCATTCATTCGTGAACATATGAATGCACTGAAATATACTGTCTTTAAGATATTACGATTGTTGTTACCACCTTTATTGGTTAAATGGTCATCAATCCAAAAGTGTCCTAATGAAAAACTCAGATAACAGCAACAACAACAAAAACTTTAAAAAATTGGGTTTTTAGAAACATTTCTAAAATCCTTTGTATAAGCCAGAGCTTAGGAACAGAACTCCGATCTTTTTAATAATATTTTAATAACAAGAAGAAATCGTACGAGGACTGCAAAATTAGTCTTACTCGTATTCATTCAGGAATACATGAACTTCACAATTTTATATAGCGCCATTGCATAATAAATCACAACACAGCTGGCTAGCATTGCTGAAGTTCTAATGCAAATACTATGAGTTAGCATGTCCTCATCAACATTGCAGCTTTTACTGATTACCATGTTTCCTAAAAATAATTTACTTTTTAAAATAAAAGAGTTCCCATAGCTTGTATCTAGAATAAAGTAATAATCTATTAGCATGTTCGGTATATTTGTACTTAAAGATATATCTATCTTCAAAGAATTAAAAAACCAGCAAGCAAGGAAACCTGCTGGATCACTTGTAACTGGTTTCTTATATTAAAATGGAATGGGCAATGGGAGAGGAGAGAGTAAACTAATTACATACAAGAGTAAAGTAAACTTAAACCCACATAATAAAGGAACTCAATGTGGTCTTTCAAGACAATACATGACTTCCTTCACAAGCTTGTTTTTATTAGAACAAAGAAAAGTAGTTTTGGCACTTCAGATGCTGCAGGTGATGGAATTTGTGCATACGTGTTGTGTAGATCTTTCCCTTTACTAGCATGACATGGAAGACTTAAAAACAAGGCTCCAAAAGGCTCTAAATGACATTTTTGTCTAGGAAATGATAAAGCAGTAACCTTGTTTACTAGAAAATATATGTAGGTGCTTCGCAGCTACCTGCCATTAAAATGCAAATATCTTCAAGCAGTTAAATGATCTGATCCCTAATGCTACTACAGAATAAAGATAAACAGCTGTCTAATCTAGGTTTATACATCTCAGTGCATCCTTTGCAATTAATACTTTAATGCACACAAACAAGAAACTTATTAAAGCTTATAGAAAAAATGTTTTGCCTAATGCCTTCTTTCTCATGCAGGTATGTGTGCTGTACATGTAACGAAGACTTGTAAAAATTACTGGAGAATGCTCCACTGTGCTATAGCAGACAATATTAGAGAAGGCAGCTGAAGCTACCATTCCCAGACCAGATCTTGCCATGCCTTCTCAGCCTAAATGCTCGTTTGGAATCTGCAGGCATTCAGCCTGAGAAAATCAAACAGGATCAGGTCTGTCATATCCATTCTTAACTCTGTTACTCCAATGGATGCAGATATTTTCCTTTTTTTTCCTCGGTAACTGGCCCATTCGAATCATCTAGTGGTGTTGAAGGCTGCCTTTCAGGCAGTGAAACTGTTTAAAAAATCAATCATGCATCCGCAATCTTTTAATGCTGCTAGAGATGTACATCATTTTTGGTTGTACCAGATACGAGATGAATTACTTCTCCCATTGTTAACATCAAGAAGATAACCAGACTCGGCAGTGGTGAAAAATACCAGTGATCTTTGCTAACTGGTCCAGAAAGTAGAAGAAACCGTAATATTCAGGAAATTCATTTAGTGCTACATACTTTTAAAGCCTACTTTTAGCAGGCTTTGGGAAGAAAATAAGCAACTATAAAAGTTAATGATCCTCATTTTTGAAAAAACATAATGATGACGTGAACCTGCATAAAAAAAATGCATGTTCAGCATAGTTCTGTCAATTTTAGAAAATGCATGCAGTGGGGAATTTCAGGAGTCTCTGCTTAAAGACATTAGTGGGTTGTACAAAACGGTCAATTATGGTAAATTTTTCAGTCACATTGGATCTAAGGCTTCACTGATCATGTAAGACATAAGGTCCAAAAACATAAATTTATCTATTTGAAGAAACTGACGACTCAGTAGGTGAAAAGAAGTGATTGTTAGGAAGTAAGGCAGCAATATCTCCAAAGATTTATCATAGTTCTTTGAATCAAAACTATCAGCTCTACGACTTTACTGTAAGCAGATATTTTTCTCATACTCCATTTTTATTGCAAGCTAATTCTGACCAATATGTTATTTTAAGTGTTTATCTTTTACAAATATTTAACCCCACTCCCTTCCCTCAGATTTCAATACCGAAATTTGAACTGATCTTCTGGAGAGTTCTTGTGCGATGCTAGAATTTTCAGACATTCAAAGATGGATTTTGAAAGATGTAACGTATAAGTAGGTACTCAGGTGTACTGGAATGTAGGTACTCTACACACTGGGTAAGAAGAGTGTATTGTTTTCCATTTAAAAAGGCAGAATACTAAAAATGGGAAAAAAATATTATGTATCTATACACTAATGTTCCATTTGGGGAATACTAGCTGTGTTCAGGTAAACAAGAAAAAAAAAAAAGACTATTCTCAACCTCTAACCATACAAACTATTCTTAAGTTTGTTCATTTTCCTGTTTCTATTTCCCCTTATCCTGTCACAGTTCATCATTGCTGACCGCAACAAAAATGTCAGTACTAGCTAAACTAAAGAAATCATTTTGCTGCAACATTCATGCCAGGTCTAAAAATAATTTCAAACTGGAAAGTATTTTGTAACTGCTGCAATAATTTGTGATATTTGGCACTCTCAATAGTTTACATTTGATTTGTCTGAATAAGCCATTCTGGAAATAAGCAGTTAGAATAAATCCTTTTATTCTAACTTCAAATGTAAATTGAGCTTCCAGCAAACAAATACTGTAGCTGACTTTCTGGCTTCTAGTGGTTTGTAATTTTCAGATTTTTCATTTATATTTTTTTTCAATTGATTGCAACATGCTCAAGTCGACTTTCCAGTCAATTCACCCAAATTCCAACAGGAATTGGTTTATAAATTGGTTCCAACTGGAACTGGTCACTTGGAATTTCCAGCACAGGAAATTATGTTATAAGTGCCTTGATAAGTACCTAAATTACAAACGGATGTGTCTAATATCTAACGACAAGAAAAATTATGGCTATAAATGCAAATGCTGTACTAAAAAAAAACAACACCCAAAAACCAATCTATATGATCGGGCATAAACATAAGGGCATGGTAACTTTTTTTTGCCCCCTACTTAACATCAAATGACAGCAGAGTGCAACTTCAGTATAACTGCATTACACCTGCCAAATTAAGATGATTTTTTTTTTTCCTAGCTACGTTATGGCAAGTTATCAACTGATGAATACTATTTTTCCCCAGGTTCTTGAACTCAAAGCCTGTGTCGTGAATCATGGCTATATCCTCCAGGGGATCCTCGGTTCCTATGGGGTTTGTAAGTGTCCTGGTATGAGTCAGAGTATTCTTCTTCCACTAGAGGATAGTGATCTCGGCTGTGTTGGGAACTGGAAGACAAGCGGTTCCTGCTCTTCCGAGCCCTTTCATTGTGATAATTTTCATCTGAGGTCATTAGACTTCGTCGCTCAATTGGAGAGTTCTCTGTAGAATGGCTGCTGTGCCTCATACGCTGGCTCTACGAGTGCCAAAGAATCCAAGCATTAATACATACAAAGAGTATTTTACATTTTTTAGCTTGAGACTTATTCTGAGGTCTTTCAGAATCCATCCACTTTTGTGTTATTCATTTTATATTAAAGTCTGTATGCTACAGGAATGGGTTACAAGAATTGTCTGGTTCCTAGAGCTGAAAGCAGACCAAACACAGTATTACAATGTGTACCTTAAGGTATTCACCTTGTTAAATATCACAGGCCATTTAGCATGAAAAGTGAGCTGATGTATTCAGCATTTATCACTTTTCTCTGATCATGAACGTAACATTCATGCTTCTATTCTGCTTAGAAAATTTTGAGCATTGATTTATGTGGTTTTAGAAAACATCTGAAGATGTTTCTTGGATTTTTGGGGGTTTTTTTTTGTTTTTTTTTAAAGGTATAGCTCTAAGCCTTATTTAAAAACCTTCATATGACCAAACAAATGATGGACTCCTAACCAGGCAGCTAAGGGGTGGCTAAAATTATTAGACATGAACAAATTCTTTCAACTAAAACATAATAAATACTTTAAATATGTTGACAGAAAATCCTTCTCTAAGATAATTTATTAATTAAAAGGTTTAGCCTTTGCTATCCTCACATTCCCGTAATGATAATGTGCTACATTTGTCACATAAACAAAATTAGTTCATATTTTTTGCCAGTGAACTGGCACAATGAAGAAATACCCTAAAAAAAAATTTGTTTGCTGTCATCACACATTAAACCTCTCAAAAGTATACCCATCCGTACTCTCAGAACAATCCCGGTCAGTACTTTTCTTTCTCTAGATTACACACCCCATGTCATTCTTCTGATCCTGTAACTGCCAAGAGAATGCTGCCGTGACAGTTGCACTCTTATGGCCTCAGGTTCCTGCGCACAGACAGCATCGTCTGCTCCCCTCAGTTCTGAATTCTGGCCGATGTTCTCTGCGCTATAAAACCTTCCTCCTATTGCTACACCCTCTCTGTATGGCAACTGTTCAGCTGCATAATTTATAACAAAAGGCTTGTCTGCAAGGGGAAGTAACTGTGCAGATGGGTATACATTTACAGCACAGCAGATACGATGTCGTATCTCTTTGTGTGGATCGATGCTACCAAGGTTACTCACTGAGAGATTCCACATAACGAGCCGGTGTGGAAAAGGTGCCTCCTGCAGATTCACACACTCAGCTACTGGGTAGCAACTTCTACCACATTATCCCCAAGTTTTCCTTATAGCATCCTGCTTTAGTAGTGATTATATGTCAAAGTCCACATATTTTCTTCACAAATTATACTTCTCATATTTATTTGACCTAGACATGCAATTTTGGTATATAATCACCTAATCAGTTGCAACTTTAACTTTCTGTGCTCGCACCCTCTTATCTTCCCTCTTTACCTCTCTGGCTGCAACCTGCTCCTTTCTAGAAACCTTCCTGTTTCCCTGCCTCGATTGTGTAGTCGTTCTGATCCCGCTATTTACCTCCCGACAGGTGTAAGCATGGCATAAAACTGGTGTGGTTACGTGCTGGTCTTAAGCCCCAAATAACTTTTGATCCTGCAGTGCAATAGGAATGATAAGCTGCATTATGTTTTCTGCAGTAACAGACTTAAAATGCAAATCCCCTGGAGCCTAAGAAACACATATCCCCAAAACTTGGAACTATAGGATTTAAGTCCATTCTCTGAAATTAGACCAAACTGTATAGGTTTAGAGCTACCCAGGGATTATCTACAAATGCAAACAACTGGCCCATAGGAGTCAGCAATGACAAAATTTACTCTTCCTATTGAGGACTGCAAACACAGAGCTCAACATCAACATCTTCCCCTTTTTGGCAAGGTCATGACCAAGGATCAAATGACCACCAGCTTTGGCAGGTGTACCACACACAGTGTGATGGGATACAGCTGGAGCATGCTGTCACCTGTACCCTCCCTTTTACTCTGACTCTTCTGTATCTATGCCATTTAATTTCACCCTGCTGACCTTTGTGAAGCCCAAAGACTTAAGTTAAATCAGTAGTTTCGATCTTCAGTAAACTGAAGTCCAGGCCACAATCAAATAAAAAAGGAATACTCTCAAGTCCCAATTAGGTGAAGTATGTCCACATTGTCCCAGCAAATCTGTATCATTCTCAGGTGTGACTGTTACACGAGGCTCTGGGCTTTTGGTATTCAGCTCCCCAAGGTATCAGGCAAGAAGGAGTCACAAGGTCATAAGAAGTATAAATTCTTAATGTATCATAAGGACCTAAGCTAGTTTAATTCCTAGGATTTGCATGAGTGCTTTGTAATTACCGTACCACATCATTACAGTTAAAACTGATTCAAATCCTTCCGAAGGCTTGAATTAGTATAAAACCTCTAGGTGGATAAGCACTTCAGATGATGGAAGTCTTTACTGCAAGATAACCATGTAAAACACCAGAACTCTTTAAACGGGCCTGAACACTTAAGTGGCACTGAAAGCCAAATCCTTCAGTCTCTAGTTGGGCATCATTCACTCAGGGAGAAATTTACCCCTCTGCAGAGAACTAGCACCATTCAAGTCCCACCTAAGCCTTCACAATTAGGGTGAAGTGGGGATTAAGTGATGCATACCTTCAGCCAGCCCACTGCACAGGGGTGATTTTCATCTTCAGTGTGAGTTTTCCCTAAGTAAATGGAGCAACATTTCACAGTTACTGCTGGTGTCCATTGATCAGAGAGAAATAAATGCCTGAAAAAAATTCTGTGGATACACCCAGTTTTCAAAATGAAACTGAAGAGGTGAAAGTTCTGCAGATGGCACTTTATTGTCATGAAGGGATGGAAAACTGAAATTTTAAGGCAAGTGAAAATGGAAACAACAGTTTACATGTGCATGTTATTAGTAATAGAACAGTGCTTGTGCATTCAGCCAGTCAGGAAACAGTGGCTTACTGATCCTAATAAAATCAAGCACAGCATTAGAAATGTGAATATCAAGTATCATGCACCTTCAGTGAAGTGCAATTCACTCACAGAAAAAACAGCTTTATGTTAATTGAAAACACTGAACGATGCATCATTTCCTTAAAAATTGTTACCTGCTTCCAGATACTCTACAAGCAGAACAGAGGTTACATTTGTCAGGTGAATTATTCATTAAATGTAATTTGCTCAACTCTATTTTTGACAGACATTAGAAAGTGCACACTCCTAGAAAGTCACACACATACAGAACTCCTTCTGAAACTTTCAGACTTAGAAGTTCGCTGCAATCCTGATCTTCTCAAGCATTCATAACTATTAATAAAAAACATTTTCTGTTTTCAAACTTAGTAAAGCACGTACTTCTCATTAAGGACTATTTACATGCCACGTTTGAAGTTTCAAAGTTCAGCCGTTTTTGAGCTATCCCTGTGGAAAAAAATGGTCAGAATTTTTTTGAATGGGTAAAAAAAAAAATGTATTTTATTCACACTCAAAGAACTCAAAAAGGTGAAGGCATTTTGCTGATACAAGAGACAAGCATGGAAGTTTTTCACCCAAAAGTGAATGTTTTGTGAAGTTATGAGGGTAGAAATAAAAGGGATCATTACAGACACTGTTCTGCATTCTTAAATACAGTAGCTGTTAGCTCAACTGCTGTGACACACTGTACATGCGTATTCTCAATCTTACAAGGTCTCATTTGCAGTGATGTTTTTTCCAGGTTAAAAAAAGGCCGTTTTCTAATATGGCTACAATACCACTTAACAGAGTGTCATTTAACTCTTCCTCAAGAACTCACTCCTTGCCAGAAAATTTATGGCCATTTTACTTCCCATTAAAGAGCAAGCAGAGCAGTCACAGTGCTTCAGCACTCAGCTGACTAACTGCTTCTTCACCGGTTACAGGCCTTAGCTTGCCTTCTTACTGCTGGCAGTAGCCAAACAGTGAATAATAACTAACGAAGCAAATATAAGTTAAGCTATATAAGACATATTACACTATTTTCCCACAGATTAAAAAACCGCACCTGATCTGCACTGGTGTTTGGGGCTGAAATGTATTTTCATACCTGTAATCCAGAGATTGCAGCAGGATATGGTGAAAGTGCAGTGGATCCTAAATTTCGTCCAAGGAGAGGAGTCATGGGTGTGCTACTGGTGGTGTGAGTAGCACGCCAGTATGCCTCAAGATATTCTGCCAAGTGTTCGCAAGCATCTTCAAGCTGATTTTCATCCAAAATTACATCAAACATTTCCTGATCACAACAACAAAGTTTGGTTTGTTACAATGTTACTGATGAAAAGAAAGAGTTGTTTAACAATTCTCATCATGCTAATCCTTTAAAATTCAGTAAATAAGAATCACAGCATGGGATTGCAAAAGAAAGTTATACAAGTGGGCTTATAAGGTGATCAAAAGCCAAAGCTCTCAGAAGTCACTGTATCCTTTCAGCGAGGTTCACTAGACACTGCGTGAGCCCTACCATGCTCAAAGGCACAAGACTCCTTTAATGAATTTATTTTGCTCTAAGATAGGAACTGAAGCTAGGTGTCAGAGTAACCCAGGGGTGCTTTCCATTGGTTTTGGACCCACGGCCTCATGCATACTCTCATCCTAATTGTGAACACATTTCCAGAGTGACGATGCCCCTAAAACCACCTCCGCTTCAGTGAACGCAGGGTGCATTTCTGTTAGCAGCAGTATTTCTGCTTCTGCATCCAGCCGTTCAGATACTTACAGCGGGCAATTCTGCAGAGACTATCTCCATGCACTGTTTTTTAACTACCTTCATTTATGCCTATCTGGATAGTCTTACCTATCTGTTCTCAAATCTGCAAGACCATGCAGGTACGACCTCTTTCCCTGTAAAAATCTGTTTACCAGGGGGACAGTACCTGACCATTAGTGCAGGTCCTGGTACTTGCCTCAGACCTGCTCACCGTGCAATCCACAGAGAGGCTATTTACCAGTGAACGGGGAAGGAATTCAAAGCCATGTGGCTTCTGTGCTACCCAAGAAGTCAAAGGGACACTCTGCAGACAATGTTTTTAGATTTTCAGCATAACGAGTGCTGATAACAAAGAGCTGATAATAAACCGAGTCCCTCAAGAGAAATTTATACATATTTTCAGCAGTAAAATTTTGCACCTCAACTTTAATCTTAACTCACGCCTTAGTGGAAAAAAAATATTGTGAAAATAACACAGGAAATGAAAATACGTGCAGGTGTTGCAAGTGTTCAGAGTAACCGATACAAACCACAGGCTGCTTTTCCTCCATGCATATTTACAGATCTATCCAAAATACATAAAGCTGACATCTACAGAATAAGATATAAAACTGCATGATGAATTCATCATAAATCTTGGTCATGCATCTACCTTCCACCCAGAAGTCTGGTCCAGAACTTACTTTAATACTAAAGCCTTTTTATTTAGTTTTTAATTTATTCTCTCTTACCAGCACAGTAGAGAAATGTTTCCTCCTCTGTCAGCAAGTATGAAGTTTTCTTCTAATAAGAATACTCCTAACACTATATCCTTTGGTCAAATTGTGTTTATTGCTGCTCATTTTGCTCCTCTATTTATCTATACCCTTTAGACCCTCCTTTGCTATTTAAACACATGTTGATAGACTACATACTCCATTATATCACTCACATCATCATTTGTGGAAGAAGTAATTCAAACGTAGTTAAGTTAGGAAATAAAAGAATGTGGTTTGCTTACACATACTCTGCTTAGGAAAAGAAATTAAAATACTACACTTGGAATATAATACGTGTTTTTGTAAATAAAAATGAATATTGTCACTTTCTGGTCTGCGACTATTAAGCAGTTCTGCTGCGCTGCTCAGAGCAATTCTGGCTGTCCGTACAAAACTCAACTTTGCAGGTTGCAAGGTAATTCTGTCTCAAGGCATGTTTTCAGCTGCATGGGGTTTTAGCAGCAAGCAGGTCAATGACTACTCTTCCAACACCCTCCAACCTCCTCCTGCTAAACTAGGGAACTGTTTCTCAAGTTTCTTTTTAACCTGGATCAGTTGATTTAGGGAGCTTACAAAATGCTGTATTGGCTTAACTGAGCGTGCTGCAAAGTGGAGGTAAGACAAAGACCTTGGAGATGGAAATTCCAGTACTGCTGCCTACAGCTTCCTTTCTTAACGGAGTAAAGCTTCATGCACTTCTAAGAAATGCACAGCTAATACTCTAGCTAACATACCTAAACCACCCAGCTCTGTGACCGTAAGTAGCTTCATGTGGCGTTTTGACAGTGATCTCAATTAAATTGCATTTAGGGAGAAAGAACTTTTAACAGTTGCAGTAGTACTGTCACCTTTTTAACAGTTAACTGTAAAATAACACTAGGACTGGTAACGGTGAGCCTCTCAGGCTGTCATTTGAAGGTCACCTGGAAAAACTGCAAAGCTGGCAAGATCCTGATTCCAGGGCTCTACAGTGTTTTACAGGGAAAATGAATTACAGAGAAAGCACTCAGGTTTTTTTCTTGCATTTAATAGTTCTGCTCATAGCTAACGTGTGTTCGTTCTATTTCTGTGTATTTGGGAGGAAAGAACCTTTTAAGGGGATCCTCCTTTGCAAGTGTCATGGAGTAAAGCAATTTTCCCAGTTTTCCTTACAATTAATTTTATTCACCGCAATGTTTTCTTACAACATGCGTACAATAGTTACCATATGAGCATTTCCATATACTAGTACTTCTTAAGTGATACACATTAACGCAGTGGTCTTTCCTGAAGAGAAGATAAAATTAGTTGCTACTGTCCTCTGCTATTTCTTTTAGTTTACTACACAACCACTGTGAAATACTCTAGGTGCATTACCCCACGTTAGCAACACAAAACAAAATGGTCACGACTACAGAGGCATCCTCCTCACCCACAGGAATGCTTGGGAGAGGGAGTGTGAAAGGGACTGAGCCGCAAGCATAGCCCAGAGTTAGTACAGCTAAGGGCAACCCCAAATTCCATCTTACTCTCTGAGCTCAGGGAAGGTGAGCTCAGGCTCTGGGGGAAAAGGTGCCCCAGACAGAACTGCAAGGCTGGAGGTGTACCTGAGAAGGAGGAGGAATTTGAACTTGTAGATATATCTGGTGTACTGGCTATTTTTAATAATACCAACGCATTTTACTTCCGCTAGAGTATAATTTCTGGTATTTTTTAGGTTATATCGAATGACCAGAGGGATATGTACCCTCTTTTGGCATTGGCATGAATCAAAAAGTTTAAAAAAAAATAATCATAATGAACTGTATATGACTAGTGTATTTAAAGCTGTACGGTTAGTACAGTTCATGTTTCTTTGGGCCATATAATGTTCCTGCTTAACAGAGTCATGGAGTGATAGGCACGCTTAGCACTGGCTTGAGCAGCATCAGTGAAAGATTAGCAAGGAATTAATAATGAAAGCAGTTCCTGAACTTAAATATGCCAAAAAAGACAGCTATTTTTAAAATGTCTAGACATACAGCACCATCTGATTACTTAAGGCTGGCTCTCAGCAAATGAAAAAAAGTGAGGGTTTTATGGTTTTCAAGTACCTTCACTTTAAACAAATACTCCTCTTGCAGGAATTTGAGCTGCAAAACAGATGAAGCAGGTCACAGTGCAGAAGACAAGATAGCAGGGTCTTTGGTCTTAGCAGTATACTTTTACTCAATTAAATAATGGATCAACTTGGTACTTTAATTTAAACTTAACCAAGACTGTCATCTCCCTTCAGGTGCTCTAAGTGAGCAATAACTTTCTTGAAATCAAGCAATGCAAAACTAATCAGACGGTTTCTGCAGAAGGCTGTTGTGCAAGTCAGAGCGGAAGGCAGCCTCTAAGTACGGTCACATGTTTGAAATCTGGATACCCGAAATTTGGAAATATTTTTCTTATCCAGATGGGGTCTCACTTTGTTGCCTTAGGCAACAAAATACAGTTACAGGATTGGGTGTTAAGGGAGAGTTTACTGGATCCTGGGGATGGACAATCTAAGTGCCACGATGCAACGAACAAGCTACAATGCGCATCTTGCTGCTGCACGCTCTATTTCAATCAACACAGCTACTTGCCTCATTTCAACTGATGTGAGCAAACCTGAGCGGAATAAGAGGAAACCACTGTATAAAGAGCAAACAAGGCTGTAAAACATGCACGGGCTTCTCTGTGCAGGTGGAAAAATAAATACTCCTTTCAAATGTGAACAATGTGCAGCAGATTGTTCTGTGTGTAAGCTCAGTGACAGCTTGGTGTAAATACCACAAGCCGTATTCAAACAGGTGCAGGTGCAACTCCATTTAACTTGGCTCACACTCATTAAGTGTTAGGAAGCTATATACTCTCTTTATAGAAATTATTTTGTACTACAGAAAAGTGTACAATTTTGTTTTAGTTGATAGCACCTGAATGGCTCACAGGAATTCTCTGTCATCATTTTAAGAGATAACAATTCAGTAGAAAATTACAGGGGTGAAACATAATACAGCTGAGCTCTCCAGAAGAACTCGAGATGGCTTGAACATCTTTCAGTGCTGCTTGAAGTGGAGAACAAGGATGAGACAGGGAGCAAAGTGATCTACAGTTACTGTAACCAGAAGCTTACAGGTCTTTACAGTACCACCACCAGCTGGGTGTATGTACAGTCATCATCTATGACTTTTGACAGCTGGACATCTGCAAGTGGTGCTGATGGGGCAAGAGGGACAGCAGGAGGGCGGCTGCGAAACTCACACCCGCCAGGGAAACAGCAGGCTGCCTGGGGCATAGTGGGCACTGCAAAAAGTGTAACTGGAGAAATCGAGATACACCCACGCGCCCACACACACACCACTACCAGCACTTTTCTGCACTATTTAAATTCTTGCTCTGTATCAGGCATAGAAGGAATTTGAATATGATCTCTCATTCTGGACGCATTCTTGAACCATTCTGCTTTTAGATAAGGAGGACAGAAACTTCAGTCAAACCTATTACCTTTTTTTCCCCTGCCTTCTAACATTTCAGTGTGAATCTAGCCTGAACATACACCTGTGCACAGCACCTGCCTGCCTAATCAGCTATCCAGGACCTCTGCTCCTTAAGCAGCAGGTTATTCAAGGTGAGTATCAGCATCTTTGATAAAATGGTCAGTGAGCAGTGACTGTGCCCCGATGAGGTAACTGGAATGGCTTGCAGGCACTGCTGCGTCAGAAGGCTCGGGAATCACATGCATGCCGACACACGACTCACACCGTACAGACGGTGGGTCTGGACTCACTATGAAGCTGATGGAAAGTCCTCTGCAGCCTCTTCTCAAACCAGGATTCTAAGACTTTGGCCCTTGGTGACCTTAAGATAGCACTGCTCCACAAATGACGTAATTTGCTAATGAGCTAGTAGATCAGTTTTACCATACACGTCATTTTTGACCTGTCACCTTGCCAAAGATCATAACAAGCCCAGGACGAGTGATAATCAGGATGAAACCATCAAACAACTTGTTTCTTAGCAATAAAAGCTGATCGAGGGTTGCAATTGCAGGGCTGTCTGAATCGCCATAAAGTGATAACATATGAACTCAGCTATAATCAAGGACGAACACAGCAGAAATCTTTAAAGCTCCACGTATCAAGTTCTTTAGCCTTTCTTCTGTACTTACTGGTGGGCATTGTGCAAGTTTATCCGCTGCCACCAACTGAACATTCAAGTGTTTACTTTGTGACTTTCCTCTAGATTTAATCAGTCGCTGCAAAACCTGACAGAGGAAAAGAGGAAAATATGAGTTTAAGAACTGTGTATCTCCATAAAGCTCAGACTGACATCCCATTGGAGGATTACCAAGTTCAGAAGCTCTCCATTATATTTAACACAATGGATAAAATATTTTCCTTGAATATAAGCACAAATGTTTCTGATAGCCTCCCTGAAAGCTGTGCACATTTCCCTCTGCATCACATTTGATCCCTTGCAAATAATTCAAATGCAGTACAAATGGTGATTTTGCTTTATTCTGCTTGAAGTAATAAGTTATTTTTCACAAATGTCATGTTCTAGAGGACCACGAAAATTTTTTTTATATATATATACACACACACAGAATTATACTGGATTGCTGGATTGACTGTGGCACAACAGTAGCAGCATATTATGTTGTGTGGCAATAACGCTGTAACTTAACCTGTTCTGAGGTGCATTTTGGGTACAGAAGGTATTTTACACACACAGTTCATATTACTTTTTTTTCCCTTCCACTGTGTTCATTACTAGAATTTAAGAGGCAGAAAGTTAGGAATCCTAAATTATTTCTCTGTAAAGTTTCAAAGAAAATTAAAGGATCATAGAACAACAGAGTATTTTTTAAGTTGGAAGGACCTCCAGAGGTCTCTAGGCCAACCCCTCAATCAAAGCAAGTAAGGCCAGCTGGATCAGACTGCACGGGTCCTTGTTCAGCTGGACCTTCAGAACTCTATCCAGTTCTTCCTTTTTCCCCCATAGCAGCAGGTCCAGCAGAACCTCCCCCATCCCTTGCTGGTCACCTGCACCAAGAACTGGCACATAGCTCTCTGCAGATATCTCTGATGTGCCACAGCAGTCACTCCAGCAGGTGCTGAGCAGCATCCCACCATTGCTGTGCTGATTCCATGAAAACCAGAGTCTCTGTCATGACTCCAGGCCCCCTTCTGCACTAAGAGCCATGGTCACGGAGGGGTCTGTGCTGCACTCCTGAGCAATAATCGCATTCACACTCCATGGCAGGAGCTGGCCAGCACCCTGGCCACACTGGTCCAGACCCAGCTGTGGACGGTGTATGAACATGTCCCAGGTGGAAGCCACAGATAAAAGCAGACAGGCTTTGTTTGAGATCAACAGACAACCATCATTAACTGCCTGGGAAGCGGGCAAAGGGCTGGTTGTCTTCTCTGAAGCTCAGCCTAAGGTTAGGGCTTGCAGAGAGACAATCCACAACTTCAGCTGTGTTGGGGTAGGGGGGCTGCAAAGGGACTGCCAAGGGGAACTGAGAGCGATGGAAAGAATTTGCTCCTCAGGAATTTTTTTGTCTACTGAATTGGTGGGTGTCTTATCTAAAGCTCAGGTTAAGGTTTAGGGCAGAAAAAACAAATTGCATAAGACATTCCCTTGTCAAGCCCTTGATCTAAAAACTTCAATTTTTTTCTCTTCATCTCACTCCTAATTTCTTCAGGTGCAGATACCCCACTGCTCACTCCCACACTGCCCTCCAGGTCCCTCTGAAATGCACGTATTATAAGGGTGAGATATGTTACCTTTGGAGAAGACACTTTAACATGGACAATAATTGGTGCTAAAGATGTCTTGATAAGTTGTGCAGGGTGATTGATAGTGTCTGCATCTAGGACAACCAGTTGTAAGGACCTTGCCAGCTCAAAGATTCTTTCAATTTCACTCTGTACTTCAGCTAGTAAAGGAAAACAAAACAGGTGAAAGCCATTCATCCCCAAAATTACTTAGACAAAAATATCATCACCCATTTATTTTCATAGACATTCAGTATATGAACTCCATATGTGAATTAACGTAATTTCCATAGAATAAACTACTACTCAGACAGTTTTTAAAATAAGTATTACCTTTGAGACAATTCTGTTGCCTGAAAATACATAAGTACTATGGTCCTTTATACTATCAGTGTACTTAAACATTGGGTACAATTAAATGCATGTTTCTATTAACACAAAATAGAGTTAAGCATATTTTCCAAATCTGCTACACAGCTTATGAGTCGTAAGATTTTTTTATTTTAGACAGCAAGTGATGTATGGATATTTCTTAAAACTTCTTTTGTTCTCAGATTGTAATTCTGATTTAACTTAAACAAGAGCCTGTATGAAAAGCAGAACTGTGAGCCCCTAATTCTATAATCACAAAAAATTGTTTATGTTAAATAATTGACAGCATATTATTTAAAAAGACACTAATGGCAATGTTCACACTAAAGCACTTTTGTCTGAAGAAAAAGGAGATTTCTGTCCATGTAAATTACATTTCTGATATTCATTGTTCTGACCCTTCTTAATCATTCACATGCATGTGACAAATTTTAAATCAATAAACTCAGCACAAATTGAAGCCTCTAAGTTATACCACCAAAGTACAAAATTGCTGTATGTCAGCAACTCACATGCTTTTAATTTGCTTAAGAGCTGCTCCACAGAGCAACGCATGTTCACAGGCACAGGAAGATTTAGTAGTCACCTTTGCAGCACTTAATTTTGGGGTGCCTACTCCTGTACCAGAATGCCAACTAGAAGTGAAGCGTCCTACGACCTATACCTCTAGTTCAAACAATCACTCAAGACGTCAGTGAATTGGGTTTAAGAGCCTTTTCTTCCTGAGAAGATTGAAAACCAACTCCTCCTACCACCTAGGATGGTGTTGCAGAGACCGGGTTATTGGCCTGCATATACTACACAAAAATTTCCACCCTTGTGAAAGACATAAAAATTTCATCAGGCCAGTGTAACCCAGCAGTCATGATGCTGCAAGAAGAAGGTAGGAAGACCCAGAGACTCACAGCTAGACAGCAAAATTAAACTGTAGCTGTTCAACATTAAATACAAAACCAGTCCCAGGGTCAGGAACAACATGTCTCCTTGGCTGGACAAGGTGAAAGTTCTTTGACACTTTGTGATATGGAATTAAAAGCACAGGGCTGAGAAGAGGGAGCTGTGAGGCCAACTCACCTTGGGAGGAAACTGCACTGAACCCATATTCTGACTGCAGGCTCCTAACACATCTTTTGCAAATAATACTCTAATACTCAATAATTGCACTCTAGCCCAGGTAATTGCTTAACGCGAGGCTAACACAGTACATTGTGCTCTCTTGCTCTTCCTTAATCAGGAAAAATTTGTCTCCCATTTGAATATGTGAAATTCAGAATTATACATTAAAATGCTGTAGACACATTTAAAATTGCAGAACTGATGACATCTTGAAGGCTGAAATCCTGTCACTTTCCTCCAGTATGTAACCATGTTCAGAATTACATGTGTCAGTGTCTTACCTAAACTGGATCTTGTATTTGACCGCTCAATTATTGCCCTCTTGCTTGGATTATTTAGAACAGACCTTTTAGCAAGAGAAATGTCAGCTGTCACTCTAGTTATTGATATCCTACGAGTAAGAACACAGGACAGAACAAAAACACAGTAGTCAAATTTTCAGTGCACTGCACATGATTTACAGCTACATTCCATTCCAAAGTGCAAAGGCAATAAAATACCACTCAGACATGTTTTATAGCTGAGTTATGTCATCATTAAAGAACAACTGAAGAGAAATGCTGCATAACTGTAAAGTATTTTCTATTCCCTACACTATCGTAGACTCTGGCATATAGTTTCTGCTGTCCTACTTAATGCATTAGTTAACTTTTCTCCTCCCCAACTCACCCATCTCCTACACGAATTTACACAGTACCATAAATACTACGAGTTATGTGAGTCTTAGGGCATACAGAACAACAGAGTCATAACAGTAACAGCACTTCTCTTCCCAGATAGTTAAACCATTGATTAAACCTGACATTGCTGAGAGGTAAGGAAAGGCGACGTCTGGACATCCGAGCAGACCGTGTCACTCGTGTCTGAGTGCCTGTGAGTCACTGAACAGAGCCACTTGCTTTGGGAGACTGCTCCTCCAACGTGTACTCTCCTTTTCCAGACAGGGAGCTGTGCAGGTGGGCTAAATGACTCGGCTCATGGTTGAACAGGAGAAAAGTTAAGTTGAGCCACACCTACGTGTACTGCTGGAGTCTCCTCTTTAACTTAAGGTAGGTGATTTTTTACTTGATCTGTCAGCAAGCTGACAAGAGACAAAAGGTTGTAAAACAAAGACCACAGAATCACTTCACTTAAAATCCATTTAGGAGGACTGTGATGAGCCAAAGAGCCATGAATAATGAAAAGAAAGCAAGCTGGAAATTACTAGCAGCTATTCCACAGAATGTAAGATTTATGCAGCTCCAAATGAAATAATCATACAGAGGGTTAAAAAGAAGTGCAAGTATTTTTCTATATAATACATAAATAAATTTATTGCCAGAAGATACAGTAGAGACCAAAAGTACAAATTAGTTTAAAAAAAAAAAAGAGAAATTAATGGATCATGGGTCTAGAGGTGACGATAAAACATGATGGTCCAGATTGCAGCTCTGGCTTGGGTTGCTCCTAGATCTATTACTGCTGGAATCAGAGACGTGTAACAGAGGAAGGACCACAAATGTTCACCTACTGTGCCACATATAAGAAGCATTTCATTCTTCCTGAGAAAGAAGTAATCCTAAGTATCACTGTCACTGAAAGATGTTAAGAAAAAAGCATGCTTTTGCTATGTTTTATTTACACGGTGTGTAGAGTCAGGCTTGGTCTATGCAACAGTGACTAAACACAATGCATTTAGAAAAGGATGCCGTTAGAGCCTCTGCAGGAGCCGTTCCCTGAATGCCTTGTGCCAGCCAAGCTTTAGCAGACTCCTTTCAGCGGGCCTGCACAGCACAGCCCTCGGGCCTTTCCTTTAGTTCACTGGCCAGAAGAGGATGTTGCAGTTACAAAAGAAGGAGCTGACAGAAGCCAAGTGAATTTGAGGTAGGGAAGGAGTCCTGCTACTTCAAGCCTTACTGAAGTCTTTTGAAAAGCTCCTCCCTGGACAGTCATTTTCCTTTCTTGGTAATGTGGACCTGTCACAAAATTGCAGAAGAGATAGAAAGAAGGAAAAGGAAAAGGAAAAAGGAAAAAAGAATAAAGAAAACAAAAGGCGAGAGGAAGAGAAAGACTGCAAAGCCATCAAAGTTGGCAGGAGGACCAAGAAGCAGCTGAGGTGCTTGAAAAGGAATTTAATTCATTTTCCTAAAGATACTCAGAGCTAAAGTCAATTGTATCAGCTTGCTTGTGGCATTTAACTTTTTCAATGGCATTTAACTTTTTCAATGCTGGAATTTCACACTTCTACCTCATCTAGTTGCCAATATTGCCAACAGCAATAGGATTTCCAAAAAATACCTCACTTCAGGCAGGATCTCTCCCTTTAGCCCTCTGTGCAGACCAAGGGCATGGTGGGGATAAAAACAGAAGAGCAAGACAAGGAGCAGTCCTGCAGTCCTGCCTCCTATCAAATTAAGCAGCCTGAACGGGTGTGTCTAAGTGCGCTTTACATTTTCTTCTCTGTATTTAGGCACTGCTGATCTTCGTGGATCAGGCCTCCGCTGATACGTTCTCATATAGGGTATAAAAATATACCTCATAAAGAATATATTCATAGCAATCACGTCGTGGCAACTGGAGATGACTTATCACTTCCAGTTGCCATGGTTTCCTACCGAAAACAATGACTCTCAGTTACCACTGGCACATCCAAAGCTGACAGACATATGCCAACAGCTGGAAGAAAACATACGCTGCGGTTCTGTACCTACACCTGATGCAAACGGGCACCGGAGCTCATGCGCTGAGCTGCAGTGGAAGCAGAGCAGTCACACCGCTCAGGAGTGGGGAGAGGATGCACTGACAGGACGCCTGAACAGCTCAGAAAAATGACAAATTTAACTGCAGGCTGCCACGTACAGCGCTTCATCTGTCAGGTTTTAAATCAATCACTATGTTTGTAGGATCTGCTAAAATCACTTGAGCTGGGCAATTAAAAATAGGGGAGGAGATGAGCTGTTTTGCAGAGAAGTTGATCATTAAACATTCTAAGCTGTTTATGGGTTAGCTAAGCACTACCATCTCCTCACTGCACCCCAAAAGGTACCTTGACCAAAAATCCTACTCCACCTCTTCTAAACAACACACACTAGTATTTTCACTATCCTATTGCCAATGTTTTAGGTATTGTCAAACCTGACAATGTCATATACTAGCTAGCACAGCATAAGCTCCTGTTCACAGTTAGAACGTACTCAAGAAACTAGGATAAAGGAAGGGCAGAACATGCCGAAGATGCAGCAGACACCTACGACTACTGATGAGCTCCAATGGAAAGGAAAAGATGCCATGGACCAAGCCTACATTCCTAGCAAAAAAATCCAAATTATCGCTCTCACAGCTCATCAGGAAATATTCTCCATGTTCCAGCTGAACAAGATGAACGCTCCTTACAATTTTTGAAGTTCTGACACGCTTTTTTCTGTATTTTAGTTCTCAGCATCTCCTTCTTCAAACTGCTTTTTTAAGTGGTTTTGACTACCAAGAATATTTAAGTTCACTTTTCTTAAGTGTTGGTCTGAAGCACTGTTACTGCACCCTGTTGAAATCTGCTGTTTCTCATACTTATTTCAGGGCTAGGGTGTGATTAGTTTTATTTAGAGAACATCCTGCTGTACAGGAGCCTGGAACTTCACAACAGGTGCTGGAATGAACCTAGCTCAAATAGAGCAGCTTCAAAATAAAATCAAGAGGCACTTACACTTGGTGTCTGCACACTTTAGTGGCTGGCTGAGCTGGTCCAGCAGTATACACTTGTATCCAATGGTTAAGAAATTCTCATATGCCCAAATGATTGTGAATAAAACTGTACTTTTACATGCAATCAAGTCATGCTTTCTCAACTGTTCCACCCACAAAAGGAACTGGACAGCTCTTTGAAAAAGAAAGAAATCCACTCAGTTCAATCTACCCAGCATGCAGTCAGCTCAGGCTGCAGAGCAGCGGCTTGGGAGCTCCGGAGAAAAGAGGGCCAGTGGTGAGCCAGGAGCGCGGCTCTGCCAAAAGGGCTGTTCGCTGGGTGGCACCGTTCCCTCCGACTCCCGGCTGAACAAGGGGCACAGCCTGCTTCCCAGGGAGACACTAAAAATCTAAGCCTGGTAATGCCATCTTTAAAGATATTCTGGCACTTTCCATGTGCCCCAGTCACCTTTCATCTAGATATCTCCTGTAACTTCAGGCTGGTAAGATACTGAAGCAGAATTATTCTATTAAATTAAAGAAATCCTACTACAGACATAGCAGATATGAAGATACATGCACTTCTGGTAATACGTTAGCTGTGTTCCACCCCACAGCTGGCTGCATTTCGATGTTGTTACAAAGCCTGCAAATCAGTTTTGAACATGCATCAATCTTCTTGCATTAAAAAAAAAAAAACCCAAACCAAAAACCAAACAAAACCCACCACACTAAAATGTTAGTAACACATGGGGAAAACAAGTGTGAAAAGGACAGTATTTCTCACCTCCCATCAAACCTGTGCTTCAGGAAGTCAAAGAGAGCTTTCTGCATCATGTCTGTCACCTTTGCAGAGGTGAGGAAGATTGAACAGGGAGGATTGACAGGAAGAAAGAGAAGTCAAAAGTAAGAAAAGAGGTAAGTAGAAGGATACTGCCAACAATCAATACCTTTTATAGGTAGCAATCATTTAATTTTCACGCTCTTGGCAGCACGCTTTGTAATAAATACTTGCAAGTTTTCTGACTCATTCTCCGAAATGCGGAACGGAGGATGTGAGAGCTGTCACTCTGCTCTTGTCTTGACTTACACTGAGGCATTAGAGCATACCTCACCACCTTCCATAGCAATACCATTCCCAGCAGGCTTCAGAACATGTCAGAAGCGTATGGGACTATTCGGGTTGAACAGATCATTTGTTTTTTTCCTACAGTAACATTATTAAAACTGGCTTCAAACTTCAGATACAAGATTTAATGTGTTGGATGACTGTTCGAACAGAAGAGAACAACTATTCTCAGAGAGGTCTACAAGCAGAAAAAATGAAGGTTTCCATTCCTGTATAAGGGAAAGCATCTGAGAGAAGCTCAGCCTCAACAGCTGTCATCTACTTTATGGAGTGAGCTCCTTGTCCTTTCCAGGACAGCTCAGGCTGACACCTATTATTTGCCAGTCTAGACAGGAACTTAAATCAAAGCCCCCAGGCCTCTGGCAATTTATTTCTCCTAGGTTGTCTTTCAAAATGGTTCTTAGAGAATTTAGTCAGGAAAAAAAATAGTCAAAAGAATTTTCCCAGGTAGGCTGCAAAGTAAGATCAACGTGCTTCTGTTATGTAGACCACTATTTGTAACTGAAATTAATATTGTAACTGCGTTACCATTTATACACCTTTATATGTTCAAGATGTCATGTTTAGTGTTATTTTCTTAAACAAAGGCGTAGTTGTAGAGGTATGTAGTAACAAAAAGCCTCTATTCCCTCTGAACATGTGAGTCCCTAGGCAAATTAATCTGTGGTGCAGCACCATGAAAGTCAATGGATGAAATTTACTCCTGTCAAGAAACATCACCATAAAATTAAAAGGCAGAGAGTAGAACATGAAGTACCTAATTCCTGCTTTGCTAAACTACGCGTTCAATCATTCGTACAAAAAAACCAATGCAAGAACACTGCATTATGCTAATAATGGTATCCTGTTGTAATCTTCCAAAAAGACCATTCCAATATGTTTAATATCCTATAAAGCACTAGCAACATTAATTAAGCTAAATGAAGTGTATCTTTGATTTTATGTTCATGTTCCTTTAGTTCCTAATTCAGCAAAACACTTAACAGATGGTTAAGTTCACCAAAATGCCCTGCTAAAAGCCTATGCTTGTTTAGCACGTGTTAAATGCTCATTTGAATCTGCAGCAGGCTTGAAAAATGCGTGTCCTGTTTACCTGTGCATGTTATCATACCTACTTCCATGTGGAACACAGGCAAATAATTTAGAAGGGTTAAAGGTTTCTTTACATATATATTTCAATGTACTAATAATCTTTAAAAAAATAAACATCAAGAAAACACACTGAAATAATAATCATCAATTCCCATAGTCAGTTTGAGGAGCTGGAGAACAGAACTGAATATGCTGCAATACTCCAGCTACTTCATTTGCCAACACTAAGTTTCATACGAAGATTTAAAGTTTTTATAAGTGAAAAAAAGGAGAACAGTGGCGAAGCCTCTTCAAAATTTTTGCTAATTAAGTTCAAAGCATGTGCTAGTTTGACTAAAAGTTTACATGTTTACAAAAGTCTAGCTAGTTAATTTGACTGCTCCAACTTTTTCTTGTGGTGGACACAATTCTCTTTTTCTTACTTCATTTAATCAAGAATAACTGTACTGAAAATAAAGGATGTGCCCTGTGTTTAAAACAATAAAACTGCAAAGAGAGTGGCAGTACTTACGCTACCTACCCTTCAGCTGAGACATCACAAGTAACAGACACGGTTGCAAGGTAGAAAAAAATTCAGCTGGTACCTTGCCCAAACAGTGCAAAGTGCTAACTATGTTCGTAGCTCTTTTATAACATTTTTGACAATTATTTAAGCCAAGATCACTTTAAATTATCATAAAACAGTTGGACTGGACCACACACACTGAATGTACTAAGGAAGATTATAGGTAAGAAAACACTAACTAACTGCAAATGCCTGGAATACATACCTCATAGCCTTTCAGTGATGGACCCACTAAGACAACAGGTCTCATTGATGGTACTACATCATATGGGGGAACATGTTCTGTCTAGAAGAAGAAAACAACCCTTCAGATCATTAATCGAAGAAGATCCATATGAAAATCCTGGGAATTATGTATTAGAACTAAATAAAATAAAATGGAAACAAAAGTAATACTTACCACTTTTTGTTTCTGTTTTGCTAAAAGACCAAATAAGAACTTGGTTAAAAAAAAAACACACTGTGTATAACAACCATAACACTTGCAAACAAAAATCCCTTTGTCAATGCACTTTCAATTTCTCTCAGTTCACCTCCCTTTTGGTCAGCCCTGTTCAAATTGGTCATTCATTCCATTCTGGGGCAGCTGCCACTTCTCCCAAGATTTTTTCCCAGTCCCTTAGCAACTACTGCATGTCTAGAAATAGATGTCTTTCTCCACCTCCGCACGCAAGCACTTTTCTGTAAAATGTCTTAATAAGTCAGCAAAGGGGGGAAACCCGCACTTTTCATGTACAGTTTTTAAAATAGAAGTATTAGATATAGCAAGAGTTTCCTTAAATAAAATTCTGTCTTACCCGTGGAAGTAGGTGTGGCTCGAAATGTGCCAGAAACCATTTCTCCAAGACTTGAAGAAGAATTTCCACTTGATTTCCTATGGTATCAGAAAGAGCCCCATTAATGCCAAGCACCCAGAGATGCAAATGTGTGAGGTTTCAGATAGCGGCTACAAGAAATTCCCCCATGACAAATCACACAGTAGAGAAGAGTCTTCACCCACATTCATGCTGCAGGAAAGCTTCCTCTGAAGCGAGAGGTGAAGAGTACCAGGCAGGGACATGGGGAAACCAAAGCGTCTGTAATTAAGTAGACCTCCACATGTGGAAGAGGTGCGTATAGGCTATGAGGGGAGAGCAGGTTCCACTACAGCCTGAGCAAAGCTTTTCTGTGATCTGCCCGTAGGCTGGGAAATGCAGCAGCTCTAGTCATAGACATCTGCTAAACACAGCGCATAGCCCAGCTCTGCACGAGATCCCCCACCCAGCACTCCTCCGTCTTGCTGGGTCTCTCCACCAGCATTGCATGACTAGCCAGACACATCTCTCGGGAGGTTTGGGATCTTAACTCTTGCTTTAAAGAGCCTTCGTTGTGTAGCAGCAGTGTTTTAAGTAGCTCCTTCTCCCATTCGCTGTACCTCCCTGCTTCCAGCTAGGCAGTTCTGCCCGGGCCCTGCCCTCCTCTCCCTGTGTGATGCACCCAGCGTAACTGCTTGCGCAGCCAACACCCAGCAGACTGGAAGAAGAAACTGGTTTGGGGAGGGGGAAGATGTTCGGGTGAATCAGCTTTCTAATTCAGCTCATTGCACAAGCAGCTGAGGAGGAGATGGGAGGAGGGAAGGAGAGCTCAGGGCAGAAAGGACTATTTAAGCAACCTGATTGCCGCGGGGGACATCCGTCTTTAACACAGTATTTAGTATTTTTCGTGACATACAGACTAACCAGCAAGAGGATGCTAGTCCCAATCAGTAAGTACTTTGTCCTTGCTTTCTTGCCATATGCTCTCTGGAGCAGGGATTGTTTACTCCTGGACTTGGCAAATCCTTTGCGAACATGTACTAGACTCTAGCAACCCTCTTTAATAGATGACTTTTCACTGCCTTACTCTGACAAAACTAGAATTCTTCTTCATCACATAGAGCCTTAGTATCACAGCTAGTCACAGCTTCTAAAGAAATCTCAAGGTACAGATACTATATGACTACATCTACCAAGGGTGCTCAAAAATAAACTATTTTATCATTACACATTACTTGCAATTTTATCATACAAATCCAGGAGTGTTAGTGCAGACCACTTAAAATCTTACAAGAGATCCTTTGCAGTATTTCCCCTGTCTCTTTCATACTTGATATTATTCCTAATATTCTCCATAGGTGACATTAGACAAAATCTTTGCAAGAATTGGTGATTTGGTGCAGTCAAGTCCATTCATAGAAGCAGAGAATTTTTCTAATATGCTGTATCTGAAACAGTATCCTAAATACACTGTTAGCATCCATCTCTCTGAATTAGATAATCTTCTTTCTGTACATTTCAGATACACTAGCTTCCTCTGAACCTATTTAAAACATTATAAAAGCAATTTGGAAAAAGCACAATTAATGCTGTTCAATCATTCTAAAAACATTTCCCCAGATGGTTTATACTTGAAATGATTCCTGACCTTGATTAAGTATATTAGTATGCCAAATCCCTAACAGTACTATACAGGCTAAATTATGCTCCTCTTACTGCTATCTATTAGGTCCAGATTCAATTGGCTCACATCTCTTTACTCTGCAGTACTAAAAGTTTTGTTCTCCTTCTTAATCTGTATGAACGTTTAAATTTTGTTTTCAAATAGTGGGAATGATATGCTAGTAGTAAAGTAATTTCTTTAAAAAGAGGGGAAAGTATTTTGTGTATTCAGCCAATAGAATAATGACTTCAGTGACTGAACTGAGATGATGAGAAACTGGTTTTACTTCCTAGACCTGTGACCAAGTTCATATTTTTCCAGAGACTTGCAATCTCTGGCTCTAGCAGTGTGGAGACACTCAATGGTCAGGCTGGAAGATGAAGAATTAAGGAAGCTGAATGACATAGCTCATCTCTAAAGTTTGGAAAGTCTGGTTTTGGCCAAAATGAAGAGAAAGAAGAAAAAAAAAAAGAAAGAAAAAACCCACAACCTTAAGAACATAACAGTTGGGAAAAAAATCTGGCAGCCTTTGAGCACCAAGCTGACTTTAACCCATGGGGACTTAAAACTTTCTAGCCCTTCAGAAATTTCTGTCATTACTACTCATACCGTATTACTGATCTTTCCTAAAGTCAATACACATTTTTTCTTGTTTATCATCGTCAATATCTAACACGTCTATTCTCTGCAAATATGTATTTTTATTTGGAATCCCAAATCAAACACTCCTCCAAATGCACTGCAATAAAAAAGAATCAAGTGACCTTTGAAAATATTGTCCAGTGTCAGAAATGATTTTAAATTATTTTAAAAGGTTACAGCATTCTTACCCTCCATGGAAACGTCCTCTCTTCTGCTCCTGTTGAATGCGGATATTCTCCAGTCTAAGCGGGCTTGGAATAAAGCCGATCTCGCAGCCCTCCTTAACCAGCCTTCCTATCCACCAGTCATTATTATATTTCTGGAACATAGAAAGGTTACTGGCTTCGGTTCAAAATGCTCCATGTCCGAATATCCCTTATTTTATTACCCACAATCCTTAACTCCATACTGGTCAATGAAACCAGACTCACACTGACATCTGAATGCTGGACAATCTGTGTGAATTTAAGTTAAGTTATAAGGTGCTAGGCAGTATTCGGAAGGTTGATGTCTTCTCTGCAGCTGGGCAACAGTGGAAAGCAGTGTCATCTATGGCAGTACTGGCTTATCTCTTAACTGCCTCAACACATCCTGCTGCGACTTCTCCTTTGACGTCACCAACTGAGGTGCTGAGTGTGATGGTGGTTTAATGAGAAGAACCAATTTCTGGTGAACCAAGGCCACCGAACTACCTCACAGCAGCCATATAAAGCAGTCAAACATAAAAATAACACCTTTAGATTACCATCAAAACCATCATTATTGGTCCCTTGTAAAATTTAATGGTCCACACCCAAGACCACCACCGCCACTTTTCCTTCCTCCTTTCCAGGTACTTTTACGGATGTTATTAACATGTTATCCCATTGCAAAAACCTTGTGTGGTGGAAAAGCTCTACAAACACCATTCTAGAAACCGAAATAAAGAAAGACCAACCTATCAAAGACAACACAGAAAACTTACCAGCTCCAGCAACGAACCAAACTCGTACCTGGTTAATGCTATGGTAGAGCTCTAACCAAAGTTGTGACACCTCTCTACAAATGAGGCTTTTATAGTGCCCCTGCCTAGAAAGAGCTAAACTCTTTGGAGGCATATGCTTTTAAATTTATGACAGTTGAAGAAAAACTCAGCCTTAGGAAGAAATTTTAATATATACCTGAAAGTATAAAATTTAATTTTATCATTAACCTTTAGTAACATATGTCTTTCTGTATTACTGAAAGTCTGGCCTAACTTTAACGATGGAAAGATGAAAAGCAGTATCATAGTGGATGTCACAGTGGAAAAGGATTTGTTGTAGCTGGCTGCCAGCAGCACTTTTGAAGAAAAATATCTGAAAACCTTATACTGTGCTATGGTTCATTAGGCACCTCAGTGCACAAAACAAACATTACTTTTCACAACCGACTTTCAAGTCATTAAGACCAGCATGAGTATACCAATTTTGTTTGCATGCCTTGAGGAAAAAGTTATCAGAGAAGTCTCGTCTTAAAAATGATCAGTTCTTTTGGCCCCACATTCTCAAGCACTTAAGTTCTTGCAGAAACACACAAATACCGTGTCCTAGTTGTCGAAGGTACAACAGTGCCTAACTGAAGTCTCTGAAACATACAGAGCCTCAACATCTTTGGAAAATAAACTAGCCTTTTTATTAAACCATACACACACACACACACAGAGATACACAGCTAAGGAAACACAAACCTTACACCCTCATCTTGAAAACCTGTCCTCTTTATATAGCTGTTATTTATGCAAGATGTTCCATTACTTTATCACTTCAACTTTTAAACTATTTATTCTTCATGCTGTTATGACCCTGATTCAGACAAGGTCAGTAAGCAAAGCTTAATTTTAAATATGTTGCTTCTGCTTAAGTGGACAGAACTATTTACATTCTTTAAAATAGACAAATACTTGAAAATCTTGCATTCTGCTGTTGTAAATCAGTGAAATCAATCAATGGATTTAAACCACTGTAAAATCTGAGTCTTATGAGCATCACCCATTCTTTTTTTGGTTCTAAATGTATGGCTTGAACATGGGAATCTTTCTTCCATTAGCAGGTCATGGACCTCTGAGTGAAGCCTCTAGACATGAGATCAGAATCAGCGTTATGCTGAGAATATCTGCACAATACAAATGATAACGATGCAGCAAGGAATACAGGCTATTTGCATTAGGTCATTACCTCCCATATGTTATTCTTCACATTCAGCATGTGGGAGGACTACAGTTCATTCCTATTGGTTGCCATGCCCATGATTTCTTCTGCATTGTCAGTAATTATTGCCACTTCATCTTTTAAGTAAGCACATATAGTCTTGTAGGAGACAGATGAGACATACAGGACACATTCTCAATATAGCAACTCATCAGTTACTGCTGATGTTACATGCTGTCAGCAGGGTGACCTTACTTCTCACCTAGTTTAGCATTATTCTAAAATCTGGAACCATGCTTGTTCTAGTCCAAGCAAGCCTGCCAGATCATTGAAAGACAAATTCTGCAAAGCCTTCTTCCATGCAGCTAGACTCCAGCATGGGGAACCATTCCTGAAATCCTACTGAGTTACAGCCATAGCTTCAGGCAAGCTGAAGGTTTCAGTGTTAACAAAGAAACTATGCTAAACCCTTAGCAGAGCTGACAAATACCAGTAAGCCAGATGGCTTACAGTTTAGTGGCAGTGCAATCCTGGCCATTTAAATCTTGGAAGAAAACACACAGAATGCCAAGACATGGACTTGGGATGCTTTTCTGGAAAAATGTACAGGGCAGCGCAATAGGAGCTTAGTAAATTAAATTCGATCACTGGCCTGACAATAAGGTAGCCACATCCTAGGAAAGCCACGATCAAATACTTGTTTTCATGGTGATGTATTGAGTTATCTGAATGGTTACACAGGAGAATGTACACTAGAAAGATAGTACATCAGGTAGGGTACATTTCTGGTGTGGGTGGGAAAACATCGGGGAAGGCAGCTGAGAAAGTGATCTGAGTGCTGTAATGGATGCACCTGTCTGCATTCAACTCTGAGTGCTAGCGAAGGACATTTTGCTGATGGGAAGCAGGTTTAGAAAGTGGCATACATCAAGGGAGTTCAGGTGTGGTGCTAGACAGAACAGAACACATTCCTGGGGAACTACGAGGAGGGGCAATCAATCCTGCATGCAGAGACAGGCAGATTCAGATTCAGTGCTCCACTTCCTCAGCAGGGATTTAAGTAGTTCCACACAAATATTTAAAAAAAAGAAGCACACAAACAAAAAAAATCCAAATAAAATTTCCATCTGTTTGCAGCAAATTGAGAAAATGGAACGAGGGAATCAATTGCCTTCCTGTGTCCTTCTCAGGGAGAAAGAATCTAAAGCAAAAACCCCTGTCCTACCACCAACCTCTGCCTCTAGAGGTGCAGAAGCAAGTGTTTTCCTCCTAAATGTGCTCAGTCTAAGGGACATAAGTGCTCTGAAGTGATGACAGACACATTCAAAGAAAGGGACAAATGAGTACTCAACACCCTAAAATAAACCCAGAATGCAGAGATGAAAAAATGTTTTTGCAAGCTGCAAGCCTATGTACAAATCTACAAAACAACAGGGGTTTATGCAAATTTGGAGGGCTCACTTCAGATAAAGAATTGCAGAAAATATGCTCAACATGCAATTTGTTTTTCTCTATCAAAGTTATACTTGGGGCCCATTTATTCCCATTCTTTCTTCCTTATTTTTGTACCTGTTCTCTTCAATATTTTCTTTTCTTATTGCATTATTCTAAGTTTTATTTCCTCCCTTACAAGCCTATCTGGTGCTTTATTAAGACCTGGTGTCACTTAGTGCTACTCTACTTTCTGATCAACAGAATCCCTTTCTATTACATAATCTCTGATGCATCACAAACTTCATTTGATGAAAATAATCTGTATCTACAATGTTGAAGGGTATTTAAAATATAACAAGATGTCATTTCCTACCTGTGACATGAAAATCCAACAACAACTCAGCAACATCAAGCGTTAAAAAAGTGCAAGATCACCATCCCACAGTGCTGGAACTCTAAAAAGGCTGAAGTGCCACCACATCATCACTAATCAGACATGTGCTGTGCTCTCCTGCCTCCACTCAGCTCTTGGCTCTCTTTTTAATCTGGTATAGCTCAGGCCCAGCTTTTCAAATTGTAGTCGTTGGCATATAAAAACATTCCCTTTCACATTCCCTTTTACTACTACTTGGTTTTACCTCTTTAATGTGTAGGAAGTCCTTGGCATCAAAAGAGATGGCAGTGCTTGGGACAGGAACATCTTCATCCAGAGCGCCACAGTAACTCACATTAGTCTTAACAGCAAATGCTACTGGTTTGGACTACAAATAGAAACACACATCACAAACAGTGGAAACTTTTCTGAATCAAGAACTGTATTGAATTACCGAAAACCTAGCAGAGGACATTTGACAAATACATCAAAATTCAGACCTAATAATTTCACACATGCCAGCAGAGTTCAGCTCGCCAGAGAAGATCCCCATTTATACAAGAATATTTACACTATATTCCCCCGAACATCTTGTCTGCAGAAAACTTGACTCAATTGCCAAACTATTTCAAAAGATAGCATCATCATTATAAACCAACAGTATGAATTTTAACACTAGGCAAAAGATAAATGCCACATAACTTAGTTATTATTAAAGCTGAAAAGAACACACCTTCGCCCTTTCAAGTTGTATAGCGGCTTGTTGTTCTCTTTCTTGGCGGATTGCTTCCCTATCTTCTTCCAAAGAGACATCAGAGTCTGAAGGTCTGCTTGTGTACGAATCTGCTGAGCCCTGAAATTAAATTCATGGCACTAAGAAAATGTATGTAAGAAATAGAAACCCCCTCCCAGTCAGATTCATAAAATACTTTACAAATATTTGTTTCCTAATTTCTTTGAGTGGGTTTTACACATTGTTTCTAGCACAAAAAATCTGCAGAATTTAGCAGAGAAATAACCTGGCTTTACTGATCAGGTGCACTAAGCCAAAGACAAAAATCCCAAGAAAAACCTCTCTTCTCCACTCTCAAAGAATCTCTTCACTTTCTTACTGACACGGTGAAATACAGCTCAGTTGTGGGCACTGTCTAGAAATCTTTATAATGTTTAAATCCTGTTTGACAACCTTAGATTCAAGATTGTCAAGGGCTAGGTCACATAAAATATAATTAAGGTATTATAAAGGTGGTTAGAATCGCCCCTCCCCGTAAATACAGTACCATTGTGTAAGTACTTCCCTCCCTGCTGTGGGTGCCACTCACATAAAGCTTTGCTCTGTGCTTCAAGAGGGAAAAAGTGGCAAAAGTCACATTATTAAAAGCTACTCAACAGGGCAACACAAAAGCTATACAATGATATGAAATGAAAACAGCACATACAAGCAGCAGCAGAATGCAACAGCCTATAAGGGAGGAAATAAGGTACCACCACAGTTAGATTTTTTTTTTTTTTTTTTTTGTCTGGGACATTATTCAGGACACCTGGCAACATCCAAAGTATGCAATGACTTCTCTCTTCTTTTTATAAAGCAACCTGACTCCAGCATCCTACACTGCTTATCTTTATGTTTGTGTGGAGCCAACTAAAAGACAGGTTTAATCTTGCAAAAAAGGTAAGGTATGGCAAAGGGAATGTTTACTCATGCTGAATCTGAAATACCAATCCCCCTCTCTCCAAAACCTCAAGCACACACTTGACCCAGAAGCCTAGCAAGTCTAGGATTGGAACCTAGACTTCAAGGAGCACCACTGATGGAAGTGTGTACGACCGGGCATTCATACAAAAGGTAAATTTTCACTATAGGCAGAAACTCCTACAAAGATCTTAAAATCCTCAAGTGTAGGTCTAAATTTCCACTCAAGGTAAATGTTAAACAGGAAATATATGTCCCTTATTGAGCCATTCCCCAAGCAAACTGAATTTTTACTAATAAATTAATATGCCTGTCTGGTGAACAATGGCCTTTGCTTAAGCCAGACTCCAGCCTTGCAGAATCGTGTTCTGTTCCATAAAGCACTTGACTAATTCACGTTTGGGTCGTTAGTCTGCTCCCAGCTTGGGAGACGACTGCGTTTCACCCTCCCCAGTCCGATGCTCTGCACTGGCGGCAGGTGACATGCAGCAATCACAGTCCCCAGGTTCTGTATCGCAGCACTCAGCTGGGCTGGGAATGGCTGCTGTAAAAGTCAGTATATGAAGTTTAGCATAAAAAGCTGCACAGTGTTTGCATTGTAGTCTAACTTTTTAACCTACATATTTTGCATGTCTTAGGAAAAATAACTACACAAAACCACTATCATAAAAAAGAGAACTTCGAAAGGATCAGGTTAATGCAGAGCTGCAGATCCAGCCCCAGTACTGTACTCTGTAGGAGGAATATATGGCAATGTATGACCACTGCTAAGAGACACTGTTTCTATTCTTAAATATGTGAAAGGAGTAATGTGCTGGACTACATATGGTGCATTGTATTTTATAACCAGCGTAACAAATGATTTCTAAGTCATCAAATTTCTAGCAACAAATTGAAGACGTATCATATATATCTACGTATTTGTACCTCTACAGAGCTTCAAAATCTGTAACTCTATACGTGTTGCAAAAGAGCCATTCTACAACTTTATGTCTTTCAAATTTTTTTTTTCCTTAAACTGATCTATGTCCTGCAGCACAGGAACACATATTCTATGTAATCTACCATAGAAGTCAATGTTCTGACTCTCCATGTAAACTAACATACTCTTAAATATTGACGTGAATACATATCCATTAGAAGACTCCTGGCAATGAACCACTGATGAGCATATGCTCTCTTCTTGCCACATACTCATAACTTGGCCATAAGCATGGTACAGTCACCAGGGAGGGCAGATTTCCTCTATGTCAAGAACAGGATTTGCCTAACATGAGCTAACATGCAGCTGTGATCTCAACAGACCAGAAAAGTCCCTTCCCAGGACAGCTGGCCACCCCGCACCCCATGCACCAAGGTGAGCTGGAAAAGGGCAGCGTCCCTCTCAGCAGCCGTGTGTCTGCAAAAACACGCGTTCGGGGTCCTGAGCTGGAACAAGTCTAACACCAACAGGCTGAAAACCAGTGTTAGCTGCTGGCAGCAGCACAAGCTTTTTCCTAGCTCGGAAGCCAGGCATGCTGCTCTTCCTTCTGCTTCCTTCGGGATGTAGCAGAGACCAGGGAACTCACCAGCCGCAGCACTTGGCTAGACGTGCACCAAAGACACCTCCCAGGCTGCTCAGTGGCTGCCAGTTATTCCTCTCTCCCCATCTTGGGGGCAAGATTAAAACTTCAGCTACCAAATGCATCACCAACAGCAGCGTAAGAACGTTTCTTCCCTGGTCAGAAGTGAGAGTGCAAAGCATGCCAACTTATCACACCTAGGTGAAATGGGAAGCAGGAAACCTCCTGCCTAGCCTACTGTTCCAACTTACATCTCTGTTCAGCAACTGGCGGGGAAGCCTATCAGTGGGAGACTGAATTTATATGGTCAAATATTCTAGTCCTAAAATTATAGCCTGTTCTCCACACCAGAGCCTGCATTGTTCATAGCAATGGAAAAAAAAGAAGAAAAAACCCCAACCAACCAACACAAAAAACACCCCAAACCCACAACAAAAAAACCCCCAACAGACCAGGAGCTGCAACGGCAGACCAACTTACTGGTAGAGAAGAACAGCTTATCATTTATTGTCCACTAAAGATACACCCTGAAGATACAAAATGCCTTATAGCTGCTGATCATCACTTTTTTTTACTTACAGACAACAAAGCTTCAATAGCAGCAGAAAGGAAGAAGGAAAAATAATCACAGTCTCCAAATAATAAATCAAAATGCATAATAATAAATACAAATAATACACTGCAGCAGGAATGGGCTTCTTTCCAAGATTTTAGTCCTACCTGGCATAATACATTGCAACAGGAACGCACCACATCCTGTCATGCCTGAAGCCTGAGACAAAGCCACTACTGCTGTCACAAGAGTAGCAGACACTGCTCCTCACCCACGTGCTCTCTGACCATGTCATTTCCCCCTTAATTTTCTATGTACTGAAAAAGTGTATGAGAACAAGGCACAGAACACATCACTGACAGGACAGGTATCAGCATCACGCACGTAGGTAGACTGCAGAAATCATCTGTATGGGGAAATGGTGAACAAAAAGTGCACAGGCTCACTTCTATATATTTATTCAAGTCCTCTGGATAGGATTCCATGTAGCTCTGTAAGGCAATTTAACAGAAAGAGATACCTATGCTGGACGCACAGTTTCCCATACTGGCTTTTAGTAGTGTATGTTTGAGCACTGACCTATTTAATGCTGTCAGAACAAAGTAGTCTTAACCAAAGCAGCTGATAGCACAAGGCTACCCCAGGCTGCTCTTCAACGCTAATCACTGCCTGTATGCCAAATGATATGGATTGGTACAATCACATCTGCATGATCCTTCTCTTGCAAGTTATGCCAAATAGCAAGTGGCTTATCTGAAAGATGCAGCCCCAGGACTGTGACTCACATGATGCTGAACTGCAGCATCACACTGAAAACAAGGCACAATTCTGCAAATAGCAGCAAGATGGGCAGAAAAAGCAGTCCAAGGTAAGTAATGAAAACTGGCATTCTGTAACGTACCGTAAGCATGGGCCGAGGAACGTGAGTGTCCACATTCGGTCAGAGCAGAAGACCAAGCAAGATTAAGGTTTACTTTTCTCAGCTCCATCACTGCCCCACACTGAGCAAGACTACACCGTCCTATCGGGTATGCGCATTTATTTACCCTTGCAAGTCATCTCACTGACTTCCCAGTCATCTCATACTTCTGTTAGCACCACCCTTGATTTCTGCGCTCTGCATTCACCAGCCAAGATGCATTTGTAGTTATGGTGGACTCCTGGCAGCAGTGACTTTGACTCACAAAACAGGACTCGGAATCTGATTAAGGCTTCCAGGAACTACTACAACCCAAGCAGTCCATAAATTAAAAATAACCCTTGTGACCCTCAGAAGTCCAGCTTTTCACTGTTTCTTAAACCCATGCACAGACAAAAGCATCAGTTCTCGTATTTAACTTTCGGTTCTGTTTAAAATTTTTGATTGAAGATCAGAATATTGACAGCAATATTGACAGAACACTGTGCAACAAACCAACACAAACACTCATGCCTGTACAGCACCAAGTGCAATGAAGTTCTGGACTGACAGCTCTTAGTTGTTGAAACTGCAATAGATGTGATGATACTAAATACTATGATGCATCCATGCTCTCGTCACAGCTGGGAAAGTATAACTGACTGCCTGACTACACACTGAAAAACCAAATTATGCTAGTAGTCTAGGGGAAGTGAGAGGAGAAGAAAGAAGAAAGAAGGCATTCCCCACCTTTTTCTGTACACCAAAACTTTATCAAAAAGACCCTTTAATTTCTTTATTTTCATATTGCTTAGAGCAGCAAGCTGATAATTTAGGACCTATCGCATATGTCCACAGTTTGACATTTGCACGTAATATTCAAGGACCAATTAGCATGCTAGCTGTTACCCAACCTCAACCTCACAACCCTCTGGGAGACAGAGGAACTTTGTGAAGTGGAAGCATATGCAATGAGTTCAAGTGCACACCAGATTTGACAATTTTGAAGGCAACAGGCTTTGCTAGATAATTATATTATTCAAGGCAATGAAAGACTCGTTTCTTATTTCACAGCCTTTTTACTTTGGCCTTCTGTGACTTTATTTTTCTTGCAATTTATTATTTATTTTCTCCCTCACTCATTTTCCTCTCTCATCAATTAGTATAATTCAGCTCTGATAAAAACACTGAGGTTTGAAGCAAACCCAAAAATTCTAGGGAAAAAGGGTAAAGCAGAAAGAACAGTGGGTCTGTTTATCCAGCAACTACAAAATAATGGTAAATCATCAGTCCCTGTTGCTCACTGGCTGGTCTTACACTTGAGACTGCTGAAAGATACGTGCCGAGATAGCTGGATGACTGGAAAGGGTAACGCAATATTCCTTGCAAACATGGTGTTTCTATGGCCCAGCCTGTATAGGGAGGAAAAGTTCACATGCATCCTCTTACTGGACAGCACAAACAACAGCCAGCCACAGCCAGCCTTCCTGCCTGCTGAAGAAAAGAGCAGAACAAAATACCAACCTTTAGCTGTTACAGTTTCAGAAGGGGGAAAAAAATAGAGACTTCAGTGAGGTTGCAAATAATTTTTTTTCCAACTGCCATAAATATACAGATCTGAATTGCCCTCTATCCAGCCATAATTTGTAATACTCTGTCATATAGCTTGTGCAATTAAAGCATCAATCCATAAGGAGCTTCAATAAGCCAGATGACATGCAGTCTCTTTTGAAAAGATTTAGGGTGCTGCAGAGACCATCACAACCCAGAAAGCATTTCTGAAAACATACCCTGCTCAGAGAAAAAGCTTCTGCCTTATCCATTAAGCAAGACAACAGGGCAGCATTGTCTAATTGTAGGCATCCTCCTCCTACAGAAGGACTAGCTATGGGCATTCTGAGCGCATCTCTCCGTCCAGGAATAAGCAGACATTGAGCACACATGGCAATCACTATGCTTAATAAGGCATACATGCCACTGAAGAGGAAAGCCCTCGTATCTGCATTCATACACACGCGTTGTTTTCAGCTGAGAACATGAAAAATGTCTTTGCAATAACAGAGAGTTCACTTTGAAAATCCATAGCACTTTAAAATGACAAAGTATCAGGACTGGCAGCACACCTCGAGGCAGCCAATTATTTTGAATGGTTTGCTGGAGTTTGAATAATAGCAGAGCTAGGGACAGCATGAAATACTTTGGGGGAAAAAAGATGACTCTTGTCCCACCCTGTCCTCACCCCTGCCTGTCTCTCCTCCTGTGCCTCCTCTTAGTTCCTCCCCACAACAGGAATCCCACTTGGTACCTTCAAGTTTCCCTACAGGTTTTTGGATGTTCAAGGCAGTTTCACCTCCAGCAAGACACAGTATGCAAAGGCCCCCAAATTCCTCAAGATCCTGTCCTGATGCTGAACACAAGAGGTTACACAGCAGGGCAGAGAACTGAACCAGAGGTCACTCTAATGCTTTTAAACTGGTCAGAACCTCAACTAAAAATTTTCTAGCACACATTCAAGTGTGTGAGCACACATACAGCACAATGGAGGTTTAATAGAGCAATATTGTACAAAACAAGATCGCTCATCATTGTTTAGCTGTTTTATACTGGAGAACAGACCAAGATGGCCTTGTAAAGCACAATGCCGACTTTCTCCTACATGCTATTTTTCATGCTTACCCTGCGTTGTCACATTCCTGTCTCTGCAAGGTTGGGGTCAGCTAGCAGATTCCTAACTGAGGGCTAGTGCACTGAAGCCCTGCTGCACAGGAAGCCTGCAACTTACATAATAATTAGTAAAAGAAAAAATTACATTTACAGATGGATATACAAATATGGAAACTTGTCTTAGGTTGGAATTTGTTCCATGTTGATTCTGCGGTGTTATGTTGACACTGTATGGCAGAATCAGAACCACACAGGCTGGGAGGAACTGCAGACTCTTGCGTACCCTGGAGGAGAGGGACAATACAGTGGATTTGGCTTGCTGCAGTGGTTCTGTGGCTGGTTTTTTTTAATGAACTGTTACCAGGAATCAAAGCATCAAAAGTAGACTTCTGGGTGCAATCTTGATGTGTCCTTTAATATCCAGCTCGTTCAAATGTCCTTATATAAAGCTGGACACTAACTTACGGATCTCTCCCCTACCTCCAATTGCCACAAAAGCAGGGAAGTACCACATTTCGGACTGGAGCTGTTGTTACAGCACTGCCAGGAAACACTAAACCTGCGTGCAGAGAAGCTGAAATTTCATTTCTCAGCTGAGACACAGAATCATGGAGAGACTGGCTACTACTAGTCAGTTTGGCTGGATTAAATACGTATTATCATGGGGCTTAAATGTTTTTGGATCTTTGGTTTGCAAGAATCAGAAAGCATTTCTTCCCATTGAATAGAGCTATTCATGATTAACTGGGCACTTTAGCACTTGTGGTTCCTCCAGTTGCCGAAACCTCTGATCAGAGAGGTTTTCCTGCACATGAAATACAGTGCTCCTGGAAGGGGCTGGCGGGGTGCTAGGATGCCACAGGGTTATCACTCACAGCTAGGCTGCTACCAGAAGGGGCTGCTTCCAGACAGTTTGATAATTTCCCAAGAAGTTGTCTTAGCTGAAACATAGAAAACAGCAACGTGACCCTTGCTCTCAAGCCAGACCATATTCCAATCCACACCAGGCACGATTACTCAGTTTATCTGAGCAGCAAGAGGGAAGAGCTCATTCCAAACCAGTACCATTTTTGATCTAGCTGCATTCAGTATGTCTCATGGTAACAAGTTATCTGCACGAGTACTGTAACCAACAGCATTTTGTACAAAAGCAGGCAGGAAGCATTCTCCCTGCCACACAGGTGAAATCCCAAGATTTCATCCTCCCAAACCAGGACAGAAAGCTGAGATCTCATAACCCCTGGTGCAGAGTACTCTGTGCCGAGCCCACTGCTCCTGGCCAAAAGAGCAGGCCAAAGCTCAGCTCAGAGAAACAAACATCTTGTGCGAGCCAGGAGCTGCTGTCTCTGCCTGTTCGCAATCCCCTCTTAGCCACAGCACCAACCTACGCAGGCAAAGCCCGTCTTTGGCAACGATGTCTTGTCCGCAAGAGTAATGTTTTCCATACAACAAAAATTGCTGGCTATTTTTCAGAATTTGTATTTAGAGACAATTATTTATTTAAGTTACATTGTGATACAGGTCTGTTAAACTGCTTATATACAATGCTTCGGAAATTGGCATGTATGTGCATGGAAGTAATAAGACTCTTTTTTACTACCAGAACAGCAAACGCAAGCAAAAGGTCAATATAACCCCGTCAGAGAGGTGGCCCTTTCTATTTGCCATATATTGCAAGGTTTTAGCAACTCAAGGTCTGTTTATTGTTATTATTACTATTACTAGATTGTTTTTCTTCGTTGTTTTGTCACTTCTTTTCCATTACAGTCATGGTTTTATTCATTCATTCACTTTAAAACGAATAATAAAACCCCTGTAATCATTTACACTCCCACCTTCAATAATGAGCAATGACAGCCTGCTCAAACTTCACTGTGATTCGGGACGTCAGCACTGCTCGGAAACAAAAGATAAATCCTAAAGCCTATTTAACTCCAGACCATAGCTCTGTCCCTGGTTGGCACTGAGGTCTTTTCACACTCTACACGTGGAAGTAGCCAAAAACATAAGTAGCTACCTGGAGAAGGAAGACTGATTTCATTAGCAGGAACATTACATTAGCCCATCCTCTACAACCCTTTCACACGAGATGTATTCATCAAGAACTAGAGCCTCAACTTGAAAAAAGACCGAGTGCCCTCAGTTCTCTGCAACTTTCAGTGCGAATTGAGGTCAATGTGCATCGCACATGAGGCTATGTGCCTCCTTAACAAGCTCCCAGAAACTTGACAAAGTTCTTGACAAAGCAAAAGGAGAACAAATAGGCGCAGTGCTGGCTGCAGGGCCATATGCTGCCATATGCCACGTGCGCTCAAGGAATGATTTTTATTTTTTTTTAAACATAAGACCTACTCCTTGCAGATGCAGTTCAATCTAAGACCCAACATAAACCGTCTCACTGGTCCATGTGCATTGTGCAGTCCCTCTGCACAAGATTAGCCTCTACACAAGCTAGTCATAGTATCTGTATTGTTCCCACTGCCTGAAAATGTAGGTTTAACTCACAAAGGTTACTACTGTAAGTATGCCATAAAGACAGGTGTTACAGAGGAGAAGTACTAACATATTTTTACAGGAAAATAGGAACCAAAACACGTGGACTTTAAAAACTCCCACATTTTAAATAACAGTGGCCACTACTGTTGACCACAGTTAGTGCTCACCTGGTCTCAGCATGCAGGGTGGGCAGCTAAATTTAATTACTGGGCAGGTGATGTAATTAAGAGGCAAATACAAAACAGTGGGTATCTATTCATTTGGCATGAAAACATTACTGTGCTGCAATCAAAGTTGGAACCAGAAAAATCTGCGTGTGCTGCAAGAACAACCCCAGTAAAATACTGCAGAGAGGTCCTACCCTAAGTACTGGAGTGAGACTTCGGTGGGAGCTCAAGGCAGCTCAAGCAACCCTTTGCACTAAGGAAATCAGAAGGGTTATTTCCACATGTAAAGGCTTTGCAGAATGAGGTGTAGACATTACACTAGAAGCCCAGCCCCTCTTTTGCTTTTAATATCCTCTAGAATTATCAATATCCCCTAGAACGACAAAATGTGTTACAGCTGTTGTAATGTTAAATAACAAGGTCCGGTAGAGCTGTAGGGAAGCATTTTAGTAGGGCTTTTTCACAAATTCACATCTAAGAGACAATGTGAATGTGCCATGGAAAGTCCAAACAGGACAAGGTTCAGTTCCCAACCAAATCATTTTCTTGCTGAATAACTGACAAACACACAAGCCAGCTGCATAACCATTTTGCATTGAGTTGTGATTTCAGACTTAAATGCTCAGTAATTATTTCCTTCTATATGTTTGGTAAATTTATTTAAGACAACTCATTAGGTGTCTCAGCAATTTGGAAATTACTAGGTAGTTAGAACATGTTTTTTCTTTGTGAATACTAATTATCAGAAAATAGGGCAATTGTTCTACCATTTCTTTTCATGATCTCTTTTTTCACCGAATTTAAAATCTTGCAGTCACATCTCCTTTCTCAAGCTGCCTTCAGTTCAGCACAGATTGTGTTTTAACATCTAAGAAACTTGGTTTAAAAAAACGTACTGGTAATATATACATTTACTGCCAAAATACTACATATTTTCCTGTAGTGTTCAAATGAACACGCAAGATGTACAAGATTTTGCCTGACATGCATTACAGGTATACACATTCACTAGTTGTTACATATCGAAAAGGTCTACAGTTTGAAGACCTACGTAGACTAGAAAAGAAGCCCAAGATAGTGGTCATTGAATATGTTAGCTGTTCCGAACTTTTCCTTTTCACATTTTGACAGATGTAACTTCTTATGTTATAAATAACTGTAAACTCAAATGTTATTTTGCCTTTGCCAGAACCTCAAACACTAACCGGTCAAGACAAAGCTTAGATGTTTCAGTGGCAGAAAGGACAGCGTAAACTACTTGAAGTATAAAGATGGACGAAATGTTTCACTAGCTAGTCCATCAGTGTTTCCGTTCTCTTGACCATAAAAACGCATTTACGTATTAGTAATAAGTAAGTTACTAAATGAATTGTGCCACTAATCAGACTGCTCCAGCTATCTTACCTCTGCTGGCAACAACTACATAGAACAGAGGAGGGTACCAACAGTTACCTGCTCCCCATCACAGGAAGGGTTCTTAGCTGCTATATTATTTTGGCCTATTATTCAGCAAAGCAATTAAGCACAAGCCTACATCCACGCTCTTACTCAGCAAAGCCCATCATGTTCCTCACAAGCACCTGTGCGAGGACTTGGCTGAGTTTTGTCCCAGCACTACCTCGTTGGGAGTTAAAACCCATCCTGGGAAACAACAGTAAGTTCTAGTACGAGTCCCTCCTGCCACAGCTGCTGGTTTACTGTAGTTAAATCATTCGGCTCCAAGGCAAGGTCTGTCTGGGTCTCCCTTGGCACTAAGCCTTGGAGTACTCTGCCCCAAGGAAAGAAACCAAGACTGCCTCTTGGGTATCTCTAACCTGAAATATTTGCAATGGGAGGCTGCCAGAATCTGCAATGTGTCTGCCTATGGCATTCACAGTAGAACTGGACAATGACAGACATGAATATCTGCTTATCCTTTTTCTACCCCTCCCTCCAAATTAATAATTTTTATTTTGAGGTGAGGATTTCCCCCTCTCCCCCCGCCAAAAAAAAGAGTTTAAATTCAGATCTTCCCACATAATGTAACAACTAAAGCACTTATTCTACAGTCTGCAAGCAAACTGAAGGTGAGGATCACGGTCAGATAAATGGCTACGGGCTCAGACTGTTTTTCTCCAAAAGTATGTCTGAACCACAGAATTTGAACAATACACAAACCTTTTAACCTCCCATTTTTCTGTTCAACCATAAAAGAGCAAAGATCTGTCTGGAAATGCTCTGATCTGTGTTTTATTCCAACTGCTTGTAGTTGGAAGTGTGATTCAATCAACAGCTGAACACCTCTAGCCTGAATTTTGCTTCAATCTCTGCAGCTGGTCCCTCTTTTTCATGAAAGCTATTCAGAAGACCCAGGAGAGGAAAAAAGGTGTATTTTCCAGTGATAAAAGGCACCAAACTGAAGCTGCAACAGTATAGAGACACTGCTTTATTTTTCCTAATTACTTTGGCTCTTGAAAGCATTGAATGATCTTCCCAAGGCTCTGGGGAAGCTACTACTATGGAGTTTTATGACACCTGATAATAATACACCAGCTAATAAAATTGCACCTGTTATCCTAAATGAGCTCTCCTGGAAAGATGATGCTTTGCGTCTGTCCCCAATAACATGTTAGGAAGTCGAGAATGTTCTTTAAGTCTTCATGAAAAAACAAAAAAAAGAGACAAATATTGCCCCCAAACTAAACTTAATCATACTGCCAACTACACAAGCATCTGTGTTTACCATATGTGGTCTACCACAACGTTTCCTCAGACGTACAGCATAAAGTCTTCAGCCAGAAAGTCTTCAAATAATGTGGTGTATTTCTAAGTCACTACCTAAACCCCCAGTGTCTCCCCCCCTGCCTCCTCCACATTATTCTTGGAGATATCTTTTGCTCCAAGTGCAGTGTCCTGGAGTGGAGAGACATGCAGGACAGAGAGGCAGAAGGTCTGCAAATAATATGAGTGCTTTCCTATGCTGGCTGTGATGAAGCGTTCTTGCTGAAATGGGTGGACTGCCCTTTTTTTTTTTTTTTTTTTTTTTTTTAAAAATCACACCTACATCTAGTTCCTTTTTACAGCATCATGGACATTTAACTTGGAGATCTGGAAAAGCATTAGCTCCCATTTCTCCTCTTACTTCAGTCTGTTGAAGTTTATCCCCACTTCTCTTTTGTCTTCATCTACCTTAGCTTTGTTTTCTCGCCCTGGTGCACTCATATCACCACATCGCCCTTGTGAAAACTGGGCTGCCCTGTGCCAAGCTGTGCTTGCTCATGCCCTGTCCTGGAACTGCTCTCAGATATACTTATTTTACCTTTCAGTAGAGGCCATCATGTTTTTTGGCACGTCTATAAATGAGCATTTATTCTCTTACAGTGAACTGAATAATGAGTATGTTATCATCGTCACAAGTTTAGGACCATTTTTGAAGTCAGGCAGAGGAAGCATCACCCCAAAAATCACACCTTGGGACTTCATGGGGGCAATGGTGATAAGGCCAACATCGTTTGCCTGTTTTAGTTTTGTTTTGTTTTTTTAACAACAACATAAGTTTGTCAACAGGCCAGTAACAATGCTTCTGTAGCAATGATCTCTAGAGATCATCACTACTGTTTTATTTGCCTCTACAGGACTTCTGTGAGATTTTAGTCCTTGGATCTTTATAAAAAGCCCACAGGGGAGTAACAACAAAACATACTAGTCACTGCTTTAAAAATACCCCACCCTAGCCTCTTTTGCCTGAGTAAAGGCAAAAATTTTGCTGAAGAACTCTGTATCTAGCCACAAAGGCAGCAAAACCAACCATCCGACACACGGACCCTTAAGAGGACTGAAGGACGTACACACATGCAACGAGACAAGAGACTTCCCACTTGTGCCAGAACAAGCAGGTGTTTTTAAAATAACACAGTTGTTATTACCTAGCTTACACTTACCAAGCAGATAGATTAAAAATACAATCTAAACACAGTAACAGGCATGTTTAGCACTTAAACATAGTATTTCCCATCAATCTACTAGGCTACTAATCCAGCTTGAAGCTTTCTGAAATATCAATACGCAAAAGTAAGTACAGCTGAGAGAAGCCATGAATGCCATCTTACATTCATGAGCCAGTATTCACCACCCACAGACGATTCCCAAGCAGAGCCACCCACCTCCTCTCCCTCCCTAACTGGCCTTCAACAATCTCTTACAGTTCACCAAAGCTCACCAATTTGATGTGATGGTCACAATTTTGTCCTTCCATCCTTCAATCTCTTCCCTTTTGCACCTCTTCACCCTACCTACCTTCCACTGGATGAAATTTACTCTGTGCAGAAGACGAGAATAAGCCCATACAACACCTCAAGCCTCAAAACCTACTCTGTGTGGAGTTTATACATGGATAAACCTTCCGCCAACCTTTTGCTATGGATGAGTTTCATTCAGTTAATAGCACAAATGAAGCTAGGAGTTCTGGACACAGCATATTTTTATCTGGAAGCCTTGTTTTTACAGACAAGGAAAGTAGCACATATTAGTATTTAAGTTTTGATCACTTAATAAGTGAAGAAGAACTGTCCAACTCTCTTCAAACTGCTCCCTGGAAGAAAAAAGCCCTGAAAATTTGAAGTATTTGAAATTTCTTTTCTACTGCTGCCTCTTTTTTTCTTTGGGTGAACAGACCATGATCTGTTTCTGAGAAGCTAATTCATAGAGGGAGCTGGAAGTGACCAAGCAGAAGTTTGCTTCTTATGCTTTCTTGCCTGAGGATGGCTGGTATTTCAGGTAATTCCTTTAGAAAAAGGAAAACTTAGAGATCTTGGATGTAACAGGTAAGTTTATTTTCCTGGAGGACTGTTCAGCAGCACATGGACATCTGACATTTATTTTCCTCAGGATGTACTGTGACCTCCGGTTTCTTTTTCACAGATTACATGCATAAGGGACCTTATTTTAGTAAGCAGGACCCGAGCACAGAAGTTGATGGCACAGAAACGAGTAGATAGGGTGAGCCAGATCCCTGCTGTTTTCAAATTGCTGCCCTCACAATATGGTTTGCATGGAAGAGACTCGCAGAATTACATCGCCAAGTGGCTGAGAGGCAACAACCAGAGTCATCACCTCCCTCCTTGTCATCTCTTCCGCACGGCATGCTTATGCTGAGTTGGCATTACTGGAAAAGGTAAGAAGTGTCAAATGAAGGATCTCAGGAATTCTTTTCTCCCGTTCACTGGCTAAAATGATTTTTCTCAACTTTCCAAAAACCAGTACACCGCTCCTTGGGTTGCAACACACAGCGAAGACTTCAACCCCCCAAAGCAGGAATGTTCAATACAATAATCTTCCAAGCATTATAAGTGTGAGGAAAGAAGTGGAATTTTCCTTGAGACCTCATTGTCGAGAAGATCCTAGCCACCTGTCTGTTTTCACTCCGTGCTTTTCCTAATTCAAACAGTTAAATTAAAGAACATACATCTTTTTAAGGTTTTTTATAATTACAGTGTCCTGATTTTCTTCTAGCATGGTGTCACCACTTCCCACACCCTCAAATTTTATACAACCAAAATAACCCTGAATATTTCTTTTTATTTTTTAAACAGAAGTGGTTTAGAACATGCTGAACTGTCTCACAATTTGACCCAAAGCTGATTTAGTAAAATCACACACCAACAGCGCTCAAGCAGACAGGTTGTTGGCTTTGCAATTACCCACTAGTTTGTAAGGCACAAGCAAGTCCTGCAGGTGTGCAGGGTACCAGGTATTCCAGCTCTGTACCAAGCCCCCCATCTCACAGAAGTCAAATTCCAGACAGCACATGCTTTGTAATCCTTCACTGAAGAAGCCTGGTGGGCAGCCAAACGCCATTTATTACAGAGAAGACTGCAGCTCTCTGCTGTGACAAGTTATATTTAGGTGGCAATGACTTCCTCTGAAGTCATCCCATCCACTTTGCTTTTGCCCACCGCTCACAGATTTTGCTAAGGGTCTCGCCAGGGCACAAAAAAACAAAACAGACTTATATCTTCAACGTAATTATAGGAAAATTACTTTGTTAAAAATATTCACGCTGTGTAGTGAATGGGAAAGAATTGTGACATGCTGTTACGGTATTGTTGAAATGAATTTCATGCTGCTTAATTTAAGCCAAGCAACTGATAGGGTTTGGGGTAAGGTTTAGTATGTTGTGTTGTATTGTGGTTTTAATTAGCTTTTTCCTTCCAAAAGCTTCCAAACTTGGAGGCTTAGAAACAGCCTTAAACACTAAGAAATAAGGCTTATAAACAGAGCATTTTACTTTTTATTGTTTTCACATTTTCCACTCCCCCGCCCCCCCCCCCCCCCCCCCCCAGGGAACCATCTTTCAGCTGCCATGATCTCTTTTTTTTTTTTTTTCCCAGCAAGGACCAAATTATGAAATCACATGACTGCTGAACTCACAATAAGCTATTATATACTGCTAGAAATATCTTAGTAAGAAAAAGCCCTAATTTTCTAAGTACTATGCACTCTGTAAATAGCAACTCCTTTCCCCAAAACCTTGCAATCTAAAAACCGTACGTGCTGAGAGCAAAATACAAGTGAAAGGGCATCTTGCTATCACCTACTGAGGTAATATTTGAGCGACACTTTATGGAACTTAATTGCTGTAATCAATTCAGGACTCCAAGGACTTTCTAGGACCTCGGGGTTATAACAGTCTGTACTTTGCTGCCCACTGGCTGGCTGGGACTTCACAGTGCTAGGACTGGAAATTCAGTGTGCCCAATTACAGCAACTCTGACCTATTCCCACAGCTCTGAAGAGCACTGCTAAGTAGCGATGGAGCACAGCTACCCTAAACAAACTAGGGAGGTTTTATCACTACTATGTAAAATGGGGGAAAAAAAATAATCCCTACAGGTAATATTTGTTGAGTGTTACCATGTCTGCTCTGATTGAGCTATGAGGTCACATGTTGAAAACACACCAGTGTTTTGAGAGGTACTTGTTATTACTATTTATTCTCAGGTGGCTTGTAAGGAGGACAAAACAGAACAAAACACAGGGCAAACAAACAAACAACAGCTTATTTTGGGGGAGATAAGAAGCAGGAACAAACAAACATCAAAGATTTTTAAAAAATCTTGGGACACCACTGGCTAAATGGTCTCTCCATATACTTACTGTTGGGATAAATGGGACGGTACTAAGTTATGGTAGGTAGAAATGCAAATCCAGGAAGAGGGAGCAGCCAAAACCTTAGGTTACATCTAAACTCCAGATACTCTAAGTATTTTTTTGGCACATAGCATGGTCTGAACATATTTTGCTAAATTCTTATGACTACCGTGAGCTTATGACAAACTATTTCAACTTCGCATAGTACAACAGTATTTGACAGTTATTTAAGAGAGTTAAAAATTAGAAACTCAAAGACAAAATCCTTTTTTCTTTTTTTTTTTAGTAACTGCCTCCAGTATTATCTCAAAATGGATTCTTAATTAAATGTCTTAGGAGAAACAATACTTTAATATTCCTTCTTACTAGCATCCAATAAGCATTCCAACCAAGAAAAAAATCCTTTAGGAATCACCATCATACCAACGTCTTTAATTTGACAGAAGCAGTAACTGAGAAAGACAAAGAAGATCTCATTCTGTGCAGAAAGCTCCTTCTCTATCAAAATTCTCACATGCATCAGTAACACAAATCTACAGATGCAGCAAACAGGACAACTTTAAGCACCTGGATATTGTTCTTTGCTGAAAGAAGGAAAAAGGCCTTGTCAGGAGTAGAATCTGTCAAAAGCTTAACAAGATTTAAAACCCTTATTTTGGTTTAAAGTTTTTACCATTACTGTGGGATATTCTAGAAGAGGTACATCTGTTAAAAAAAAAAAGTCACTGCTGTCAAGTGGTCTGCTAGTGCCCTATAAATCTGCACAGAAATGTAACCAGAAAGGCAAGGAATGGGTATGACGCTAGAGTAAAGTCAAAGCCTGGTCAAAAGTACAGAAAAATACCCAGCAGAGAGAATAAAAACATTCAAAGATCATCAACCAGAATATTAAAGTCACAAGTAAGGAACTAAAGTCCAAAAGATGGATGATGATTGCTTCCTCACAACTGCCCTTACGTTAATATTACTCCAAGTCAGTTCCCATTAGGTAGGTAAGCATCTTGCTGAAGTCAGATGCAAAACTTCCTGCAATTCCAAAGAAAGAGAAGGACAAGGGGAAGGATGTAAATCAAAAGCCAGTCAGCTGAACTTCAGGATCTTCCCAAATTCCCTTTCTGCCCTGGGCTAAACAAATTGAAACCTCCAGAGCTTGATTCTTGGGTAGACAAACTGCTCATGCTGGGCACACAAGCCCTCAACTTACACTGCAGCTGTTAAAATATTTTAATGTCATGGTAACATGATGTTGATCTAAAAATATACATAAACAATCCCGTATTTAACTCCTATAACAGAAGAGATTTGGGGATGGACATACACTCAGGCATAGTTTATGTAAGTGTTAATGCATTCATGGCACTCCTTGCAGGAGACAGATCACCAAGAGATCTCCATGCTCCAGAATAACTCACTCCAAGTCCAAGCGCCCTGTGCTGCTGGCAAGAAGGAAAGGCTTGTATTAAACTCACATTTTCGTTAGCACATTTTAGCATTTACTAAATGTTCGTGTTTCATTCTTTACGTGCATTTGCAGAGAGTCTTCCATGCCAGGAGCTCGCTCCCTGGAAGCTATAGGGTTGAATGCTCCTCTGGGATCAGGTCTGTGTTAGCTGCAGTGGCTGCTGTGTATATCCTACTTTCCGCAGCACAAAACCTGCAGGAGAATTCAATTACTAAAGACTTCTCCCCCACTCTGTTTTGTAAATCCTCTTGCGTGCCATTAGCTCCATGCCGAGGGCACAGCGTCGCTGTACTCTGCTGTTAAACCAGTGCTTCTTCCTGCGCCCAGCATCTCTCTCCCCGGCTTGGCAGTAGGTGGGAAGGCTGCGGAGACGGCAAGCAGCGTGGAGGAGGAGTGCAGGGGAAGGAAGCCTCACGCCACGCTCCAGCAACCTCTTCCAACCCACACAGCGGCAGAACTGATGAGCCCCCCAGGGAGCACGGCCAGTCCTCCCCTGCAGAAAGGACGAGCCAGCACAGCAGCGCCTTCGGAGAAAGAGGCTGCCAGTGGCAACTGGGGTTGGCAGAGGCCACGTATGCCCCAGTTCTCCCTCGGCCTTACAGAAGCACAGGCACTAAGCACAGCCAAGCCTTTCTGAGACATGGCCAGGAAGGGGGCAGCGTGCCTGCTCCCTCCCCAGCGTAGGCACCCCAGCTAGCGCAGGCTGTACTTTCATGTACATATGTATAAGCTGAGCACTTACACGTGGGGTACCCACACCTTCGGTCCCATTGAGGACTTACATGACTACTCTGCTTAGAGCAATCTCCTAAAAGAGGATTTTTACCCGGCTCCACCAGCAATGCACAGCAGAGCTAAAAGCACAAAATCCCAGAACTCTCCCCTCTCTGCCTTCCCCTTGGAGGCCACTTCATGTACCTCCTCCCCAGAAACAGGGCCTGGGAGTCCTGGGCTCCTATTAAGTTCTTACTCCACTGTACAGCTTGTCAGGGCATACTATGGGCAGGGAACTGCAGAGCAAGCACACTGCCATCACAGGCACAGCCAGGATTCAAGCTGTTTCTTGTTGACATTTGTATCTGTATCGCTCTTGAGTTCCAGCCCTGCTGCCCTAATGCAGCCCCTTCCGTATCTCTATACCGAGCTCTTAGGTCGGTCTCCAACTTGGAAATGAGCTGTGCAAGCCACGCTGCTGAAATACGAATAGATTACCAAATTAGTAAGAGGTATCGGAGAAGTGAGAGGGGAAAAAAAAAGTGTTGAGCCTTAGGGAGGAGCGACTGCTCTTCCTCCCCCTGCCCCATCATCCCCAAGCAGCGACCAGCGGGGTGCTGCTCACACAGCTTGGCCAACTCCCTCCGATCTGACAGGAGGAATGGTAACAGCAGCTGCTGAAAGAGAGAAAACCAGAGAAAAGCAGGATCTGGCTTGTTTCTCCTGGCAGGCGTAGCTCCTCTCCGGCAGAGCCTCTCGCAGTCAGGCTCTGTGTCAGCAGCACCATTGGAATTCAGAGCAAGGGCAGAGAGGGACTTGCACTAGGAGAAAGGAGCAAAAGAAAATGAACGCAAAAAAACCCCCAAACGCCTCTAGGATCTCCAGAGACTGCAGCATGTAGCCAGCCAGACAGGCATGCACTTGGGAAACCACTTTGCTGATTTCCTTCGTGAAACAGTTTGATGGGGGAAATCTGGTTAATCTTCCAGTTGCTGGGAAGTAGCTTTTTTTGTAAGTAATGCAGCAACTGCAGTTGGGTTAAGAGGCAATACAACCAAAGGGAGGAATTATTTAATGGCTGGAAGAGATGAGCAGGAATCAGGACTTTTGGGCTGCACTTCCCTGAAATACATTAGTCTAGCTCCACTGAAACCTAGGCTCTCATTTTGGTTTTATCCCTCAGTTCAGTTCCGGCCCCGAATTTCAGAGTTAATGGGCATATGTCATTTCTATTTAGGCCAGATAGGTTTGAAAATGTTCAGCAAAATCAGCCTGAAAAGCAGGCTGTAATGACTTCAGACATACCTCTTCACAGATCAGTTTCCAGCAAAACAATACTGCAGTGTTTTTATTTATTTACATCATCGTCGTTGTTATTCTGAGAATACAGACTAGGATTGCTTTATCTGTAAGAGATCAGACCATCCAGAAGAAATGTAGCCTAGCTTTATTAATTTTTTGTCGTTGTTGAGGAATGTAACATTCAGTTCTGATGCCAAATAGATCTCACATATCTTTTATAAATTAAATTCTTGCTTATGAAGGATGACACAAAATACCTGTGCAAAGTTACATTCCTTTGAATATATTTTCCCACTTAGCGGGTATCATTTGCATACAGAGAACCTGAACAAGAAATCTTACAAACAGAAGCTTCCTCCTGCGGACAACGAGAAGTCTATGGAAGTATGTTTTTGTGTGTTACATCCAAACATCTTAAGAAAGAGACTTTAGTACTGAGCATATGACATATTGAAGTGACTGTCACAATCATCCCTTAGATATCATGACTATAACTTTAAACTCGGTCAACACTGGGGACACGCTCGGCCTGATGTAGTCAAAGACGCAAGACATTACGGTCTTACGTATAAAACCAATGGCTATGGATCAACCTGAGTATTTTGAACCTGGACCTGTACACACAAGGAAATATTTGATATAGTCATCTTTCTCTGGACCACTGTCAACTATTAACAACATATTCAGAAAAGCCCTCATCCTGCAAATAGTATGCAAACTCTTTTTTTTCTATCTTCCAAATGTATTATAGTCCAGTCACTGGGAGGCATAACGCCTCTTTCATGAAGCATAGTGCTTTACACATGAAGTACACCAAAACATACGTAACTGAAGTTGTCAAGTAAACACTTCTCCCATGCTGGTGCAGTTTTATCTGCAGAGTACATTTAGCACCAGCCACAACTTCCCTTTCTCAAAAAACAATATCGGAAAATGAGAGGCTCAGAAAGAACAAGAAAAAACAAACACATCAAGTAAGTGTTTGGACAGAGAGCGACCAAAGTTACAGGGAAACAGCTTTCTCAAGGGCTGGGGAAGAGGGGGGCTACATCATTCAAAAACCTGTGTACAAACTCCTGCACAACATAAGCCTATACAGTAACCGAATGAGCTAGGAGGGTAGTATGGAACACCTCTCTTCTAAAAATAAGATGGAAAGGTTTTACAATGAAATGGAAAGGTGTAAATTTGATTCCAAACCAACAAAAAGGAAACATTCATACATTAAATATTAAGCACAGAGTAATGTAGCTAAGAATTTAACAAGGTTCTTAAATATTATAATAGATAAATCATCTTCAGCATAGTTGTAACTAGTTGCAGCATCAGCACTAGAAATGACATTCAATGGCAGTTTCAAAGCCTAAGTCAACTTCTTAATTCAGTTCATCAAAACAACTTCTACATATACACCACTTATGAATTTTAAATGTATATCAGGAAATATTCCAGTCTGTGACTCTTTTCCTCTCTTACACTCCCACTCATACTGTATGTTTACATATAGTAGACCTAATCTATTAAAGACAAAGATTACTTAATGCATTCCTGAAATGAATCCATTCTAGGGTGTAACACAATAGCTACTCAACAATGTACTAAAACACTTCCTACCACTCTACTCCTTAAGAGACTAAGTAAAAAATAACAGACAACTGAAACTAGCCTGTAAAAATGTACGGAGGCAAAACATAATTCATTCATCTGTTTTTCCATCTGTCAATATCCTGTTCATCTTCTAATACGAGATCGATAAAAAGTGCAAAGTTTCAATATTCCTGTTTATGGTGTGCAAAAACATCTTGAGAACATTTTAACTGGAATAAGCACTACGCTGGGGATCAAGCTACTTCTATCTTGCCAAACTTTGAAAACAAACATACTTTGAAATAATTTTGCCCACCCCTTTTTTAAACAGACACTTCAGTAAGTACACTTTATTACAACTACGTATCAGTAAGGTTATTTTGCTTAAAAAGCAAGAGCTCCTGTGAAGCGAGAGCCTGCCGTCGGGCCAGATGCACCAGTAAGTACACACGTAAAATGACATCAGGTATCTCTACTAAGCAGCTTTCTTGCAGGGCCAGATCAAATCCCCTGTCTCCTCACGCTCTGTTATGAGGAAACAAAGTGGTGATAGGAACTTTGCAAGAAAAAAAATCTAAGACGAACAAAGTCGGTCAAAATATCTGGAGGGTAAAGAGACTACCACACACTGGGCTTCTGCTCACTTACTCTCCTTTTGGCATTGACTTACAGCAGCTAATGCTTGCCACTTGCTTGCTTCTGGCTAGGTCAAACAGTCTTTCACTAGCCCACAAGGTAGTCCTGGCTGGTGGGGAGGCCTGGACACGTCAGGAACATGTCATGTCCCACCTCTGGGTCTTGGCAGTCTTTGCCTGGAAATCCTGAATCATACAGTGACAGTGCAGGTGCCGTTCAGCAGGGCAAACTAGTAAGGGAACTTGCATGTCCTCCCGATCTGGCTCATTCTGGTATTCCGACATGAAAGCAGTGATGGAGAGGTCTTTTTCCCAGGGGTCGAAACTTTTCTCTGCACGTGTGAAGACCAGTGTCCCAGTTCTCAAAGGCTGAACTGGAATACCGTAGGAGAGGGTCTGACCCTCCATACATTGGTCCCAGCGCCAGACTCGACAGAGCAGCTGACACCTCAGCCAGGTAAGTGGAGTCCATACACAGCAGCAGATGCAGCTTTTTGCTCATCAGCAGGGAGAGCGTACACCAGGAGGTAGCTGGAAGCAGGACAATTTCTTCTAGGTGCAGCACCAGTGTTTAAGTCGCACTTGACACTGCAGATCATGCTCATGCTGGTAGCTTAGTTGCATTCCCACACTGGACAAACCTTTCATGAATCTAGCTTGAGTCACCAGCAAGAACTGCCTTGGTGGAGGCAGGACGAGTACCATCACAGCCTGCTGAATAACAGGTACTTTTTTTCCTAGCTTGGTGTCACTTGGAGACATATTTCTGTGGTATTTGTCATTCCTGGAGTGCAGCAGGTTTATTCTTGAGCTTTCATCATGCCATTTAGGACAGAGCCCTTGGTGCCAGGGGCTGCTGCTAGGTCTCAGACAGAAGCAGCTTTTGCTGACAAAGGCAGGGCTACCTGCCACTGGATCTTTTTGCTTGGTGGTTTTCTCTGCATTGGTCATAACTGAAACTTCTCTGCCCAAGAATGATGCTGCAGCTTGTTTTGTCAGCACCTGATGAGATCACCACTAATTGTTCTGAAAAATAAAATTTTATCATGGTATCTCATGACCTAGCAGAGATTCTTAGTAGAGATTAACTGATGATTTGTCAGAATACATCATTTTCCCAGGCAAGAGAGAGATACATTCTTCAGGTGATACACCAATCACAGAAGGAATGTGGCTTAAAAATAGTCAAGAAATCCCACACAGAAAGGAGAAGTTTGTAAAGAAGCAGAATAGGGGAGGTAGCCATTAGAAACATGATTTTATTCACAGGGTTCTTATTATAAGAGATTAAAGAATTAAAATGTTCTCAAAAGTTCTGAAAAAGTTTAGTTTGAACTAATAGGCCAGAGATTTTCAGGTTATACCTGAAGGTGAGCAGGAAGGGGGAACGGGAAGGATGCCTTGGCCACTTAACCCTGTAGCTCTTCCCATGGAGGAGAGAGGTGCTAAGGGCTTGTTTATGGCCATAATGGACACAGGTATTAAAAAAAATCCTCCCGCCTCATACACACCAAGAGCACCTAGTACAGCACCTACAGCAACACATTTTCAAAGAAAACACAACATTTATGATAATGTAATCACTATCTGTGATGCCATTGTACCAAGGACAAACAGCCCACAGGAGGAAGCAGAAAGCGCAAGTGAGCTGAGCAACGAAAGAGTCAATTTGCAGGGAAATGTCCCAGCACGGAAAAAAACCAAGAGAAGACTCACAGAGAAAATGTATTTGGTATAAGCAGAATTCTCTCAAAATAGAAAGGCTCGTGAAGTTTTATACAAAGTGTTAGCAGCTTGTTCAAAACACGCACTTCACCACTTCAGGACTCAGCAAGATGATAGGGAGTATTTTTTCCTCATGATTTCTTCCATGTTGCTGTAATAAATCAAATCACTGCCAGGCTGCATTCCCCATGCTGGTGAAACAGCGCAAACAAATAGCTCCATCTCTGTAACTTATATAGCCTTTGTACTGCCTGACTTTTTAGGGAAAAAAAAACAAAAACAAAAGAGCAGCCCCTTGTCCCCCTCCCCCAGGGTCTTCTTGCTTTTCTATGCCCTTGTGAAAACTAAAATGTTCACAGCCCTGAGGAGCAGAGTAGACCTCAAAGCCCACCATTGCTCCTTCCGAGCCCTTTCCTCAAAACACTTAAAACCCCTTCTGACAAGGCTAGCTTTAGAGAGAAACAGAAAATGCAGATTTACATCCTGCGCTGTGCATGCACAAAATCAGGCACCGCTGGCTTCCTCCAGCTCTCTGGGCTGGGTGGAAGAGCTTGGCTGACTCTGTACATACAGGTAATCCTCCAAATCACAAATCAAGTTTACCTGATCAGTGCCATGGGGTAGACAAAGATAGGTAGGCACGAGACAGAGTCATCAGAACTTGCAGTTGGACAGAACCCCCCCTTCTTGCCTCCCTTACTGCTCTGAAAGTCCTACTTCAATTTTCATAGAGTAACAGAATAGCTGAGGTTGGAAGGGACCTCCTGAGCTCAACCCCCCATATATACATATGTATGTATATACACATATGTATGTGTATATATAGACACAAACCCATCATCTGTTCAAAGTGAGTATGTTAGGAACTCAGCCAAGTTAAGGAAAGACAGAACCTTAGAGGAAGGGAAGGTAATGAAAGATGCAGAAGCAATGAAAAGGAGGCCCCGAAGTTGTTCAGCACATGCTTAACTACACTGCCTACCTGTGCCTGGAGGCATTCTCCTCTAACGAACCCATCTGTCCACATCTCTCATTTTTCAAGAGCTGCTCTCTCATGTCTTTTTCCAAAGAAATCCTTTCTGATGCCCAGTAACACAGAGAAAGATGGGCACAATCAGTGTTCCAGCATGAGCCAATATGCTATAATGGGGTAAGGAAGCTGCAGTCCAATCTTTCTTTTCTTTGGTTTATGAAACAAACAATGAAAAGCTCCCTCTAAGCCACGCTCCCACACAGTTGCCTACACAGACGATGTTACATCAGGAGTGATTGGCAGGCAGCTAAATTCAGTTGGCATATGCAGGTCCATGACCTGAAAGATGTCATGAGTGAAGAGAACCAAGATGCCCACTAGTGATGGACCTATTCTGAAAGAGGGAAACTACCTGGACCAAGACCAAGACCGTGCCTGTTAACAGTCTGTTAATCTCCTCTCTGTGCTCCATGCAGAAGCACAAACATATTGCACCTGAATGTAAGTACATGTTGAAGACATGGAAAGAAGGAAGGGACATGGCAAAATGAGACACTTGAGAACTGAAAACAGTTCACTGTTGGCATGGAAATCAGCAACAAAGCACTGTGGAAAAATACAAATCAGGATCTGACGGAAGTTTGCAAGCAAATCTTGACACCACCTGCGATCCCTACAGAGAACTCAGCATTCAGCCAGCTAAATGACATTTTGAAATTAACTACTGGATTCCAAATGACCACAAACAGTTGCCAGGCTTGTCCTGTTTGTAAAGTAATCTGCATTTGTGTAAGTTGCTGATTTTTAAAACCAGGCTCTACTATCTGTAAATGCATACTCAATGGAAAAACATCTAACAGCTCAGTATCTCACAAGCAGAACGTGTTTTAGGGAGATAGGGAAGCAAGCCATGACATCAACAAATCCTAGGTTAAGCTTCTCCCCTTGTTATTTATTATCCCTATGATGTGTTCCTTCAGCACCAAGAGCCACATTCCTCCCTCAGATGCCCTTGAGCCCAGGGAGAGCCATTTATGCTTCCTAGCAGCAGCATTTTCTTAAGCACCAGGAAATTTTTAAAACAATCTGCAATCCAGGATCAGCACATTTGTGAGAAGCCCTTGTCATTTCAGCTGTACTCCACGGTCATTCACCAGAGTTCACCAGAAGGAATCCAAAAGCAGGAGTAAAGCCATAGTTAATTACACACCTTAGTCCTTCACCTGAACAAACAATATTACTAAACACACACTATCCCAATCAGTTGACCTCTTACTTGCAGTTGAAATTGAAAACACACACTGTCTGCTATTCCTCATTATGTTTCTTTTGTTTAGATGACTTGAAGCTTTTTTTGCATTTTAGTGTATTTTTGCTGAAAAAAAGAAGTACCTCTATGGAAACAGCAGGCAGTAATTTATAAAAATTATTTATGATTCTTACTGTAAGTTTTATTTGACTACCATGCTATCGTATCACAACATTACATTTAACAAACAGAAGATCTGAGTCAGATAGAAAACCATTTTCATGTGGGCACAGAACATTACACATGGTAAGAATAGCTAATGTTGTAGTAGTACTAGGACTTTGGAAATTTTAGTAGGAAAAACCTAAGCAAAAACACCCAAGCAAACCCCAAAACAGAAAACAAGCTAAATTTCCAACCCCTGTCAGACAGCCCTTTATACAAAAGAAAAATGTTAGGCAGATGATGATTCATTAATCGAGGCAATCTATTAAGAACTAATGGAAATGAAAACAGATTTGAAACTGTCAAAAACACACAAATGCTTTGACCATGTAAAAGCCAAATCTCAATGAGGATTCAGAAGACTTAATGGGCAGAGGATAATCTCTTTTTATCAGAAAGTATCGACTATGTTCCCAGTCAAGACATACTTTAGTGCACACTTTAAAAATCCTATGTAAACGAACAGCAAGTAGATAACTGATAGCAGTTAAGCAAATGATCCTGGAATGACTGGGTCCTGGCATTACTCATCCTCTTTGGATTAAACATTAGAAAACTTAACTAATTCAAATGGAGAAACAAAGAACAGCTATACTTGAAGAGAAGCCGAGTGTCATCAACAAATGAACAGCACTGCAAACACTGTTCTCTCAGTTCACATACGCATCCATGGTCTCTCTGAGGAGTAACAGAAAGGAAATCCAATTGCCTCCTACTGATGATCAGACCCGCAACGGTGGGTCTTACGAGATCACCTACCCACTGTTTTATAAAAGTTGACCTCCCAAAGAAGGACAACTTCAGCAGTCTTCAGCTCATTTCCCTTCATGTCACCAACCTCAAGGAGAGCTGAACATCTCACAGTCAGTCTGTATGGCTGGGTACGCAGCACATTCCCTGTGCAGTCTCGCCCTATAATTAATTTTACCTATAAACCAAGCAAAGATTTTGCAAGTATGAAAACTCCTCTGTGCACTGTAAAGAGGGTGTGTATCACCAGGCTTTTCACCACCAGAGAATCCTGCTGGCAAGCATGCTGGGGGGTGGGGGGGAAAGCATCGACTTGCACTAGCAGCCTTCATCCCTGCCTGCAAAATCCATCAAGCCATATAAAATGACAATCAGATCTAGTCTACCAACTTTGAATCTTCAGCTTGAAAATTTCAGAAGGGACCTGTGGAAATGATGTACCCAATAACCACCAAAACTCTTCTAACCCCATTGAAAGTCCCAGGTTTTATTTGACAGCTGTATGAAGCCTTCTGCTTGGTCTCAGCTGCCCATTGTACAAAGATGTTCTATAAAATGAATTGGGTATTACAAAACTCACTACAGTAACTGGCTCTGGGATAGCAGAAAGAGATGACAAACTCTGCAAGCACAGAAAATGAATTTCAGAAGAGAGTACAAGTCCCCTATGACTGCAGCTCCCACGTATGTGCTCTACAGGCACCACGCCTTCCCAGGACAGCCCGTGTGGCACCTCTCCTTTGAGAAGATTAAGAAACCAGAATACACCAGCTGCCACTTTAAATGTATTTGCTGTGTATAAATAGCGGACTGATGTTTTGGGCTGCAACTTCTGTACCGATCTACACTTATCGCAGGCAATACTGCAGAACAGGTTACAAGTAAAAGGAATGCAAAGCACAAGTCTTTAAAATTACGCTAACTGGAAGAGTTTTGTAGAATAATCACCAAAGAGACAGGATGAAAAACACTTCTAAATACACATTTTGTTTATTTCTTATTCTCAACCTATGACAACTGAGAAGATGTATAGGGCAAGCAAAGACCACCTTTCCTTCTCCTGCAGAGGTAAGAGAGGTACTGACACTGACCATTCGCACGATGCATGAAACCTATTTTCCTACTATTCCCGTCACCTCTTTCCTAAAATTTCTCAGCAATGTGCTCTCAAGAATGATATGCAATAACTGGAGACAATCCTACAGATCAGCATGATTTTTACACAGATGTCACAAGATGTCACATCAAACTTTAGTATAGTGGAATGAATGCCCAGTGCTATTGCCCTGCATCACAGCAGTCTCCTTTCTGGCTCCTGTAGCTTACACACACGTCATCAAGTTGTGGTAATACCAAAATTTGTGCCACTAGTTAACAATACAAAGGACCCCAAGCAGAGCCTCCTACCCTAAAGTATGACTTAAAGCCATTAACACTGAGGATGAAATTCATACCTACCACCACACACATTGCCAGTATGATACTACTATATGCTGTAATGACATGCTATATAGTGCACCGTCAGCTACAACTTCCCAACTCCCTGCTACAGCCCTGATGTGCCAGGGCTGTAGAAAGTGCTACAGAGTCTAGGCAGGCTTCTGCATGCACAGTCCTTCTCACTGCCCTTTTTATGGCAAACTCTGAACATTAGCTACCAAGGTCAGTCTCACCGGTGTTTAGTTCCCATAGACACCAAAGGACTTTCAGAATCTAAAATGCTTTTGTGGATTTGGGCATGAATCCCACCAAAACTGTTTATCTACTTCTTGGTGTCAAAGGTACTTGCGTAGTACCTTTGATGGAAGTACACCACCCTGGCTTACAAACCAGTAAAGATAAAGTCATGCTTCTCTGGTGTACTGAGCATCTAGATGCCCTCTAGCATCAGCAGTAGGAGGCAGACTGTGGATGCAGGGATGAGAAGAGCCTGAGGGAAACCAGGGCAGGGTTAGGTGCAGGCCAAAAGGCTGAGAAAAGTCAAGAAAAGAAGGTGCATACATGGCTTAGAAGGAGCCCATGCTGGAGAAAAAGTGAATAGATAAAAGCAGTTAACAAAAAGACCAACTACAACAGAGATGTACAAGGCAAGAAAAGACCACCTTTCCTCCTTCTTCAGAGATCAGAGAGGTACCACAGAAATCCAGTCAATATTTAAATATGAACTTCCCACCAAAAAGACAGGTGGAAGACACAAGGCATAAATTAAACGCCATCTTAAATGACGTGAACACAAGGAGGAAGGGGATGACCTGAACGGGAAACACTGGCGTTATTAAGCAGAAGGGCACGCGGAGCGAGTGCCACAGGCTGTCAGCACCCTCACTGCCACGCAGGCACCACCACAGCCAGGCAACAGCGGCTTCTCGCCAGCCCTGCCCACACCAGACCTCGATAATCCCATGCCAGGCCACCCCTTGCTCTCTCTCTGCTCTTTTGCAAACCCAAACTGAACTTCTAAGCACCTATCCAAAGGCAGCTATTTCCAACAGTCCCGATAACCGAGTCAAGTACACAAGATAAAGCCTCTCACGTGTTGACAAGCGTTAAAACTTACACCTTGTGAGAAGTGAGGAAAGCCATTTCACATGCTCAGGTGTTGCTCTCAAATGAGCGCTTTGGAGGTGTAAATATAAACAAACAATCTAAAAGGGACCGGTCTGATAGTTCTGCAGGTGCAAGAAAGGCGATATTTGCTTGCAGCGGGTGTCATTCCCAATCATTTGCTGGGGCTGGGAACGACTCTGTGTTAGAGGGTACTTGTTGCTAGCTCCTGGAGAGAATTTTTCAATGAAATGCTGTTTTAATGGAAAATGTAATTTTACAGAAAAAAATGCAATTTCTTATGGGAAGGTTTCATTGAAGCTTGTTTCTGGAAAAGATGTGAGTCTCTACTGAAAGCAAAGAGCACTGGGAAATTCTTGACTGACATACCGAACAGCATTCAGATCTCTCCCCGCCATAAACAGACACACACCTAACAGTTCACAATTGTGAAGGTAAAACAGTATTATTTGCTTACCCAATGGACCTCACTGCCTTCAGCCCCCTGTGCTAATGGGTTTTTATATATCCTATTCTCTTGTTATCAAGAATGTAAGACATGCTTCCATACAAGGCAAACAAGCTTTCATTCCCAAAAGGGTGACCCTGTTTAGAACTACCTAAAGCACTAAAAAAAGCACCCCAAAATCACAGGGCAGGGCAACAAACAAGACAAAAATCTTCATTGGGAAGTCGTTTCTCTCTGTGGTCATGCACCTTCCATCACCTGAAAGCCTGCACTTTCTGCGTTCATTGCGAGGGCACTTGTGCCTGCAAAAGTTGCTTGCTTCCGCATCTCTGCAACTCTTTTCTTCAACGTGGCAACTACTTTTTGTCTACAATCACTGGTGGTTTTTTTCAGCTTCAACAGTGTCATTTTCCTCCTCCAAAAAGCCTCACAGCAGCTAGTGCATCATCTACTTCACATTAATCATCACAGCTGGTGAGGGATTGTAACACCCCTGCACAGACTCAACCCATTTCTTTACAAGTACATAAATACGTATTTTTGCATATATTTTATATGTATGCGCACACACAAACACACTATAATAGCAGCTTCAATTACAAACATCAGCTATATATCTGTTCACTGTTAAAAAATGTCATGTTTGTTTCTGGGTTTAACAGAAAAATTTCACCTGCACACTTCTCCTAGAGTGTTCTCTGATCAGTTAATCTGTGTATTATCTACCAGAAGAGATTAGGTATAAATTCAGTAAATACCTCAGCTTCCTTATCTTTAAATGTTTTGATTTTATAGCACCCTTCCAAAAGTGAGCTTGTTTATTCTGTATAGGTGCCATACAGTGATCTTTCACCTTTGCCTCTATTGCAAATTAAAATTTGATGTGTACACGCAGGACTTACAATGGGTACAGTTTTATTACTGAAAAAACTCATCACGGAAATTGAAAGTCACTGTGCCATTCAGCTGATTTCTAACTGTAATACCACTAGGTTAGCTTGAAGCAGTTCAGAGGCACTCAGCAACACACATCTATTTCAGTCCAGTGAAGATCGACAAAGGTTAACCCTTGATCACAACCACTGCTCTTCTCTCTGCTTTCATCTATAAGGAACAGTTTCACCACGATAAACCCAACCCACTAGCCACTGTCTTTACATTGCAGGGACAAACCCCAAGAAAGGAGGGTGAGCGGATTTTCATTCTGGCCCTATCATTAGAGCTAAGCACAGCTGTAGCTCCCACCGCATGTCCGCAGAAGTCCTGCCGGGGAGAGCGCCTAAAGCACGCTCAGCAGCCGCACCGGTTAGGCTCACTCTGGAGCAGCTGCCTTCCAAGCTGGAGGTTGATACAGACCTTCTGAGTGAAAGCTGCTAGTTCACCAGGTTCCAAACAGCCTTCTGCTGCTTCGGACATGCACTGGGACTTCCTTCAGAGAAAATGAGGAGTGAACATGGTCCACGTGCAAAATAATGAAAACTGAGGTAAAAAAATACCAATGATTTGTTAGCTCTTATTTCTTGCCATGAATATTAGGCTGTATGGGTTTTATAAGGGCAAATGCCTACTTTAGGAAGACGTTACTGTACTAGAATGACTCATCTTGATATGATTTATTTTATGCTAGAAGCATTGCAAGTAGCACAAGTCCTCGATCACATCTCTGTGTGCTTCAGGGAATGAAAGGCACATAGAGTATACAAGCTCGTAGCTCCTTCAGTTCACTAGCTGCACAACATCTGGGCTAAGCCTTCCAAGTCCTAAAACCCAGAACAATACAGGGGCCTTTTCTTTAATCTTTGCATGCTCACAGTTATTTTCTCTTAACTGCAGGGAACCAGTATTCTACCCTTGATTTGTTTTTCACTATATTAATTCTATTACGTTGGCTGTCTTTGGCTTGAAAGTAATACTCACATGACCCATCACGCTACCTGTTTGCCAGAATATTGTCTCAGCAGGCATTCTCAATTCATGAGTCAGAATCCAAAATAATAATAAGGTATAATGTGGTTCAGGAGCATAAAGCAAGCAAACACTTAGGGGAATTTTATCTACTTTGTATCTGAGCCTTTGGGCTTACGGCCCCAAGCTTTTCCATATGACTATGAGATCCACATTGCTGTTAGGGTTTGGTGGTTTGGTTTTGGGGTTGGTTTTTTGTTGTTGTTGATGAAAGCTGAGATTCTCACATATTCCCACGATTCCAGGAGTTAAGTCTATCAAAAACATTCCGAAGAACTGAGAGACTGTAAAATTACAAAAGCTGTAAACAGCATTATCACAAACTAATAAGGAACCTGGAAATTACATCCTCATCCAAGTCCTTCAAAGTGGAGAGCTAAAGACCTAGTTCCCCTCTTCTGTTACTAACATGGTTCTTACAGTACAAATCCTAACACAGATGTTTGTGTAACAGGTAGATCTCTGGTCTTCTGCTGCCATTAAAACTGCTTAAACCGCTTTTCCCAAATAATGTTCTTGGAAGAAACCAGTGGGGCTTTACTGAAAGGCACGGCGTTAAGCATCTCAGAAGCACCCCTGAATCCCGCTAGATATTTATCTGTGTTCTCTAGTGACCTCTAAAATCTGGCTTTTATAGATAGAACATTTCTTCTACAGCAACCACTATCCAGCAAGCTAGCCTTCTTAGTCACGTTACTATACTTTCAAGTTGTCTTCTTAGAAGCGTATTTATACTTTGCTGAAAGACATTATACCAGCACAAGACAGATTCAGGATTGAGAACAGTTCCCAAGAATTCACGCTTTGCCTTAAAAATGCCTGGTTTACAGAAACATCCAGTTGGATCCTAAAACACATCTCTAAAGAAACCGACATGCTCATATGCACTTGGCATGGCAGCTTGTAAGCAGCAGTGAGAGAAAACACAAAACACAAATTAACATATGCATGCTAAAAAGGCAGGATTTTCTAAATTGACCCAAAGAAGCACAGTTTTGAAAGCATTCAAATACATAGTTTTGAAGGATTCAAATACACAGGGTCTCCTCTCAACATGGTACACGGCATTATTTAATTTCAATTCTGCACAGTTGTGGTTCCTCTCCCTCTGAAATAAACGGATGCTAAAACAAGTTGCTAGTATGTGAGGCAACACGTAGACAGATTACACTTCCCAGTCCTAGACCGACACGACCTCATTGTCAGGCAAGGAAAAAAGCCTCATCTGAAGCAATACAGGATCTTGTCCATTCTCCTGGGGATACCACATCATACGATACATACGTCTGCACTGACGTACACTCTATTTTATGTTATAATCTGTATATTTTACAAGCTGGCCACAACGCCTTATGTAACAGATTCCTGTTTAATATGGAACAGCATGTTCATCGCAATCCCAGCAGTTTCCCTTGCCCCGAGTAATTCTGCCCCACAGGGCTCCCGCGCAGCTCCGGCTGGAAAGAAACGCCACTTGGACGACCGCCGCTAACGTTTCTTATTTTGGGCTTCGAGCTCAAACCACCGTAACGGGGGGCCTCCGCGTTGCAAGAGAACCATCTTGCGAGGGATGCCACCGGCTTCCCAGCAAGGCTGTTACAGACTAAGGGGGGAGGCGGTGGGGACATCGTTTCCCAAGGACCAACGCCAGCCTGTCCCGGCTTCTTTTTGGGCAATACAGACACCGTCGCCCCGATGATGCCTCGGCCACCAACGGCACCTGCACCGCTGCTTTGTTCATCCACACCAAAGGAGCCCAAGGCTGGCCGGCTGGCCAGGATAATGCGCGATACGGACGGCAGCCGAGCAACTTCTGCTGCTGTTTTGCCAAACACGCACCGAGTGTTGTGTCATGAGCAGCTTTCCCTGCTACACCGCTGAACGTGAGCGGAGCAGGAGCCGGCGCTGCCTGCCGCCGCCTGCGGGAGCACAAGCGCGGCTGACCGACGGCAAGCTCTGCCGGGACCCCGAAATCCTGCTGCCCCCCCCCCCCCCCCCCCCCCCCAAATTATGCAACAGAGAAGCAATTCGGGTAGCACTTACCGCCTCCGAGTCTTCAAATCCATGCAGGTACAAATTGTCGTACATGGAGGTCCGCTGACGCCGGGCGCCTCTCTCGGTGCGGAACGGGCGCTGCGAGGCGCCGCGGGGGAGGGGAAGGGGGAGAGGGAAAGGGGAGGGGGGGGGGGGGAGCCGAACGGCGGCGGAGGCCTGCGAGGCGGCGGCGGGGCCGAGCCTGCCCCTCTCAGCGCTGCGAACGCCCCAGCCGCCCGGCGCCGCCTCCCGCGCCCACCGCCGCCGCCGCAGGTGCCCCTGCCGGCGCCGCGCCGCCCCGCAGGCTGCCCCCCCCCCCCCCGCCTTCCCGCCCGCCGCGGCCCGCTCCCCGCGCCGCCGCGCCCCATTGGCTGCGACGCGCTACCGCCGCGCCGCCATTGGCTGCGACGCGCTATCGCCGCGCCGCCATTGGCTGCGACGCGACGCTACCGCTGCCGAGCGGGGAGCAGCCGAGCGCCGCTGCTCCCCCCCCCCCCCCCCCCCCGCCGCCTCAGCAACCGCCTCACGGCGCCCGGCGGCGGCCCTGACGAACTAACGACAGCGGCTGCGGGGCCACTTCTTGTCAGGTTGCCCGAGGAGGAGGCAAATAAAGGGGGCATTTCTCTCTCTCTTTCTTTCTTTCCCACAGCCTCACTTCTTCAAGATTCCAGAGAACAGCAGTTCGTTTCTGAGGGGAAACGCACACCACTGGCAAGGTCTGGAAACGAGCTAACCAAGTCCTAAACACTAAGAATTAAAAGAACGTAAGTTTGGGCCTTATTTACAACTAAATTAAGAAACTGATTCCTAAAACGGGTCCTACTGGGGCTGTAATACTGCAGTTTCTAGTTGCACCTCACATTTCAAATAACCGCTTGTTTCTGTGGAGTATCAGCCACACACACATGCTGTACCTCACAGTTGCCAACGAGACAGGCAAACCTCGTTCCACAGGTGGGGAAACCACATCCAGAGCAGCTAAAGGACTAGCAAGAGTCAGTCACGCAGTGAGGAAACTGCAAAGCCACCCCTTCACGTGTACGTCTCTTGACTTCCCATCTCGTGTGCTTTAAGCACTGAATATTTCTCGTTTCTAGAACGTCACAACTTGCAGTGGGCAAGTGTAACACTAGAGAATAGCCCTACGTGATAAAAAAGTAAATAAATAATAAAAAAGAATTACAGGGAAATAATTGACTTCCTATCCTTATGTCCTGGTTTCAGCTGGGATAGAGTTAACTGTCTTCCTAGTAGCTGGTACAGTGCTATGTTTTGAGTTCAGTATGCAAAGAACCTTGATAACACTGATGTTTTCAGTTGGTGCTCAGTAGCGTTTAGACTATAGTCAAGGATTTTTCAGCTTCTCATGGCCAGCCAGCAAGAAAGCTGGAGGGGCACAAGAAGTTGGCACAGGACACAGCCAGGGCAGCTGACCCAAACTGGCCAACGGTGTATTCCATACCATGGGACGTCCCATCTAGTATAGGAACTGGGAAGTGGGGGGGCAGGGAATCACCGCTCAGGGACTGGCGGGGTGTCGGTTGGCGGGTGGTGAGCAATTGCCCTGCGCATCATTTGTACATTCCAATCCTTTTATTACTACTGTTGTCATTTTATTACTGTTATCATTATCATTATTAGTTTCTTCTTTTCTGTTCTCTTAAACTGTTCTTATCTCAACCCAGGAGTTTCACTTTTTTTTCCCGATTTTCTCCCCCATCCCACTGGATGGGGGGAAGTGAGTGAGCGGCTGTGTGGTGCTTAGTTGCTGGCTGGGGTTAAACCACGACACCTTATTAAAACAATTATTTAAAATCTCATCTTCAGTGCAATCTGATCCAACATCTCCGTGTTCACAAACACTTCCTATTTGTCCTTTCCATTTGCTTCATCTACTATTCCTTCCAAAGGCTTATTTTAGTTCTGCAAAGTTACCACTAATCACTTGGGAAGTGTCCAACAGACATCTGAAGCAAAGCCAAAGGTGTTATTCTCCCCATATTCACAAATTCTTGCAAATTTCATCAAAGATTCCCCAAAGTTATTTTAAGTCTTATTCCCAATTTACTACTTTTCCTATGCCCTCCATGCATTCTTTGCTCCTGTCCATATAACCTCCTGGTTTGCAAAAGCTTATGTATCTACATATAGAGAAAGCATAGTCCCGCTGATGATCAAGAGAAGAACCTCATGGTTAAAGTTTAGGTCTCTTGAAGTGTTTTTCAGGATTGAGTCCTCAGTCTATGAGATCTTCCAAGGCACAGCAACTTCATCTCTAGCCCCGTGCAACAAGCTCATTGCCAATGTTAAACCAACAAACAAAACACAGCAAGTAGTTAATTAATAATGAATCTCTGATGGCTTTCCAGTGGTCTGTTTCAAACAAGACAGCACTTCTAAGTCAAACCGCTCCTCGTGGAACAGTTGTTCACATGACAGAAACTACAACTGATGCTAACCTGCTCCAACCTGGCCATCTTGACCAAGTGTGGAACAGCCCCAGAGACTGAGCAGCAGCAACTCCTCCTCCTGGGGGTTATCCTTCCAGTTACTTTGGGGCTGGAGAACACAGCCAGCATGTTTTGGGGCACTTCATGGTGGTTTGAGCAAGGCTGTTCAGATGGAGGAGATGTTTCAGCTTTTAAGATTGTCTTTAAAATTCTCATTAAACCCCCTATACAGGACTTAATGGATCAATTTTTAGGGCCCGTGCTACGGAGCAGGTCCCTTCCCCTCCCCACCTTGAAGATATGTGATGTTACTAATTTAAAGAAATAAATACATTATTGGTGGGAGACTATTGAAATTCAAAACAAGAAGGAATTTCTAAGTGCAACATCAGACTCATTTGTCAGCTCCACATAAAAAAAGGCCATGAAATCACAAGAAGAAAAAAAAAAAAATAGTGTCTCAACTTCACATAAATTTGTAATGAAATAATTTAATTCAGAAGTCAGAGGAATCACTATTTGATTTCCAGTACTTACATTTCACACTGCCCTTTTAAGACACAGAGGTTATTAGAAATATATATTTAATGACTCAACTTGAAAGGCTCCTAAAAGATGCTATAAAAATACACACAGCTCATTAAATAGGAATTGTACTTGAAAAAGATCTAAACATAAAGGACAGTCGCACAACTTACTTCAAGCATTTAACTTAGCTGCCTGAAGCACAGTGCTTAGGCTGTTCAGTTAGGGTAGGGGCTCTGAATCCCCCTCGAGCAGCCTCAGGTGACTTCTTCCCAATTTGCTTGAAGGGCTATGGGCAGGTATGGCAGTCCTGCCCCCACCCCGACACCTCCGCAGGGTCCTGCCCCTGCCCTCCCTGCCCACCGGGTACACCACCCTGCTGCCAGCACAAGGGCCGGGACGTGGGGGAGACCTGAACTGCCTGCCCTGCGACAGAGCGAACCTCAGTCACCTCAAACATACACATCTAATGCCCGTTTTCGTGGTCTAAGTTGGAGAAAATTATTAGAAGAGCAAAAAAAATACAGGAACCCCTGTATTTATAAGTTTTTTTCCCAGCCTAGAATGTGCCCAAAACACAAAAATACAAATACCTGTAATATAGAGGAACTCTAAATCAAAGACAGTTTTGAATGTTATGAGGGAATTTATCCAAGAAATACTCAACAGAAACTAACAGAGGTAGCACACAGAAGCAAGAGAGGAAGACAGCTGGCTCTTTGGAAGTTATCTGAACAGTAATCAGGCTCTCAAAAGATACTGAAGGAGCAGGAGGCTGGACGGAGCTCAGAAACAGGGAGCAAGGAGGGTTTGCAGAGGGGAGGATATACAGGCTAAAGAAAATAACTCAATTTATTTCAGTGACAAGCCATCACTATGCCACTGTTATCTGTAATGCAGGTATCTCTATACATGGCTGCTCGAGTATGGAGCATTATTCAGTAAAAGCATGTTATGTTATGTTTTTACAGTAAAGCACATTGTGTTACACTGGATATACGGGTGGGCAACTCTGTCAGCTTCCAGAAAGTCAAATCTCTTTAGTTTCAACTTATAGGATAGCTCAGCACAGGCAAAAAGGAAAGAGTACAACAGGGGAGACAGTCAAAAGCTTCTTTTTTAGGTGAGCTTCCCAAGGAGTGGTTCAAACGAACAAAAAAAAAAAATCCACTACATTAAAAGATGAGGGTCGCACATTAACTGAAGGTTTTGAGAGAACAAAATCATCCCTGGCCTGTTTCCAAAAGAGAATACAGATGATCTGATATTATTAGGCAGGGAATTCCACTGCCTCAGGCCACAGAGAAAGACTCTGGTACCTGTCATCTTCAGTCTGCACTTGGCTAACACTAAAGCAACTAGCATCCAAAAACCCATCAGTTTGTGTGTGTGCACATGCATAGCTGTGGGAGACCCGGTGAAAACACATAATGCATAAATGAGCTGAACTGAGTCTTTTTAAGGTCTAAACCTTTAAAATACTACTTTTTTCTTTTTTTTTAATGATCTCAGTTGCTGCATTACACATTATGTTTTTAACATTCATTTATGATATTAATCTTCAAAGACTAGTAAACAGGCATTTTCAAGCAGTCCAGTCTCTACTTTTACTAGGATTTAATCATGGGGTGTTGCAACCCTTATAAACATGTGGGCTATTCCTCACTGAGGATGGAGATCCTCTGATGATGTCAACAGGACCACTATGAAGTAGCTTGCACATGGATTTTCTGCAATATTGTATGCAAGGAGCGTATGTTGTCCTTTGATCTCAGTCCACAACTCCACGTGTTCCCAAAGGCACAGGAGATTTTGAAGGAGATGTAAAGAAAGACCAGAAAACAATCCAGTTTCTATAGGACCTACCCAATGCGTCTGTCAAGAACCAGGTTGTCCCGTCGCTGAAAGTCTCTGGTCTCAGACCTGATACATGGAGGAAGCTCTTTTTCTGTGCTTCCTTTTAATCTTGGGGTTGGAGAATGATCCTGCAAACATGTACCTGAAGACATCACTACCTATAGCTGCTGTTTCCATGTGGCTCCCTAAAATAAAACTGGCATTTGGAAAGAGTCTGCAAAAACATCTCATCACCAATAAGTCACTGAGGATGTAACACAGACTAACACATTTTCTTCTGGTCTCAAATAAGTGCAACATGTAGAAATTCTGCATAAAACAAGAGCACATAACTGATTAACTATACCTGCCCTCAAACACTATCTACCAAAAACTCTTCCTGAGCAGAAATCGGAACCACACAAGGAAACCCAGGGATTATTCCAAAGAAAGAATTCCCCCTGAAGTTAGGGGCCGTATAAGAGACTAGGCTCAATGTTCCTGGCATTTTGAACCAGCATTAACATTAAAGCCAAGACTTTATTACACCTTATTGAGGGTTCGGTAAGAGAAACGATTGGAAGTCAGAATATTTTGAGCATCCCACGGACCTCTGAAATACCTGGCTTCCTCCATATACCCTGATCCCACTAGAGATTATTCATATTCTCCTTTTTTATCAAAGCTAACCCTTTCTGAAGTACAAAGGAAGTCTCTTAGAGACCTGCATCCATACATTCCTGAATGTCAATTACGTAGTCATTTCTGAGCTATCCAAATGTGGGAATACTGTTTCTTCCCAGGGCATCAATTTTGTACAGAACCATACGAAATTTTATTGAAAGCCCAATCTAATGATTACACAATCAAATGACAGCACTTGTATGGTGCTTTTAGGAGATGTAGCAATGAACTATTTGCATAAACACACTAAAGTGCTATTTGAATAAATGCACAGTAACTAGATTGCCAAGTCAAGTAAATGCCTCAGCACTGCAGTGCGCAAAGCCAGAATGTAAGTCAGCAAGTTCTCTCTTTTCCGTACTTTAACAAATTTCGCTTCCACCTGGGATTTCACTGTTATTAACTCACTGCGAGTTGTGCAGCAGGACTGCAGGCCTTGATGCCTCTTTTCCTGCTACTGTGGAGGAGATAAGGATCGACAGGAATATTAATCCTGAAGCAACAAATCTCAACACGAACTCAGTGAAGAAAGACAGAAGTTCTTTATAACCTCTTCCTGCTCTGACAGTAAGGTTATGTTCCAGGACTCATAATATTACTTAGGGGTAATGAGACAGTATCCCTGCAGCAGGCAAGGGCATATTAACAAAAAGCATTAGTGGTTACATTAATAGCACATTTGGATATGAACCCACTCCTAAGCAGTTTTAAGCACACAGAAGACTCCAAAACCCGCAGCCTTCATCAGCATTCTTCATATGTAACATAAGCATTGGGTTTGATCTTCCATTGCCTGAATTCTGGGACCTGTTGAAGATTGCTCTCCCCCATATAATGCTGCTCTTGTTGAAATCAGCAAAACAGCCCAAGTATACATTTCATTAATATAAAGGAAAAGGACCGTCAGCATTCTCCAGCAATCCACCTAAGGCAGAACTTGCTTCCATCAGTTGGAAGGAGTCCAATTCCTTACTCTTCTAAGCTGTTTGGCATAGCCCAATTGCTTACCCCTTCTCCCTCTAAAGCAGTTTCTTTCTCTCATTCTCTCCCCTCCTCTGTTTTATAATATAGATTAGCTAAGCATCTGGTTCAGTAACAACAGCTGCTGCCTTGGGGTGGAGGTACGAATAAGATAACCTCTTGAGATCCCCACTAACCCTGTTTTCTAACATTTCACGAGCAATGAGAACTGGATGACATTTGTGGTATTTGGCAGTCCTCAAAGCTATCAGATGAGTAAGTATGTATTCATATTTCAAAAGAAAGAAGTATTGTGCTGTTTGGGATATGTCGTGGCACAGAGGATTCTGCACAATTAAAGGTTTTATTCAAAGAGACTACTGGATGGCATGCTTTAATTCTTTGAATTTCAAGTAATAAATTAGTCTGGTAGGGTCTAATTTGACAGTTCTTCTGGAGGAAGTGAGGTGCCACCTATTCTAAAACACATTTATCTGACACTGTTATATAAAGGCTGCTATAATTAAAGAGAGTGTGAAGACTTCATTGTCACTTTCTCTTGGTTTAAAGCACCTACAATGAGAGAGGTAACTGGGCTACATTTGTAGGTATCCTCTATATTTAACTAGTTGTGAAATTTCTTTCCTGCAGGCACTATGGAGATTTGCAAGAAGCTGAGCTGTGGGGAACTTGGAACCATAGCTACAGCCTTCCACAGTTTTTGATAAAGAAGAGTAGATTATCTCCACCTCCTGAGGCAGATATGAATGTGCTCTGAGGTTTTAATAACTCAAGCCAACTCTAATTGTGGCTTCCACTGGTGCACGATATTGAGCGAAGCAAATCCAAAATTACCTGCGAAATGTTGCAAGACATAGCCCATAGCCATACCACTGTATTAACGTAGGTCTCCCTTTTAAAGACTTGGAACTTGAAATGAAGTACCTACACTGATACGTGGGCAGCTGAGCAGTCATGGTGAGATTCACAGAGACTGAACACACAGAGATCTCTCTCCAGCAAAACTCCCATCGATCAGCAGCTCTCAGCATCCACCAGGCTGCTACTGGCTGAAGGTCCAAAATACTGTGTGACACTAGAGGTACTAACCCAAAAAGACAAAGTGGTTTTATGGCCAGAACCATGTAATATTTTTTTGTCGGAAGGAAGATAGCGGGGTTCTGGTTTTAGAGAAGATACACAGTTTTATCTTCCATGCCAAAAACCATCTGGGCCAAACGATTAAGCATTTGTTTTATTTCTTATTTTAAGCTTCTCTTCTTTTCATATGAATGATAATCAATCTCCTTAACTGCCGTTAAGTGCTGATGCTGAGTGTTGCTGTATACCACTTTAGATGAAACGATGGGAAACTATCAATAAAAGCCAATTACAAAGTTTATGGGAAGCTGGTGATATTTTACCCAAGTGGTGGAAGTCATCACTGCATTCTGGAAAGCCTCATCAGTACTGCAACACACACAAGACACGCACACAAGAGAGCAAAAATCATCCACCCGGGGCTGATAAAAGCAAAGTTGCAGGGAGCCTGTAATGGGGGAAGGAGCACTGCAAGTGTACGGCCATGGTGACCGGGAATGTACATCACATCCAACCACAGCTGTTTGTTTAACACTCTGCATACGGATCATCTCCAGATCTTCAGCATCATCCGATACCCATTATAGCAAAAGTGTATTAGCTGGTGGCAGTAATAAGCTGCTACCCTAAGTAAGTTCATCAAAATCCCAAACTCTTGAGGTAGAGTATGTCACAAAGGCTACAGAGCAATAAACATAAAGATTTTCCAATCTCATAAAAGACATACAGCCCAGAAAGCTCCTGGTCAGTGTTAAATTCCCAGATACATTCAAATATTTGTAGCTTTAACAGTATACATTCATAAAAAGGTTACTTTAAGTATATTTTTGATAAATTAAAACTATCAAGTAATAGTTCTTTGGGGAAAACAAAGCCTTGACTGAGCAGTTGGAGCTGGACAAAGACAAACCTGCTAGCTAAAATGAAATGCCACCTTCTGTAAAAAACATAGTCTCGCTGGAGATTTTTTTTTTCTTTAGATAGAAATTGTAGTTTTACTATTTTATTTTTTATTTAGGGTAGCAGACTAGGACAAAGGGTGTCTTCAAAGGAGTCAGACAAAAAGTTTTGAAATCCTAGTGCTGAGAAGAATTTGTTGTTCTTGTTAAGAGGCTAAAGGAAGAAATAAATAAATAAAACTACGCAAACGTGACACAAATTCATCTATAGTTTGCTGCTTCTCCTTGGGATTTTACAGGGATGGCTTGAGTAGCCTGTTGATTTTATTGCATTTTCATATGCTTTATAATCCAATTACCATATACTGCAACACAGCACTTTGAATTTCATGGCAAGGGACTATAGGAAACTCTTCAGTTCATTTCAGTAGATTTCCATGACACCCATCCAAGTGGAGAAACTGATCCAGAAACAACAGATCAATGAATGAGGAACCACTTATCCAACCTGATTTCTTTAAATATTTAGTCAGGACCAAGTTCAGAAAAAACAAGATTCAAGGATTTGGCTCGGCATATTTAAGTAAGTTGAGTTCTTGCCTGTAAAGTCTCTGGGAGACGTTTTCTTATCTACCTGATGAAACGATGACTCTGTGATACTCTTACCATCCAGAAGTAGAACACAAAATCTGCGTAAAAAATTCTGAAAATGATGACTGCTTATCATCATTATGGGGCTCTTCTGGAACAGGTAAGACAGTAAAAGAATCCTCAAAAATATTTCTAACATGTCTCCGTTTGAGAGGTTCGCTCCCTTCCATCGGTAATTCTTCCTCCTTGAAGGAAACAAATGCCACCATTTCCAGAAGGAGGACTAAGGGCCTTAGTCAAATTTGCCAACAGCCACTTTGTGCTAGGCAGGATGGCTCAAAACAGACACCGAGCAGCCAAAACGTCACCCCTCTTCCTTCCACAGTCTACTCTTGCTGCAGGGAAACCTCATGCCAGGTGGGGTCTGCACCAGCAGATCCAGGTACAGCAGTGACTTGGGACGGGACAAGAGTTCAGGGATCCCCAGGCACCGCTACCCTCTAGCAAAGTCAGGTGGGAATATGGGATGAATTGAGTCATCTGTGCTCTGCTCAGGGTGATAAACACCTGCAATCCTCACTTAATTCATTCAGCATCTCAAAATACTCCACATGCCAGCAGCACGGTATGAGTCCTTTTACAAATCTGAGGCAGTTAGAAATGACTAAAAATACCTTCTGCCTTTTCCTTACAAAAGAGAACAATAGTAATTATAAAAAGCCTTGCAGCAGCAGAGCCCATCTTTGTGCTACAGGTATGAAAAACCCTATGTGTAAAAGGGGTTTGATGCATTGAGGAGCTACTAAAATAGCATAGAATAGAATCTGTTTCTCAGCTTTTAGGCAAAGATGTTTGAACCCATCAGTAAACCTTCAAAATTCCCAGTTTGAAATGATGCACCAGTGCATGTGATGTTAGGTTGTAATTCTGTGAAAGCTCAGGTATAGTTCAGAAGCTTGATGAGATCAAGTAATTTCTGATGCTCTGAACACTTACACAAATACTCATATTTTTTTCCTCTCTTTCATGCAGTTGTAAGACATGTGTTTTCCCTAGTTTCTCAAACCCTGCAGTCATGCATAAAAAAAGAACAGAATGATTAGTTTATTCTGGCCTTTGACAACATCCTTACAGAGACTACTTTAAAAAAAACCCAAACCCTAAATAGACTGGTGAGAGGGAAGTTCTGTCCTAGATCTAAAACTGCCTATGAGACAGGAAACAAAAAGTAGGAATAAATGGAGAAGGATCAATATTTAGGGTCTAATATTTGCTATGGTCCAAAAAAAAAAGTGTCCATTACAATAGCAACATTCTTGCATGAAATCGAGTCATCTGAGAGTACGTATGGAAAAAAATCAGCTTGAACAGCTAAGCTTGACACAGTTACAAGCAGAAAACAGAATATTATAATTGGAAGTGTTGAGAATAATAAATAATGGCAGCTCTGCCATCACTGCCTATAATCATTATGAGGAATAGAGAAGCAGATCAGAACCACACGTTCTCAGAATTTAATTCAATATCCAGATGAGGGAGCACACAATTAAAGGGTGATAAAAATCAAAATTTATAAAAGGAGATATTTATCCAAACTGTAGAAAAATTCCAGACTCTTAAAATAAATGATGGAACCAAAAACTTGTAAGCCTATCCTTAAAAAAAAGGATTGGACATTTATTTGAATACTGCAACTACTGTAGCTCTACATGTTCTGCTTAGCAAAATTTGAAGGGATATAGTCAAGCTTTGCTTTCAGCCTTGATCCCTTGGCAGGGACAGGCTTCAGAAGAAACCTAATATTGTTGACAGCTTATTCTATACGTGTTTTCCACTGCATTTTATTCTCCAAAAATATCTGCCATTAGCTGCTGTGATGGGCAGAATACTAGATTAGACTCACATTCACTCTATTCAAATACGGTAGTTATTACTTTCTACAACAGTGACCCCTGTGCAGCCAAAAGGTAACCCAGCCTTTTAGGTCTAGACCAGAAACTTATAAGCATTATTTTCAGACACATTAATGCAATGATGAAAAATTGGTTTTATTCCAGTTCAGACTAGAAATAAAATTATGACTTGAACTCTCATTACTGCTATTAAACATTATACTACAGTAAAACATATCAAATGTCTTAGTAGTGACTATTGCTGCCACCTCTTGGTTCAGCAGAATAAAAATAGCAGAATAAGATTACAAAGTAGTGTTCTGCAGATGGAGTGTATGTATGAGGAGCTTTCATTAATCTCCAACATGACTTGCACAGTCAGAAATTTGGCCCCTGGAAATCTGTGGGTTTAGGATGGCTTTCCAAACCTAGCTGGTACTGGGATACTCTCAAGTCACTTCTGTTGGCTTTGACCAGAGTAGAGTTGGCTGGACATGGAGCAAATCTAGAGGAAAAAAAAGACACATTTTGATTTTATCATTCAAGTTCTCCTTGGAACTGCATCAATGAATGCAGCTCCTTCACATTTGGAGCGTGACACCAGAAACATGGCCACAATACAAGCCATAGTGGTACGCTGCTGTACCCAACGGCTGTTTCACCCAGGAAGCAAGAGAGGACTCATTCAGAAGTTCAGACTAGAGTGATCAAGTTTGACCTCCTGTAAGTTGTAGACCAAAGAATTTCACCTACACAGCACAGCCCTTAACTGAGACCTACAAATTTGTGTTAGGAAAAATAATTTATACTAGGTGAACAGAAGTTCCCAGGAAGGTATCTGGTCTCAATTTGAAGACATCAAGAAAAGGACAGTCCACAGCTTCCCTTTGCTTCAGACGTTCATCAACCCCACCATTAAAATGCAGCTGACAGCTACCATTAGGGAGCTCAGTTCAGAGATTTTAACCTCTGATTTTTGGGAACAGTTGCCTTCATTCAGTTTAAAGTACCTGAACAAAGGTTACTGGAGATAGTTATTCCCTTAACATAACATAGGCAGTTCACCAGTAAAAATGCTGCTGAAACTTGCTCCATTTCTCTAATTACTTGAATAAAGAGACAAGATTTGGAGCATTAAAATGGCACTTCCACACTTCAACAAAAGACGTGTTTCTGAGAAACATAATGCGTGTTTTATGCTCACCTTTGTGAGACGACTTCTGGCCTTGTTTTTCTCACCATCCATCTGTTCAATGTACGCTTAAGATTACTCTCCTTCAGACTGTATTTTTGCAGCCGATTAGCATTTTATTTTCTGCCCACATTCATAACCTGCCAAGATGCCTTTCAATTAGTCCTCTGTCCTGACAGGTAGTATGACAGCTGCTGGCCAACGAACCGGAGGATTTCGAGATTATAAGGAGAAGTTTTTACCAAGAAACCGAAAAGCCCACCAGTTCTACTGGATGCGGGTCTGGACTCCCAAGGTCTTCAGTTCACACAGGCAGTGCTCCCAGGTCTGAGGTCCACCCTGGGTAGCCATGATGTGGTTCAACACCTGGTGCCTGACCTGCTGAGCCTCCAGAGTCCCCAAGCTTGGGCCAAAACAGGAGCATGGTGCAGGGGCACAGCTAGCCCCAGCGAGGGACCACGGCAGCGCCAAGTCCCAAGCCACAGAGTAGTCCTCCTGAGGAAGCTCTGGGACTGTGGCTATTCTACAGGACAAGGAACGCTTTCCAGTTCCTGGTTCCAGCTGTGTTTCCTACCCTCAGGACAACTTCATATCAAAACGAAATCCACCCAGACATCACCAGTCTCCCTGCCGCCTTCTCCCCAGCTGCACCACTTTCTGGGCACACCAGCCATCACTCACTCCGACTGCTTTTAATCTGGACATCTGGGGACCATGGTGTGATACAGGATACAGCGGCCACTACAAGTCTACACGTGGCCAGAAGGTATCAGATACCTGTCTCAGGAGTAGCCCACCCAAAAGGTAACCTGTCTTGCATCCAGCAAAACCCACTGGTCTTTCTGGTCGTCCATTTCAGACGTGACTGTATTTCTCAGAAAACTGTTCCACTGGAAGATTCTGAGTCTATAGTTATGACTCCTCTCCATCAACTCCTGTCTTGATCTTGTGTATCACACATGAAGGTGGGCAGCCCAGGTGAAGGGAATTCCATGCTCACCCCCGTTCCACACCACTCCACGCATTGCTTCACCCCTTCTCAACAATACAGCATCTCTCCCCAACGCAAGCTGAACTCCTTTTGCTTCCCACCCAGCCTGGATATAACTCAGCCAAGGGGTTCCAGCCTAGATCCGGGCAGGATGGAAGTAGGGCACTGCGGAAGTAACAGAGGCAAGGGGAAGTGATAGGGAAGGATGTAGCTATGATCCCTGACCAAAAAAAACACAAAGCAGAAATCACTAAATATTTGCAGAGTAACTGAAATTTTAAGACACAGCACTGTATGCATTACATAAAAATGAAGCAGGGAAAGTTCACCATGAAAAATAAATAAATAAATAGTACTCTTCCTGCCTAATGGAAAGATGTAGAAGGGCTCACTGCTTACTCTGCAGATTAATCAGAGAGGTGAATTGATTGAAACAAAGGCTGAAGCACTGCATGGTTTTGAACACAAAAGCAACAAATGAATGGTGAGAGAATGCTGAGTCAGCATTTCCCTGCTTCTTCAGCCACCTTTGTGTGTGATGCTCCTTGTATTTCTGTGTTGGTATTCCAGGGGACAGTCCTTCAAGCAGGTGTTAACGGGTAGCACCTTATAGCTAAGGAATTTAACCCAAGTTCAATATAGCAGCCTTACAGACTTAGTCATGGAAAAAAACCATAAAAATAAAAGACTTCATTAAATGTCGTCAATACTTTTCATAGTAGCAGTAAGCAAGCATTAAAGATTTAACAGGTTCTTTTGTCAGTGGACTTATTCCTTCCCACATACATGTGCACCAGCTCTCCCCACTGAATTTGAAAGCTCCAAATTCTTCTTCGTGCAGCTAATTTGGTTTTATTCATCTTTTGAAGAACCCACCTAAATCTTGGGGGTGGAAAAGTAGGTGGTAAGGGCATAGGTGACAAAGGAATAGCAGCGAGCTGAATTACACTCTGAACTGTGAATATCTAGCTCAATAGGTGAAGCTTGATGGGTCTGACACATTCATGAGAACATTTTCTTAAAATGCCAGATGTCTTTAATTCTATGCAGATTGTAAAACAAACATTTGAATGCCTTCATCTTACGTGAGCAGTAATGTAAAGGTAATGAGAATATTCCTAATACCTGCAAACAATTTTTCCTCTCCCCTCTGAGCATTAACAGACATAAGCTCCCAAATTTTTTTTTCCATCTTTCTAATGTCCGTAATGCAGACTAAACCATCAATTTTTAGAAATTGAGAAGCTACTTCCAGATAAAGCTTTTGGTGTAGCCAAGACTTAATGGGCACAGTTTGCCAACCACAAACAAATAGCAAACAACCCCAAAGTATTGTCAGATGCAGTATCATCTTCGCAGGTAATTTACAGTACAGGCAATCCATTCATAAGCCCCTTAAATACATTTAATGAATGGAACAAGCACATTATGGCCATTTGTGGCACACGTATACTTCACGCGTACTGTGCCATCTTCTTGTTTCAAATGAGCTGTCTTTGGTCTCTGCTGAGACTTGAAGTCGGACACCTGAAACAAGTGTCAATTAATGGTAGGTGCAGTAGTTACCAGCTCTAGAGACCTGGCTTTTAGCGTTTCTGATAGACCACTGAATATATGCGTGAGCAAGACAAACACGCTTACCAGCCTAGGCTGGATTTGGTCCAATAACCCAAAAAATTAAAAGCTGTAGTCTTTGCGAGAACGCTAAATTGCTAACTTGCTTCTGCTATTACAAAGCAATACAAATCACTTAAAATAACCTTGTAGAATGAGGAAATGGCACCACACTAAGTGTACCGTGGGAAAAACAGCTTTATGCTTGCCCAGTATCCTTCATTAAGCAAATCCAAGGGAGGAAAGTATATCAAGAATCTCTTCATAAGAAGAGCACCATGTGGTTTCTGTTAAGTTAGGAAGTACAGACAAACCGGCTTCCACATCAGTGTTTTAGGCAGAGTGAAAACATACCCTGAACTTGAGCTTCCGTTCTGCGTCAAGTCTTAGAGATATGATGTAAAAGTGAGTTTTCAAAGGTTTCACGGATTATGCTCTTACAACTACATTTCAACCTCACTGACCATTTTCTGAGCATCCACTGCCTCAAACAGAACTGTGCATAAACCCACCCTCTGTATGGCTTGTGAACATACTGGCAAGTAAAATAATTGGAGGACATGAAAGAAAGAATGCATTCCTGTTATGCTTCACTGATCACAAACAAACAGATAAATAAAAATACACAAGTATGCACCCACTAAATTCATCTTCTGCAGTCATCAGTGAAACAAGATCCTTCCCATTCTCCTCCTGCTAGAACAATTAAGTTTTTCAGCATCTATTTTTAAGCACTGGATAATTCTAGTCCATTCAGGCTCCTTTCCTCCCAGGGCTCAGGTTTGCTGCTCCAACTGACCCCGGCTCCCCGCAGCCTCCTCCCAGGCCTCCCCCACGCACCCTCCTCTAGCTCATGGGCCATCCCCAGCACTAACACTTCTATCACCTCCACACTTTTCAAGAGCCACATCTGTTACAGCTGGGGTTTTTTGCCAGGGGAGACTCTAGTTGCTTTGCAGCATGAAAACCTTGTTTGTTTACGGGTTCAGTGCTACCAACCTCTCCCCATTCCCTGCCTGCCTCTCCATCACGGGGACTTCGGACCCACCGTGGGGCAAGAGAAGGGTTTTCTGCATCACCTTCTGCAGTGGCATCCCCAAAGCCCCTGCCACAGCCTTTAACATCGGAGCTGCCCCCGCCACCAGCAGCTCTCCTGCAGGTAACATCATTCTCTGTCAGGTCTGCATAGGCTAGGCTCATGCTCTCAATCAAAAAGCCAGGAAGGCATTATCAGGATGCCCTGATACCTTCCTCTGCAGCTACACTGGGGAATGACTCATAGCAGAAAGCTCATATTTTTACACCAATGATGAGTAAAACATGTACAGGATGAGAAAGTCTTTCAGTTGTACCATGAGTGCTATGACATTGAATGCCTTCATTAACACTTCAATTTCTGGAGAAAGAAGAATATTGAAAATAAATAAATAAATCTTGGCTTTAATGCAAAAGCTTCTGGCCAACACAATTGGGGAAAACTGCCTTAAAAAAAAAAAATCACAGTGGCAAACCACTTTAAAATAAATATACCCCATATGCACAGGCATAAAGTGAATCCAAATCAGCTATTTTGAAACCAACTGAAGTCAGCTTTATTTCTGAGAGTCAACACTCAATTCCTAAATTCTTGGAGCTGTCCAACCCTCACAGATGACATCTCCATGAGATCCTTTTAGCCCAATCGATCATACAGCTCAAGTTTCTGCAAGTCCAGAGCTATAAACTGGAGCTACAGGAAGCACTGCATAGAACTTAATAGCTGTGCCTTCAAGATGCACCTAAAAATAGGCTGCTTTGCTAACCTGGGAATTCTGCCTGTAACAGCCACTTGTCCTCCCTTACTAATTGCCGTTAGTCAGAAAAGTCAAAAATATATAGCACATGTTATGCAAAGCAAAAGGTTAGTTATTCTGTGAGAGAGATGCTCCTAGCAAGATCACTCTTTGCCTTTTCCTAGGAGGATTCACAGTGTTACAACACAACTGCAATTAAAAAGGGAAGCGCCTCCATTTTAAGGATTTCTTTATCAAAATCTATAGTACACATCAGTTAATAAGGGATAAACCCCTGTTTTTCTTATGCTAAGTGGCCTTATACTGCTATTTTGAATGTGGGTTACCATGGTAATCAGCAGAATCTAGAATGAATTTGTTTCGTCATAATTGCTGCATAATTTTGTGCAAACAGCTAAATACTATCTTACTATTTCTACCAGATCAACTCCGTAGCTGGGGCTTTCATGAAGCTCATGATTTAATGAACAAGCCATGACAAAATATGGTGAATGAAAGCAATTATAATTATTTAGAACAACTGAGCCTGAGTACTGCAAGTGTGCAGGAGTGTTTATTAGTGTTTTCATGATTAAAAACAATTCCATCTTTAGGGCTTCTTCAGAATTTTCCCTGTGCTCTCTGATGTTGGGGGAGAAAGCAGAGAGATTTGCACATCAGCATACTGAGTTTGGAGCTCCAAGAAGACAAAAGCAAAGGAGGAGCCAGCTCCAAGATCCCCCCCAGCTTGCCCAGTTCTACCAGTCCAGGAGACAAAGAGAAGATAGCCCTACCCCACACACCCAGGACATGCTGGAAATGCTACAGGCTGCCCTAAAAATGTACAGACACAGACAGTTGGAAAGCACTTATCAACAGAGCTCATGAATTCCCAGTTGAATAACCTTTTATTAAAGGGACTAGTTGGTGCCCAAAGCAATAAATTACTGAATTTGAGCCACCACATTACTCTGAGGCTTCAAGGACGTGATATAACCCAGCACAGTAAGGGCATAGATTTTTGTATTTAATCATAAATCTATAAAGTCATCATGCAGAAGGAGGCCTTCTCCTCTGCTAGTTGCCATGTGCATTGTCCATGACCAAGCAAGCTTGGATATAGGGGAGAAAAAAAAAAACCCAAACACCAAAAAACCCACAAAAAAAGCCCCCACAGCAAAAACACCTGGTCAGGAGTAGATAGCTAGACATGGAAAATTTCAGGGCGTGGCACAGGGGGGAAGCTGTGATTCAGACACAGCGATGTGCTGTTACCTTGGCTTCCAGGGTGAAAATAAGGCAGTGACACTGTCCCCACAGAAATACCAAGCACAGCGTGGTGGGAATAACCTCCTTTTCCCTATTAAAGATCTTTCAGTACAGCACATCAAGGGATGGGCCTGCAGTCTACTGGGAAAAGTACACCACTCAAGTACTGGTTTTATCAGATTTCTCACAATTTTATATTGCCAAAACAGCAGAAACAGGGTCGTTTGCATTAGCAAATCTGGCTGCTTTTACCAATTTTTTTTTTTTACAATTTAATCTGGAAGAAAAACCAAGAGTTTATAGTCTGGGGGAAAAAAAAAAAAAGAAAGAAAATTAAAAATCTGGTTTTAATTTGCATAACTCCAAATCTCAGCAATGCCACCATACATTACAGCTCCCTACCATGTTGCTCAGTGGGTATTTATATATCTAAGCACATCAGCATATCACATTGCCGTAAGCTAAACAAACCAGGCACAACAAGTGCTGCATTCCAGCCCCTTGCTTTTTATGAGCTTCAGATGCAGAGGTTTAACAGTAAATTAGGTGTATATTTGTGGTCTGATAGCATGTAATTTTCTTCCTCTAAACGTGTGTACTATAATTCTCATCCTTTACTCTTAGGACAAATATTTTTATGAAACTGTGTCAGCCCAGCACCAATGCGCTCTTGTGCAGGCACTGTAAGGTGGCAAAAAAAAATAATCAATAAGCACTTTTGAGTAAAACCCATCAAAATTAAACAATTATTAGTTGTGGTATAAATAGAAAACCAAAAGCCAAATGCTTGAACATGCATTCAGAGGAGTACACACCAAAAGATTATTCCTCAGTTCCCATTCATCAGTGGCTTTAACATTGCAGGTTTTTGTAAGTGAAGCTTTAGGAGGTTGAGAGCTTCAGACAGCTGGCGATACAGATGTCAGCTGTCTAAAATACAGTGCTAGCATTAGTTGGGCAAGTCGGCAGAGCGCTGGACATCTCATTAGGAGCAGGAGTCCTGGCCATGAACCAGAGATGACAGACATTGCAGGGACAGGCTGCGAGGAGCCCTCGGTGTGAAGACAAGGGGGTTATATTTGCTTGGCACTGAGAAAGAGATGTACAGGAGAACACGTGTCAGTGGAGTCCTAAATGAGGAACTGAAGAAGCGATTTTTATTGCATGCCCAAAGAATGCTAATTCATCATAGAAAACTTCTTTTTAACACATCTCCCCTTCAGAGGACACATTTCAAAGAGCACACAGTGCCGTTGTTTGTCTTCGCACCTTTTAAAATGTCTTTATCCACCCAGAAGAGGTTTTTTGTTTCTTTGTTTTTAATCTGTGGGTTTGCCCACTAAGTACAGGAAGACAACAGAGAGTGCAGATGACAGAAGGGGGAAAGAAAAAGAAAACAACAAAAAAAATCAAAACTGTCTCTGTCTGGGAGATACATGACAGTTATCAGAATCAGGCTCCTTACCCACTTGAGTTTAAGTAGGATCAGCTTCCTTGGGCACCTAGAAAACAGACCACAGCTTACGTGGTGGCCTGTTGTGAACAGTGGGTACCTATGAAGAACATGCTCTTTCCAGGAAAAAGACTTAATGTGGAAAATAAAGAAGAGCAGAAGAGTCCACCCGAGTGGCTTAAGAGGACAGAAACTTTTCCATTTGTGTACGAACACAGGGTTTCTATCCGACAGCCTAACCTGCAGACAGGAGGAAACGGGCTTGGGATGAAGGCAGGCAAGGGGAAGACGTCTGGTATAGCAACCATCAAATGGTTGCATGATGTTACCGTCTCTTACAGTTTCCATCATCAATCCAAGATGCTGCATGAAAAGCATCTTGACTATATCTTATATAACATTAATACTTGATATATCAAGTCATTACATATGACTAGCCCTTAGATACCATTTTGCGTGTGGAAGGTAAAAATCCACCCTGTTCATACGCAGTTAGCCACGCATATTAGTCATTTGCGTGCATTTATTGAGAGGTGCTGAAAAAGCAAAATCTTTATCATTAGGATCCCCATTAGAGTTGTAGGGGTAGAAACTGAGTCAGAAGAGAAAGGCAGAGGCTGCAGTGTCAGCATTTGTCAGTTCTGAGAGCTGGGGAGCTCTGTGTGGCCAGAGCCAGAGCCTGCCTTGGCAAAGGCCAAAGTGTTTCTCACACGGAAACATGCACACGACTATAAAGAAGCACTTTTGGTGGCTGGTGGAGGTTTTTTTTATTTGGAGGGGTTTCTTTTGCAGCTCAGTTCACGTAGCCACGAAGTGCTGTGAATCCTGCCCAGAAATTATGATCAACATCCCTCTTTTGTGGCTTAGTGGTACAGGAAGTATTTCATTTAAGAAGTTAACAGATGCTTTGTAATTGTTGAGTGTTTGCTTTGTCTCGTGCATCCTGCAAGCTCAACACCTACAAATGTAAATTCAAAGCAAGAGTGAGAACTTGTATCTTTCTTACCTGGGGACAAAAATCAGAAATTCCTGGAAGCAACACTCCTTGTAGCTCCAACTTACTCCTCTCTCCTGAGATAACCTAGGGATCTTACCAGACATCCAGCACTGCAAATTATTCCCCCAAAGTCAGCAGGAGCAACTCTTTGGAAATTAATTATATTGGTCTTGTGATGTTTGTGCCTGAGCCAAGATCTTTGCTGAAGACTTTGAAAAAATATAAAGACCACATTTAAATTAAAAGGACATAAAGACTTCTCCGAACTCGGTGCTTAAGGATTAAAGTATTACAGCTAGCCTTAAAGTAACAACCCCACCCTGTGGCTTTTACCAGAACTGCAGGTTTTTAGCCCACCTTAGAAGCACAGCTCACGCTGTCAAAGAACTCGGTAAAGACACCTGGCACATGTTCCTGCATGCAATTCTGTTCGAAAAGTAGTTTTATACGACTTTATCCGAGATTATAAAGGAATGGGAATTGTGTGTTTGATAAGCGATGAAACACCTTTTAGTAAATCAAGACGATCTTTATCTTCACCTTAACGCTACAAGAACGTAAGAGTACAGAAAAAGCCAAGCCACCGGTCCTGTACAGTGGTGACTGACACAATTACCCTTCGTAGTAACTGTATTCGCATTTGCCTATCCAAAACTGTGCTCACCAGACAAGCCAGGATTTGCCAGGTTAATCTTGCCTGAAATACTAAGGAAGAATTTAGTGAAAAGAAGCTTTTAAAATGTAGTAAGCATAATAATTAATGACTTCCTGTGTAAGTGAATAGATGGCTCAGACACCTAAAACTCTTACCTGAAACACTGTTCCTATTTTTGCTAGGATCAGATACTCCATTCCCATGAAATTCAATGTTGTCTATCCTTACAAAATACGTCAACTGATGGCATTAGGGTGGAAGGACTACAAAAAATGCAAGACAGCATCAATACAAACTAACTGCCAGCTGAGACCATCCATAGTGCAGGGACCCGAATTGATCTGCTGTTGACTGCACCCAGCTTCAGCCAGTCTTCCAACTTCTGGTGCCACACAAGATAAAAATCTCCACCACCAACAGAAAACATTTCTGAAGCCTAAACCGGATTTTGATGGTTTAGACAACAGCCCAGCTGTTTGCGCTCAACTCCTGCATTAAATCCGAATAACAAGTGACCAAGGATGAGAGCATGACCATGGCAATAGCCTCTTGCACGGCAGCCCAAATGGTCCTAGCCCCCATTACAGGGAAGACACAGGGTTATTTCTGTCAAAACCTAACATTTTGGAAGATTATTATTAACACTGGCTATCTGTCAGAAAAGCAAGGTCAGTTGGGTCTACTCCCCTTCATGCCCAGAAGACCTAAGGGTCTGCTTATACCCCAGGAGGTGACTCCTGCAGGCAGCTGCCCCCCTGTAATCACAACAGGGCACAGACGGGTTCGACTCGGATCAGCCACGGCGAGGAGAACGCATAAGGAGGATGGGCAGAGCAGCAAGGACTCAGCACAGCCGTCCGGTAAGTTGCATGCCTTGTAATGGAGCACGCCGCATCAGCCACTGCAGCCTGAGCACATACCCACCACCTGGGTAAGTTGGTTGATTAAGTGCTGTACAGTAGACACCTGATGGGAGACAATAACCAAGAGTATAGGGAGTGACACAGTCTATTAGAAATGTCCAAGACTCGTAAAGGGAAGCTGGACTTGAAGTCTTCCAAGCCCAGCTGCTGGATCATCTGGATGCCACTGGATTTGGGGTCAAGTAACAACAGTAATTATGCTGCAGCTATAAAGAAACCCCAATGGCAAATCCAGTGCCGAGACAAGCGTGCCAAGGCAAAGCTGGGGACGTTTGCTCCTGGAAGATGCAGAATCAGAGCCGGGTGAAGCAGCTGTTGCCACTAGTGGGTACGCAGCTGCGGTCCCAACTCCAGAGGTGGGCCAGCCCCCTGGGACAGTGGTGGTCCCCAATGCTACCCATGGTGCAGAAGCATCCTGGCAAGTCGGGGAGGCAGACCCAGGAGGGAGCAGCCAAACCCCTTGGGACCCGCTGTTTAGGGAGCAGCAGCATCTGTGCCTTGCTCCCGTTGTTGTGTGGAGGCACAGCCATCTTGCTACGCGGCCTCTCCCGCCAGATGGTCACAAATTTCCAATAATGTTTTGAAATTTGGGGGTTTTTTTTCTCTGCACAGTGTTTTGTTTCCATAGGAATAATGCAAGTTCATTCAACCCTAAAAAGTTGATTTTTAGGTACAAAACAAGAGTTGCTTTTTTAGGTACAAAGGATTTTTCCTCCTACAAAACAGGAGCACACAGGTGAACACAGCAGAACTAATTAATGGGCACAGTCCTGAAAGGAGATACTGGAGAGTCAGTAACCATCTGTACAGTGCATTTTGTTTTGTGATTGTATTAAAACATATTGTAGCAAGTATTCTAATAATAGAACAGAATGAGAAAAAAATAGGGCTTGAAACTGCTGCGTACAGCAATGTTATCCACCTCTAAAAGCCATATTTAGCTCAACTTCAAAACACCCATAGAATTAAAGCTGTAAATTTATTACAATGCATTCTCACTGCTCATTAGCAGTTAGACTAGCATACTTACAGGGCCTGAACTTAAGTGCTTATATATTTGACAAAGACTACACTGGATGTGGAAGTGAAACAGCGATGGCTGGCTTCCCGTGAGTGGCCATGCCCTCCTTCTGCTTGCAGTGCAAACCCAGCAGGACCCCAGCCAGGAGCAGATGCTTGCTGCACCCCAGCAGCTTCCCTCCAACCCCGGGATCAAGCAAGAATAAGACACGAATAAAAACACGTGAACAGCGAGGAGCGGGGAACACTCAAGCCTGAAACTGCCTGAACTGCATCTTAGGCTGGAGACCCAGCCCAGCCTGGGGAGGACAGGGAGTGGGAGCAGCAACTGGAAGCAAAGCAGATAAGAAATCGTGAAACCATCAGCCAGAAGTAGAGGGAACCCACACAGAACTGCGGGCTGTAAGGAAGGGCAAAGGTACCAATTGGCCAACTTAGGTTTCAGAGCAATTTAAACTATATTGAGAACAGAAATTGTAAAAACAACTTAATGTGTAGGTTTAATAATAGCAGAAGTGGTAATGGTGATGCTGTGGTGCAACGGAACATTAAGATAGAAAAGATATGACTATTGAATAGTATTTAGAAATAAGTGATATGATGTGTTCACATCACACAGTAATAGATTCTTTTTTTCTTCTATGAATAACTAGGAAAGGAGTGAAACACCACCTGTTACTTTTTAGGTAGTTGGAAAAGATGATTTGCACCCAAAGATATTAAAGGGCTTTCTAAATTGTTAAAGGTTGACTGTTTTGGGGGTTTTTTTATTTTAAAATAAGCCTTTAAATACTGAGGAACTTTCTAAGGACTAGGAGAAAGGTAGCATTGTGTAAAGATACAAACAGGGATAATTTCCAAAACATACTAAGGGAATCCTGAGGTGCAACACTATCACTGAAGAATTGAAGAGAATTAGCACAATAATGTAAATCATCATCATTTCACTGAAAATAAAACAGACTTGGAATGGTTTTCATCAAACAACATGTAAAACCAGGTTGATAACATTTTCTTTCAGATATACTGATATTTGATTGAGATCTGCCTGACATTCTGGTAAAAGGGCTGCTCTATCCAAAAATCAATAGAGTCTAATATTAAAGAGATGAGAAAATGGTTAATTGATAGAGCTCAGTACCGTCGCTGTTCAAAGTTACTGAAACACTTACAAGGAAAAATGCTGCAGCCATGGGATGGTGCAAGTCCAGAGCACGTTCACCTCTTCCCAACCCATGGAGCCCGCTCCTCCTCCCGCTCCAAGCCTTTGCCTTGCCTTTCACCGAGCATGCACACCTCAAGTCAGAACAGACCTCCCCATAACTTCACTTTTTTAGCATCCTCTTCATTAACAATGACCATGCATCTTCTCTTTGTACTAAACATGGGTTGTGACAAAAATATTATCAGGGTCTATTACATGTAAACTTCCATAAAATTGCTTAACATAAGAATCAAGCACAGGGGGAATGCAGTTTCCAAGTATATGTTTTCATACGAGCAGGCAAAAGGTTTACATGCCTTCAAGAAGTAAAATTTGCCTATGTAAGACTGGAGACAAACTCTAAACCACAGTGACACTGAATGGGGGGGGATTTGGGGAGTAAAAGGCTGAATAAGCAGCTCCACAACAGAGGGAAATGCAGCCCTTGGGGGCCTGAACACAACCAAAACAAGAACAACAAAAAAAAAACCAGGCAAAAAAGGAGCATCAAGTAGCCACAGGGGAGACATGGCATGACCTTGCTTAGGGCATTGCTGAGGTTGTTCCCGGATATGCCATCTTCTATTATCCACATTGGGAGAAGATGTTAAAAATTGGAAGGAATTCAGAAGTGAACTACAGAAATAATAAAAGCTCTGAATATATGTGTCCTGGCCCTGAGAAGAGAGGTATGAAATACAGTTTACTTAGTTTATCAAGAAATGTCTTTCTTGCACAGGGAAGAAAAGCCACCTTAGGCCAGATCAAAGATCTGCCTGTCCCAGTCCCCTGCCTGTACTGGTGACCAGCAGTGCCCTTCCAGGGAGAGCATCGGAAGAGGGCAAGCACACCGCCCTGTGCTCTGAGCACCCGGGATTTGGCTCCATCCCAGAGCTGGGAATTATAGCCAAGTACTTGACACCCTGTGAAAAGATTTCTCTCCTGGTGGTTTGTCCACTCCCTTTTCGATTTGATCTGTCGGGGGGGGGGGGGGGGGGGGGGGGGGGCTGCATCTGCAGCACCCCATGGCAAGGAGTTCTCCACATAGAGGACAGCGCTGCACAACTCCAGAGGATAATTATACTCACAACCTAGTAAAATGGTATGTTATCCATCCACATGGAGCCCTTAAAAGTCAAGTTGCAACAGCTCGCACTGTTTTTATCATACAGATCATCAACGGAAGCATTTATTAGCCTAGTGCTGCTACCTAGAAGACGAGACTATATGAAAACTACTTTTTCTAACCACATCACGTTTGAAATATGAACAGCCAACTGATGTCATATATCATTCCCCCAGGCCAATTATATTTCATTTTTCTGTTGGGAACCAAATTGGTTTTGGTGCCATTCCCACAAATGGGTTTTTTTTCATTTATCAAAATGTAGACATGCAGGGGCAACAAACTTCAATTTACTGACAATGGCAGACAAGGGAAAAAAAATCTGCTTGTGTTATTAGCTCATGCAATCCTGCTTGCTTTGCACATGGAAGACCCTCACTGATTTTAGCAAGAGCAAGGCAGAGGCAAGAGAGATTTTGCCCCAAATACGCAATCACTTTTTGCTTAGACACATCAAAGGAAGATAAATAGTTGTGCTTAAAAAAATAACATAAAACGGGGAAAAAAAACCCACAGAAAAATCCTCAAGCAAGCACACATGAGATCAACTATATATAGCCTAGCCAAGCTCCTAACATATGACAACAAAATATACCAAGTATCTCTCTTTAGCATCTTGAAATTCCTTTTTCCGCATCCATGACAAAATCAAAATGGTCTTCCGTGACTGCTCCCACCTTCCTCACCACTAAAGCCTTTGCTCCCTTACATCTCTGCTCCTCCACTCCAGTCGAAGCCTTGTGCCACCCCCTCTCCCAGGCTCGCCTACGTTGGTCCACCCACACCTTTATTATAATGAAAATCACACATCTCTTTGACTTGTTCTTTCCATAACATTCTGTATCCTTGTAGCAAGCTGATTTTAGGTCCAAAGCTGTTCCATCTTCTCGTGTTCCAAACAACAATTCTTCACCTTCCAAATCCTCCTCAAAGCACTCTTCTTCTCAAAACCCTTCCAGAATTGCTTCTTGCTGATTGGTGCTCTCAGCACTGCCAGAGGGAGCTTTGGCTTTGCAACTGCTCCTGGGGTGAAGGAGAAGTTCAGACCACAGCCCCCCTGCTCCCCAGTTATTACTCATGGCTAAGTGGCTAAGGCTATATGCAGTGTTCCTCTAACCATCCCCAAGCTTCACTAGCTTATGGCCAAATAAATATTATATTTATATATTACGCCAAGCAAATATGATATGGTGGACAGCATCATACTTTGCTTTCTCTGTGAATTGTTCACAACTTGTTTATTTCTGTGCTCAGGTTCAAAGGTTTTGCATTGCCCACGACCTAGGCTTGAAGGCTACAGCTCCAAAGATGTCTATAGCCATGGTTTGCAGGGTGATGACTGCACACAAGAGCAGGCTGCATCTTCATAAGCACACATTTATTCACATATATCCTTACTACAACAGCCAAGGGATCTCTTCAGAGATCTCCAAAGCATAAGATGTAAACTCTCACGTGGGAGGGCTCTGGGAGAAGTAGTAAATTTAGGAGCCCCTTTTCAAAACAGGGTCTTCAAAGAACGGGTCTGTTGTAAGGAAAATAAAGAAACATCCGGAACTGCACGTTCAGCAAAAGTTTACAGATGATCTAAAAATAAAGGTGGGGCAAAAGGGAGACATTTGAGTCAATGTATGTACTGTAGAAATTTAGGGCATGATTCATTAGCCAAAAAAATCCGAACACCCTGTGTAGCTATTTTCAAGGAGGTACATGCATAATTTATGTGGAACAAGAGTGGGCTGCAATTTCCCCCACACTGCTTCTGCATAAATTACACTGGCTTGTAATTCATCACACTTCTGTTTTTCCTGCATGTAAGTGGTAACCTCTCATTTAACGATCATAGAAAACAGAGTCATCTGCAGAAGGGAAGGTGAAGTGTTTACAGGTGAAAGAACTGCAAGCTTGACACATACACGTGGTCCAGAGAACTGGAAAAGGTACCATTTTCTGGTGAGAGGTTGGCCATGTGATGACTTTTCAGTTATTTCCTTTTCAATGACCACAGTTAACAACAGCATACAGAAGTCTTTCTAAATCCCCAGCACTAATCTCAGAGAGGATCCAAAGCACAAGATTATGCATAAGTTTAAAATATCAGGAGATTTGTCATGGAGGGATATAAGCTGCTCAGTTACTTGTTAATGGTCTAAAGCAGAAAAATTCTTAAGTGCATTAAATGAATAAATAAAACACCTTTGCTTTGAACAAGAATAAACCCCACATGAATCCAATACACAGAATAAAAGCTCCATTACAAGCAATTTCCCAGTTGACCGAACGGAGTGCAAACTGCACAGCCGTTGCCTTGGAATACGAGCAGCACGGCCTCTGTTGAGTCTGCCAGCCTTTCCTCTAAGCAAAGATGGGGAGAAGAGAAAAATAACTGTGTTCCAGTTGCTCAACAAGAAGCTGGGCAATAGATAGGCATTAATAAGAAATACAAAGCTTGCACCAAGACATACGCTGGGGACATCAGTAATATATTTGTACCACCACATCTGATGAGAGGACAGTGCGTTAGAAATGAACGGAAGGAGAAACAGATGAAGATGAAGGAGCAATACTGCACAGCAGGGACACACCGTGTGCATGCTACTCTTCATACTGTTCTTTGGAAGACAAAAATCAGCCTACGTAATAGTTATTTCAGCATTTACCATGAGAAGGAAGTTCATTATAAAAATCATAAGAAGGAGGGCCTGGATATTCAGTCAAACAGATGGGTGTGCTCTGCTCAGCAATGCTTACATCATTCCCCCCCCCCCCCTTTTTTTTTACGTGTACTTTTCTGCTCTGAAAATCATCTCTTTGACAGCAAACGCTGTCTACCTCCCGACTACTGAATTATGGCTAAGAATAAAGCAGCCTTTTCTATTCAGTTTCCTATCCTTGAGGTTGGTGGTTGAGGGCTCTACATTAAGATTGGTAATTGATGTTTTTGCTTAAAAAAAGAAGAAAAAACCCCAAGAATTGCAAAAAGGGCAATACAAAGAGAAACAGTTGTCCCTCTGTCTTTCATCTCTTTCTGCAACTTACCATTCTGCCATGCAGCCTACTGCAAGTCACGCAGCTGACCTTTGGATCCTTCATGCCAGGACTGTCCCAGGACAGTATATGGCTGAACAGGCCAGGACTCTAGGATTATTGCAATAGTTTTGTAAGAGTTATTCCATCTTCATTTTGTTTCATAACATCTCTTTCTGTGGTAAATAAGAATCTTATGCTTCACTGAGTGGTGTCCTCCCTTCAAGAGTTGAAGTCCATATGGAATAATTCATGCAAATCCTCAATGCTGCAACAGCAGCAGCACCTAATCCTCTGGGATGTCGCTCCTGGAGAAAATTACTTATGTTAATTTTACCTGGAACAAGAGACACGTGACAAGGCAAAAAGCCTGAAGCAAAACTAAATTACCATCTTCATCTGAGAAGAAAGGAGACTTCTGCTCAAACCAACACCTGGCACAATGCGCCAACATGGAACCACGGCCAAGAGGGACAGACCCCAAAGGAGCGCGAGGCATTTTCATCATCCCAAGAGACCTTCATGGGGAATCTGGATGAGTGCCTGAGAAGGCAGGCATGCAATAAAGGCACGTACTGTTTGGAGAGGGTTGATTTTGGTAAGGCTTTTGGGCCAAGTAAACCTTTCTGGAGGTTTGGTCCCTGAGTAAACTTGTCATTACCACTGAGAAAACAGAACCACATGTGCTGAAGTCAAGACTGCCAGGAAAAATCTCAGTGCCTTGCAGAAGTCTTACAAACTACATCCCAGGCCTGGAAAAATACCTTGGAAAAAAGAGGACAGCAGAGATTTGACAATAAGAATGCCCTTAAGAAAGCTCATCACATAGCAGAGAGGCAGCAGATGACTCTGGCCTTCCTGCTGTCTCCTTGTTGCCAGTATTTCTACCACTCCTCTCCCTAACTCTATAGGAAGAAAGGAAAAAAAAAAAAAAAAAAAGGACCCAAAAAAGAAAGAAAAGATAAAGAAAAAAAAGGGATGAAAACAGAGGAACCTGCTATAGTACTAGCTAGCATGGCTAGGACATGTCTAACTGCCACCTGAAGGAAAAGAAAATCTTCCTTCCAGAATACCTATGAACAGGGGTGAATAAAGTCATAGAAGACAACAGTTATACAAGAGTCACCCATTCTGACAAGCTGCTACTAACATTTTCAGTTCATATGCTCTTTGTTCTACAAACCAGCTAGAGACATATTCTGACTCTTCTTTCTTAGTCTCTCCTTTTTTTCCCCTTTTCTACTTCCTCTCACTGTTTCGTCTGCCTGTGGTTTTTGTTGGAGTTGGGGGGGAGGGTGTCTTTTTTTCTTTTTTTTTTTTTTTTTAAACTCTTTATCTCTTCACATCACTTGGATAATTTGATGGCTGCCATCCTGTATACCGGGCAGCAATAATTAGCTGGGGAGCAAGTGTCATAACATGCTGAGTCTACTGTCAGTTTTAAGAGAAATACAAGATGTGACATATAGAACATAAGATAAAGAGAATAACAACATTCCTAGGAAAAAAGCAAACAAAAAAATCCCACATACTGTCCTTAGTCAAATTTAAATCATTACTTAAGTAAAAATTTGTCATTTCCCCTATTTCTAATCTTTTTGTCTTATACAAAACTGAATAACAAGGCAGCTGCTGAAACTCAGCATGGAGAAATAAGAGGCACACAGGGTGAGAAAGGAGACTGACAAGTCAAGGCCAATGACCAGAGGGAGTTTTCAGAAGAGGACGAGAATGCCAACAGCAGAGTTGGAAAAGGACAGAGAAGAGAAACAAGGAGGAGACAGCACAGGAGCACTGCGAGTGAAAGCCGTGGAAGGACAGCAACTTAGCGATGGGAGGTGAAACAATCACAGCAGAGGGATATTAGTTAAAAAGGGGTGAATGTGGCAGGAAGGAAAGCATCATGCAAAGGTCTGTTCCGGCACGTGGCGATGCCCATTTACCCGTACCTCCAGAACCTCACTTCCAAAACTGTTCAGTCCTCCTTTCATTCCACAAATACCCTTTCTACCCACCACTCAAACCGTGTTCTAATTGTGGTCCTGGCTCTCCCACCTCCTCTTCTTTCACCTTCCTGATGCCTTTTTAACCCCATCTCATTCTTCATTTCTTTGTGTTTCCGACCTGACCTTTTTCTCTTAGGAAGTAGGTTACATTCAGCAGTCCTGGATTCCCTCTCCTCCTATCACAGTCCACAGAAACATGAAGATAAGCTTCATTACTGCTGCCACCCAGCACCGCCACCACCAGCTTTCCCACCTAACACCCCCAGGTCACACATCTTATATATCCACAGCATGTCAGAGCAGCTCCTGTTATCGCCCCGCGGGAAGGACGTTTTCTCCCCATGACCCCAACGTGTGGGGAGGGGGGAAAGGGAGGCGAAGATGCTCCTAATGGCCCAAGATGATCAAAGCCAAAACAGGAGAAGAATATTTAAGCCACAATTGCTGCCAGGCACTTTGAAGATTAATGACTGGCTGGATGTTTAATATATCTCGGGACATTAACCCCAACCGGTCATTAGGCCCTAAGAAATTCCTAGTGCTGAGGTCATTTTTATCACTCCAAGTTGAATAAAAGAGAAGAAAAAAACCCCAACCATCAGCTTATGAAATGTCTCCTAATGGGAAAATCAGTTTCAATTGCTAAGAAGAGATCGCCCAAGGAACGAATGTCCCTCCAGGCAGAGCAGATCAGGCCGACCAGTCTACAGCAAGAACTGAGTTTGGACTAGGTTACCTTTCAGTTCTCCTCATCTTCTGTATTTAAGAAGAAACCACTCCTCTTGTGGCTTGGTGTCTATGACTAGTGCTGTGCTGCTGGCTGACCATGGAGAATCTGCCACTGGAGGGGGTCAGCAGTATCTGACCTGTCATATTAACTGGGGGAGGCAGGGGAAAGGGATCTCCATTTCTAAGCATAATCACTTTGCTTCTGCATTATTTATAGATAATATCATTTCTAAGCATGATCACAAAAACGGCCGTAACACAGATAGATGCTTTAGCAGAATTTGCAGCACAATTTCAGCAGAATTTTATTTCAACTAATTCCTAATACAAAACTTCACTTGTGAAATTCAAGGTACATAGTGCCTTTGTCATAAAAGGTTCCCAAAACACTTCACAAAAATCAGAGTAGAATATTTATGTATGACGTGCATGTTGTCACCAAGAAGGTCTTGTACAGGACAAGGTACCACTAAATCCGTAAGGTAGGAAGTGAAGAACATCTCTCACCACAAGAATCTGGTCAAGCAATATCCAAATCAAAGATATAATTTGGTTGGAAAATCATAAAGTAATCTACCTTCCTCTTTGGAAAGAGACATGTAACCCTGTAGTTATCAAGGCTTACTGAAGTCGCAAGTGAGGAGCTTGACTTCGGTTTTCCGCCATAACATGGTGGATGGGATTCTCCTGCTTAAACTCAGGGGTCTAAGGTTGTTTCGGATCACCCAGCAAATCCTGTGGGGCTGCAGCAGGGTGATGGTCTCCCACAGGTGCCCACATCCTACCTCCTACCTGCCACAGCATGCTGTCCTTGGATGCTTTTGGCCGGGAGATCCTGGGATGTCCAACGTGGGACCAGACACCAGAGCTGAGGCAAGTGACTCCCACCTGTTGCGTCCCACCACGAAACAACTTGGCTTCCCAAAACTACGCCAGAAGTGCCACCTTCTCTTTCAGCATGCAGATGGGTGCCCTTACAAGTCTCTCCTGCCAACAGTAACTCAGGTATAAGCTTGGTTTTAGTTCACAAGACCTGGCGTATTTCCACCCAACAAGTGGTATGAGAGCAGCTCTTTATTTAAAGTGCAAGAAACAAAACCAAAGGGCCACATGAAGCACAGTCAGCAATACTGGGAATATCCCCAAAACACCGGTTAGGATGTAAGCTGAAGGACACACAGAAAACCCCACAGATGCATTTTCTTCATGAAATGCTTATAATAATAAAGAACTCATTTTTGTCAGCATTACACAAAGAGAATCCACTATTTTGCCAGAAAACACAGACCTCTACAACTTCAGCTGAAAGACAATTCCCCCCACAACATAATTGCCGCAGGAGGAGTGCTTCAGCAGGACACATTTCTTCCAGATCCAACAGGAATTTGATTACAGAGCTGCCCACATGCAGCTCGCTGCTTCCTCTTCCTCCCAGAGAATAAACCACTGGAAATCTTTCTACAGGTGAAATGTGCAAAATTAATGTAACATCACTGGGTAGAAGCTACCAGATTATCTCAATAAAAGGATTATCTTGACTTTAAAAAAAAAACAAGCATTTTCAGAATTCTGACCTGTAGTATTTTACTACATTATCTGAATCAGGATATCAAATTTTGCAAGGGATATCAGAATGCATTAAGTGTATTAACCTAAAGAAATATTGAGACATAGGGACAGTTCCTGCTGTCTTTACATATAAACGGAAAAATTATATATTGAATAAGCTGGGAAAAAGACTTGCTAGTTAAGCACTGAAACCATCAGTCTGGAGAATGACCGTCATAAAAATACAAATGATAGCAGAAACAGAATACAAGTAAAACCAAATGAAGATTACAGCTAGAATATTGCTTATTCTGTGCGAGAAAAGACGTCATAGCCCAGACCCAAGCAACACAAAGCTGTGAGAATCCAGTATTCAAAAGTGACTCTTATTTAAGGACATTAAATCTCTTATTTAGAACAAAAAAGGTTTTCCCCAAATCTGTGATGCTCATCGTAAAAAGTGTCAAGGAAACACAGTGCAAACAGGGTTTATTATTAAGAGGGAATGTGACTGGAGTGTAACTACTAAGATGTCTTTTTACCCTAGTACCTTAAAGCATTTAACACACTATGGCCCAGATCTCACAAAAGGCATGTGCAAGTCACTTTGCAAAAAGCAAAAACCACAGAGATCAGTGCGGGGCCACTCACATACAAGAAGTTACCCGTGGGAATGCCAAAACCAAAACTCCCGACAGCCATAGAGGATCAGCGCTCTTTTAGACGCCGTGCGATTTGTGAAAGCTTACAAAGCCAGTTAGTGGCAAAAATACACTTTATTCATACACATCACAGAAGACTTGCAGGGGCAGAGAATTGGGGCAGAAAGGGATCTCTGTCCTTCCTCCCCATGTTTCAAGAAAGCTGCCAATTTTGATTCGAGGGATAGGGGAAGGTGTGCGAGTCCTATCTATTACCCATCCCACTTTGCCCCAAAGCACCAGGGACCGCTGGAGACCTCATTACAAGCAGCCAAAAAATTGATACAACAGACAAGAGACACGTTGTTATGCAGACTTTCTAAACACATTTCTGACATCTTTTCTCAACTGTCAAATTATCTGACATTGATTATCAAAATCACCTTCTGATTGTTTTTATTACATTTGACTGTTAGCCAAAAACTGTCTTTAACAGCGCAGCTTTTTAACATGGCAAGTGGCTGAAAAAGTTCCCATCTAAATTTTATTTTGCTGGAGCTCTGCTTTATTATTTTTCAAAGCAGAATTTATACACGTCAGGCTTTCTCATATAACCCTGAAACCAACAGAAAGGAGTTAAGAAGCTATTTTTTCCAACTCTGTGGGTCACCCCAAGACATAAGGATTTTAGGAAAAAGCTATTTCTGTCTCTACCATATTCTTTTCAAAGCAACAGAACATATTTTAGCAAACACAGGTTTGGAGTCCCGTGTAATCATCTCTGCTTCCTCCATATTCAGCACAGACAATTGCCTCGAGATTGCATTTGACACAATCCTTTGGTGTCCATAGAAACTGCATGAGAGCAAACGCAGGCAAAGCCCGTGCGTGGCTTGAGCTCCCGAAATGTGCTAAAATGGCTCTAGCGTGTGGCGCTGCACTATAATCACACAACTGGAGTTTTGCACGTTCTGTTACTGTACAGTAAAAACATACTGATAAGACTGTGAGAAGGTGGCAGGTGATGGGAGGTGGGAGTGGAGCTGCCCAGGGCGCTCAAGCCCCGGATTTAACACAGGGTTCATCAAGTCACATCGCACTTCTGCCTCCAGTCTTCCCATTACAGAAAGGGGGACAGTAGGAGCACCTTGCATTTATACCGCTGTATGCTGTGCACATTTGTAAAGATTTTTTTTTTTAATGGTTACCTATTAAATATTATGCATCTGGTATTATGCTAGTATTCTAAGTGTTACTGTAATCATGTAAATACTTCATTGTAATAACATTGCATGAATAAAGAGAATTAATTTTATAGGTCACACTAGAGAAATACATTTAAACAAACACCCACAGTATGTACAAAGAGACAGACAACTCCCAAATACAAAAAATTTTGGATGAGGAATAGCCAAATCCTATTTTTTATTTGTACCTACGCTGCTTATGCTATTAATATCTGACTTCTCTTTTGTGACTTTAGGCTATTTTAAAAACGAAACCTTGTTACCATGGAGACAATAAGCCGGTCAGCACATCTGCTGAAGAGTAGGACATAAAATTTTTAAAGTGAGAATTTCAAAGGCTCAGACTTTTATGAATCCACGCCAATGACTCCATCAAATACACATAAGGGATCCTGTTAATTTAGTTAGCTGTCACCTACCAGATTTCTGACAATCTTATTAGCTCTTATTGTGCACCAGTACCCACTAGCAGAGACTGCAGCACTACGAGCACTGGCACGCTGAGGAGATGAATCATGTTCCACTTCCACGTGCTACACTGGCCATGCTCCTGGAGCAGTGAGGACAGCAGCTTATTATGAATATAATCCAGTGGACCTGCCTGAAAGTTGATAGATGGCTCCAAGCAAAAACAAAAAAACAACTGGTGGAATTTTTTTTTTTTTTTTTTTAAAGAATGCAATGAATGCAATCACAATCATCATTTGCTTGCAAACAGACGCACCAAAAAAAAAAATCTTTTACCTTTTCTAATGGAACACTAAGTAGGGACATAATTTGAGATTCAATTAGTACATTAAGAAACATTCAGTTAAGCTTCCCGGTGACACACAGATACACAGCTACACTCACTCTCCAGATGAAGAAATGAAACTCGCAGAAGTCTGCTGGCTTCTTCACGGTCAGATGAAGTGATGGCAGAATTAAGGAGAGAAGCCAACTTTCCTACTCTTTGTTCTATAACAAAAAATTCCATTTAAGTTTCCTTCTACTGTTATTTCAACCTTGTGAAGCTTGTCCCCCACCCACCTCCTCCTTCCAACAGTGCAAGGAGAAACCCCACTAAGGTAGGATTTTGGGGTGCCTGGGATCAAAGCAACACCGTTAGATAGGACAAGACAGCTTTCAGGAAGGCAGATGTGCACGTGTATGTGTGACAGCCGCATGCCACCAACTGTTACCAACAGGGAAGCCGACAACAGGGGACACGCTCCAACTCCACCAGCCTCTCAAGCCGTATCAAAGACAACTCGGGAAAAGCCACCAGCTCCATATCCCACGACGCTGACTTAATCCACATAGGCAGCATCCCGTAGGAAGTTACAGAGAGATGTCATCTAGAAGTCATCTAACCATTGGGCTCACCAGTGCTGAAGCTGCTCAGATATAGCAACCTCCGCCACTGAAAAACGCGCAGCAGTAGCAAAGTGCGGTTCTGTTTGACAGCCTTCATCGTTTCAGTATTTCTCCTAATCGCCATCGTCATTATGAGCCTCACCAAGGGTCACAACAGACCTTCGCTTTCAAACCTAGCTGGGTCCATTGGTTGGATGGTCTCTCTCCAGCTGGCAGGAGACAGCTCCAGGAAAGCTCTCCAACCCATCGCAGACAAATCCCGTGGCAGTGGCTCGGATTGTCCCAGTGCCAGGCTGCACCACTCAGGACTGCCCACGGACTTCTTCAGGGATCCAGGCACAGCCCCTGCCTAGCACACAGCCTACGCAGACACAAGGGATGGCCTCATCTCTGCCCTCCAGAAGGTGGCCATCTTCAGAAGTCACCTCTGTGATTTGGAAACGAAACTCAGGCCGCGATAACACCGGTGGAATACAGCGATTTCTCCCGAAGCTCATAGGACCTTTTGCAAGCTTACTCCATGGTGCTGTACGCAAGAGGAAACTGCAAACCATCCTGAAAGTCAAATGGCTGTTGGCGTACTACAGCAAGATGCTCCGAGGACCTTTATTGCAGTTCAAGCACGCCTTGCTTTACCTTATTGATTTAACCTAAATATGTAGATTTACAAAGTAAACTGGTCTTAAGCACGGTTTAACTTGAGAGATGCAACTGCTGTATGAGCCAAGTACATTGATTTAAGAAGAAAGGCGATTTAAAACAATGTCACTCTGCTGTGCAGACAAGGCTTATGTTCTTTGGAGAAAGGGCTGAATCTTTTATTCACCTGTCAAATGCTTTAACAGTTTCTAAACGCTGTATAGAGAAAAATAACGATCCAGTCCTGTGTCTAAGGAATAATCATATTCTATGACAGTAAGTTATATTTTAGAAATTAATGACTCATCGTAGAATTGAGCTCATCCTGGTAAATTACTGAAATTCTAATCTGCTCCTTTGCAGATATGTATTTTATCAATCTAACCCGCATTTGATTTTGAGGAATGCCTGATTCATTGCATACCCAGGTTGGAATGGACCACACTACTCCGCATCATCCACCTCCTGCATACCAGAAAACCTGTATTACCAAAGACCAAAGTCTCAAGGTCATCAACTGAGGTCTCATCTTGTTCTGAGGAAATTATTTTAAGACCAAAAAAATGCAGAATTGAAGGAAGAAATCAAATGCCCATTAAAAAGTTTGTTAAGAAATGGTCACTGAGGCTGCCTACATACATCACTGATGAGCAAAGACCAAATGTTGATTCCCCCTTAATTCAGGTCATTACTTTACAGGACAGTCAGCAAAAACATCAACTACGAAACTCAAACCTGTACTTCAGGCCATGCATTGCTCTTGAAAACATTGGTGTACTCAATTAAGCTAACATCTGCCAGAGCCGATGAGTGACCTTGTCCTCTTTGCATCTGTGAAGGCACACCTGAGATGGCAACTGGGCGGCTCGATGTCCCGTGTGCCAAGGGAAAGGTTTTCAGATTTTATAAACTACAAACAAAACTCAGACACCCTTAAAGCTTCCCAAAACTGATCCACAACTATTTTTGCTTGACTAAACAAGAAGATACCTGAATGCAGATGCCAACGTCCAGCTAGAGTACCCCACTCGGTCCTGCAGGGAGGACACCACAATCCCATCTCCACACACACAAAAATCCTCATCTGAAAACAAGGCTACAAAACTTTTTTGCAAGATGTTACCTTTTTTTTTTTTTTTTGGTCAGAATGTCACTTTTAAAAATGTTGTTACACAGCTTGAGAGCTGGTCTAGTAACAGAAAATGCTGGTTTTCTTTTCCTCAGTAATACGTCGGAAAAATTATATTTAAAAGAGGGAAGCACAAGCATTGCCAGAGCTGCAACACTAGGTGTAACTATGTCTTGACAAGAAAATTGACTTTAACTTCAACTATCTCTAAATGTGAGCAGCAAAAAACTTCCAGAAATAAACTGCATTTCTAACTGTAATTTTATATAAAGTTAAATGTGCTTGGATTGAACAGGTACACTCGGTGGCTTTACTTGAAGTCTCTGGCATGAGCTGGAAAGGATTTCCACTTATTACTATGAGTGTTTCAAGAAGATTTTATTACAAGGCCCTGCTGATACTGAAGATCAGATAACTTTGTATTTCACTTCAAGCATGTAAATTATAGTAACATTTCAGAGTGAGGCAATCCGGCACACAAGCAGGCAAGTAACAGCCCCGTTAGGGACCAAACCATCAGTCCATGACCTGACTGCAATTCTGGTTACGTCTTCAGAAGTGGAGCTACTTGACACCTTTTCAAGAAAGACCACCTCATGAAAGTTAATTGCACAAAACTTTCTTTAAATGAGGAAGGGCATGCTGAAGGGAGACCTAGAATAAGGAGACGTTCAATCGCACCGGCACTAAGGGCTGCAGTTTGGTCAACACAAAGCAAAATGTATAAACATTTCACGCACCCCTGGTCAGCAGGCAGACAGGCATCACTGCGAGGAGACATGCAGCCGAGCTGAGGAGTGAGGCAGAGGAAGAAGAGGAAGGGAAGGGGAAATTCCACCTCCAGCAGCCCAGGACCCCTGCTCAGACCTTTGCCAACTCACCCCCAAGTGTAAAAGTCCCCGTCTCAGATGCTGACCTTCCCCTGGGGATCCCCAGTCCTGCTACGCAGATGGAGCCATTTACCGCATGTTGTTTTCCCTCCCCAAATCATATTAGCATATGCATAAAAGGATTTAATGACTTCTGGCACATATACCTATAGCTGCAGCCCCAGCCCCGCCAACTCACCTGGGACCACCCGCAGTAAAGAGCGGCCACCATGGCACTTTCTTTTGACAAGAAGTGATGCTCTAACACAACCTTTGGGTGACTGTTGTTGTTCTTCACAGGTCACTTAACTTTTCTCAGTGAAATAAATTCCATTAAAAATCACAGGCAATAAAACTGATGCCCCCGGAAGTCAAAGGAAAAAAAGAATTGCATATACTCGTAAATCACACCACGTCAAAATAAGTGGTGGAAACACAAAATCTTCCAGAAAAACCAACAATGAATTATTATGACAGCATTTTGTGAAATTATAAGCATATGTTTTCAGCTGACCTACTTATTGCCTTATAATTGACTTCTGTCCCTTAAGGGGGTTCTTAAATATAATTGAGCAGCACCTGCCACGTAAGAGGAACAATTTTGTACACCCATTCCTTGCTCAAATACCGCACTTAACAGCTTCAGCGCCAGGTTTACTCATAGCCTTGGCCGTGCCACTGGAGACAGAGGTGTCCATCCAACAACCTGGGAACCTCCCGCACACGAGTGATCTTACTGCATAGGTCCTTTTTTTTGTTGGTTTTTTTTTTTTTCCTTGTACCAGCCCCTTGACTTTCAGCACATACCTACCTGTTCCCACTCATACATCATTTCATCTATGTCTTCTAGCGCAGCATTTCCCACAGCAAGAGGCAATTTTGGGCACTACCAGCTTCCCATGCTGGTGATGCTGGAATTGGTAGCTCTGCCCTTGCTGATGCACACATGGGACTCAGTGTGATGCTTCTAAAGCCAGATTGCTATTAGGGAAACCTTCACAGCAGGAGGAAAGGACAGCAACACTGGGCAGCCAGGACTGCTCTGCATCTGCAGAGCCAAAGTCCCCTGTTCTCAAAGAAGAACAACTATCTGCAGAGGTTGAAAAAACTGTCTCATTCTAGTACTAAAGGAGTAGCAGAAACACCGTTGTGCAATGGAAACGTTGGAGCTGAATCACCTCATGGCAAGGAACATCACATGAAGCCCATGGGAAGGAGCAGGGAGACCCATACCCCAGCATGTTTCCAGCTCAGCCCCACCACACTCTCCCCCAGCGAGGGCTGGAGGAAGGCAATCCCAGAGTTGTTTTTGTTGCTCAGCTCACAAAATTCAAATGAGATCTTCTCACCGATCTCCTGACGAGAGCTACCGCAGTTGCCTGTTTAAAAGGTCTCAAGCTAGTCACCTCAGAAAGCGACAGCAATTTGTTTGCTACCTTCTCATTTGGGATAAGCAAGTTCTGATATGGATCAATTCCTTTTGCTGCATATTACAGAGCTGAAATTATATTAATGTGGTAGCTTCAGCCGACACAGCATTGTCCTCTGCCAGGGCAGAGCAGATAGATGCTGGTGCAGAAAGAGCCCCGGTGCTGGCACCGGTTTGGATACACTACCGGGACCCCTCGGCTGTTGTGTGGCAGGACTGGCAGGTCTGCAATCATGACGGAAGGAAAAACATCCCACCACCCCGTTTTCCTATTATTATTTGGCAGCGCCTCTCAAACGTGTCACTGAGCGTAAAGCAAACCTTCGGGGTGGGGCAGAGCGGGTCAGAAGTAAAAGTGAGTCTCCCCATCTTCCTCAAAAAAAGACAACAGACAAACGGATGTTGAAGCACCCAGCACTTGCAGAGCATACCACGTCCCAAGACAGAAAAAAACGCAAAGTGCAGGAAACGTGTCCGCGTGCTTTGCGGGCGAATGAGGTGTGTGAGGCTGACTGTGTAATTCGGCTGTGACGCCCAGCACCTCTGTTTGAGCAGCCAGGCTCTTCCGCGCGAGCAGCAGCTTTCCCTGGGTGCTGGTGCGAGCGCTTCCACGTGCAAGGTTTTCAAAATCCCATGTCACATCCTTGCTCCCTCAGACACCGAGTGCCCTGGGTGACACTGATCATCCCCCGTTTGCCTAAATCACAAGCCCTCAGTTTCTGTGTGAGTGCGGCACAAAACCCACCTCTTGAAACAACACTTCTGACAAGCCGAAAAATTCTCCGGGACATCTCCAAGAAGGGCCCGCAGCCACCTGCAACATCTCCTCAACCGCCACGACAGACTACCACAGGCTAAAACTACCTTTATGTTTCTTTATCCTTGTTTCAACTCTTATTTCCGTGGCTGAGAGCACATTAAACATCAAATTCTTACTGTGACTCACATCTCATTCTGCCGGTGCTGGAAACAGGGACTGCCAGCCTGACACCGCTGCGGTTGTGCTCCAGGCTGTAGCGGCGACAAGAAGACACCGCAAAGCAAAATAAAACTTCCCCAGGTTATTTAAATCTCTTTCTCTAACAGACCAACCTCACAGCTTCCAGGTCCTGAGCAAAACACGCTTCCACGCATGACAGATGTCCCCAAATTTGCCAAGGACCCGGTTCCGCTTTCCTTGCGCTTCCTCACATTTCTACTAAAGTCACTGAGGAATCTGGGGGTGTGTGGGATACAGGTTCGTGCTCCAAGAAATGTTCTACCTGCTCTACTTCTAAAGCAAATTAGTAATATTTACTCTAAGAAGCATCTTTTAGGAGAGAAAGCGATGCTTCTGTGAAACTCGGGACGTTAGTCTTTATTTTACCAAGGGAGAGCTGGCAGGCAAGAGCGTGAGCCTGGAAATAGAAGAGGAAAGGGTAACTATTAGCAGGAGGTTTCATCTAGATCGCTAGCACTACTCCTGCAGTGCCGGGGGAAGCAGGGCTGCTGTATAATTAGCAGCGACGAGCCCGAAGCCCCAAACTGAGATGCCAGTGCTCTTGACACCTTTACAGCCATTTCTTCCCCAGGAATCCTTAAGTCACAAGCTCACTCAAATCTCAGCTTCCATTCTTTAAGGAAAGTGCGTTTCTTGCCCTCGGTGTTCCAAGGAATAACTAGAAAACCAGCCCAGCGTAGAAATCGCAGCTCGGGAACCGAAGGCAAACACAATACATGGGTCTATCGGAACAAACCGTGACTTCAGCGGGATTTTTTAGGCCCCTCTCCTAATTCTGGAGCTCTCTACGTTTAGAGTTTTAAGCCCAGCTCCGACCTGTCCCCAAACTCCCCCGGGTTCTTCGGGCGCGGAGGGGACGGGCAGCAACCACAACTTGTGTGGAGCTGGAGCCCCCGCATCGCCCGGCGGCGGCGGCACCGAAACCACCACAAAAAGCGATGGTTCATTACAAAACCCCCTTTCCACCGGCGGTAAGGACCCCCGCCGCCCCTCACCTGCCGCAGGATGAAGCTGGTGGAGGTGGTGCTGCCGTCGGAGCGCTTCAGCCGGCTGCGTCGCGTCGCCGTGCCCCTCGTCACCTGCCCCGGGGGAGGCCAAAGACATCAAGGTCGCGTCAGCCGCCACCGCTAAAACCCGCCCGCCCCGCCCGCCGACCCCCGGCCTGCACCCACCGCGGCCATGGCGGCGGCGGCGGCAACGGCTCCCTCAGCCTCTCCTCAGCTTTCGGCGGCAACCTGGGCGCAGCCGGGCCGCCCGCCGCCTAGCCGAGTGCGCGGTGGGAAGGGCGAGGGCGGGCGAAGGGCGGGCGATGCTGAGGTGAGGAATGGGGGGGGGGGGGGGGGGACGGGGACGGGACCGGGGAGGTGCCGGGCGGCCCCCGGGGCGGGGTAGGGCTGGGACGAGCGTAGGTGTGTCGTGTTTCCCCCCCCGCCTGCCCGCGGGTGGTCCGGTCCGGGGAGACGGGGGCAAAGGCGGGAAGGGGATGTCGGTGAGGGCGCAGCCCGCCACAGGCGGGTCCCGCTCTCCTCACGCTGGAGAAACTTGAGGGGGAGGTCGGTCTGTGAGGGCCATCCCAGGCGTCCGGATTGGAGAGGGAGGACCAGAAACTACCGGGGATCACCGCCGCTCCCAGCCCCTTTCTGCTGTAGGGACCCTCGTGTTTGCCCCGTCCCGGCTGGCTGCGTCCCACGCGGGACCGTGGCGGACCGGAGGACGCTGCGGGCGCGGAGCGGGCTCCGAGGCCGGTTTAAGCTCCTCAGGCTGCAGCCGAGCAGCGAACTGGCGGGACCGCGGGTTTTGATCGGCGTTAATTCGCATCAGCTACCGGCGAGGGAGAGCGGTACCGCGTCCAGGAAAAAAAAAGGTAAATCGGGAGGTCAGGCGATTTGTTGGAAGTTAAAGAGGAAATCTGGGGAAGAAGTGGAAGCAGGACCTGGATTTCCTGCTTCCCACTCCTGCACTTCAATACCAGGCACATTACACCTCCCACTGCAATGAATAAGAGGAGAAACGTGTGCGTCTTTGAACCCATCTCACTTTTTACACCGGAAAGCTCTGAACACACACATACCACGCACAGCCCTCGCTGCTGAGGGTCCAAAGTACAAACAGAGCAAAGATTTCTTTCTCTATCGCCACAGACGCAAACTGCAGATTTATTCTTTAATTCCTTGAGTGAAATTAGGCAGCCTGGTTTCTTTGTCAAAGACGAATGTGGGTCATGAATGCTGTAGTCTCAATTAGATTATTTTTAAATTCAGTTTAATCATTAAATTGGTACTCGGAAGGGTACTTTTCTTTAAACATTAATCTTATGTGGCTGACTTCCCAAGTTAAGATGCTGTCCAGAAGCCCAACACATTACTGTCTCACTTCAGCAAGAGGTAGTAATGTTTAGGATGAGATTCGAAATGAAAAACTGACAAGCATTTGCCAGTGATTTGGTACAGGCTTTGGCTGCATAAGAGCTTTGTAAGATCTGCAGCCTGAAGTGACCCGAAATCAACCTGCTGGGGTCAAAACTCGAAAGGGCTGTAAATAAATGATGAAATACCATGATTTCTAAGTAACAATTAATGGACTTGCTCTTGGGTACGTTAGGCTGCTTGCGCATTTTTTTTTAGTGTCCATTCACAGCATTAGCAGAAGGTACCTTGAAAGCATAAGGACTTATTCGTATTTTGGATAAGCTGGGAATCACTGGACACTTTGAGTCACCGTGAAAACCTACGGTAAACCATAAGCAATCCCGGCTCTTACTTAAAATGTGCAATGCAATCCAATTTAGAGAGCAGTAGTGTATTTGCTTTCCTTATCATGTGTGGCAAAGTGTATTATCATTTTCTGTAAGATTATTCTCTTCAATGCCCCATGGGTTAACACCCCAGACGTAGCAGCATTCTCTGGCTAACCCCGAGCCCAGCCTACAGACACTCCAGGCAACAGAGCTGGCGCCCACGGAGAAGACCTCCTCAACAGGGGTGAAACGCAGCATGGTTATGCAGTAACGGTCTCTTCCAGAGTGCTGGCTTTGCTGACAGCGTGTGGGAACGTGATGAGCTGGAGGTATCCGGGCTGGTGGCTGAGCCTGGGGGTGCTAGCCTGGGACGGGCTGCCACTGGGGAGCAAGGCTGAGGGCACCATGGGAGGACGGAGGGGAACAGGGAAGGGGAAGGTCTGCAGCAGTGACGTTCAGATGACTGGAGTAGCTTTTGCCTTATCTTTCTGGTGAGGACTTAACTATGTATTAAATAGAAGGCTCTTCACCCGTGTTTGTTAAACAAACTTTTGTTTTATTCGTACAAGGCAATGCACACATATTGCAGACAGGAGGCCAAACGCCTATTCCAATAAAACAGATCCCCTATTCTTAATACTGCAAACTCTTTAAGATCATTTTCTATAAGAACTGATACACCTATTAACCAGTACACATTCACCTTAAACCCCAGACAAAACAGAAGTAGAACCTTGGTCTGAATTCAAAGTTCAGGCGTGCCATCCGTTGGTGGCCACATCACTTGCTGGCCGACCAGAAGATGTCACAGTGCCAGTGAAGGGAGCAGAGCTGTAAAAGCTCAGATGTGCTCAGAACCTGTCCCGATTGTATTTCCTTTCCTTCATTATTCATTTTCACCAATTCAAAACAGTTTGAGTCAGCTTCATGTAAAATTTAATGGCTAAGAGCCATAAATTCTAAAAAGTTATTCGTTCATTCAACAGATACATCACAGTGTTCAATGTAAGCAAGAATAGTGCCTATTATTTCTTAGAAAAGATGCATAGATACAATTAAGGAAAAAAACCCCTCCTTCCTATCAGAAAATAATTCCTGTAAGAGATTGCAGCTGCAGCCATGTCCCACTCAGCTCTCCTTTCTAAGGGACAGCCTTCAAAAGAAATTACACTGTTCCACAAGTCCATGAACATCTACGAACAGAAGCTGGAGTAAAATGAACACAGAACGTTATTTTTAAGGTTTACTTGTTACGGAAACAATCGGATTTTTTAACATCGTAATTTCTGTACCAAGTTCAATTGACAATGCGTTTGTCACATCAAGGCTGGATGAAAGACCACAGTTTCTTAAAACATGTCTCTGCATGGTGGGTGATAGTACAGACAAATTCAATTGTTGCTTTCAGCTGACTATAACTTAGACATAATAGGTTGCCAACCCATACTGGAAGAAAATTTATCTGGTATTGATATTTTCAACACCCATGAAACAAATATATTACAATAAAATTCTCATTATAAAGTTGCACAGATTTCTATGTTAACCATTAAGAGTTTATATGAAAAAGCGGAAGTTATCTACTGTTGATTCCTGATATAAAACAGTAGGTAGAAACCTAATGTAGAAATCTGAAGTTAGATAAATCCTTTGGCAGCATGTTCAGTTACAATCAGGCCTTAAAAATAAATATGATAATGTATAGAAGTATGAAGAGAAAAAACAGATTCTATTAACACCAAACCCCTCTAAATACACTATTTTAATAATAATTAAATTATTTTACACTATCTACAAGTTGCATATAACAGAATTAGGAATATAAGAGATGACAATGACAAATCCTGCTTTTATAAAATTTCAGGCTTTAACAGTATGCATATATGTAGCTGTGTAGAAAATCTCAGACAAATGAGTATATACATTATTTATACTTAATAATTACTGAACATAATCAAATCACATCTGTCTAGCCATCTCAATTTAAGATACTCAGTATTTCTGCTGGACCAAAGTTTTGAATCCAATAAAAATACCTACCTTGATCTCAATTTAATAACAAACATGAAGAATCTATATAAATGATAGCAAGGTTTAGTTTGACTACACACCAACTTGGAACAAAGTAAACTCTTACCAAAAAATGTCCAAACAATAAGAATTTTGAACAGCAGCACTGAAATTAATTATTGTTCTTAAAGAACCCCAGGAACAAGTTATCAAAATACTTCAGTATTGCAACACGTGCTATTTATACTAAACTACTTCAAGGGGAAGGATAAAGACAAATTAAAGTCATGTCAAAAGGAAAGACAAAAGCTTCCTTCCAATTGCACAAATGAAATTTTAAAAAAAATTATTTAAAGAGCAGGTACTGAATACCTTATTGCATAAGCATGAGGCTGCAAATGAACAAGGTCATGACACTAAATAATTAAATAAAATGTAAAAGAAATGGAGGTGGCGCTGAGTGAAGAGTGGATTTTATTACTCAACAACAGTCTACAATCTGATAGTTCTCATTTGGTAGAAAATTTATACACCAAACACACTTATTTAGACAATTGGGAGTTTCATGCATTTAATCAAGATGATTTTATCAGTGACTTGCTTCCATTATTTTCCCAATTTAAAGATTATTACTCATCATAAAATTGTTAAAGTAAGTATAAATATGACTATGCTAAAGTGAGTAGGCAAATACTGATTTTTTTTTTCAGAGATTGAAACAATAAAAGAAAGAAATCCCACATTCCTGAAAGATAATTCAGCTCATCTGCTCCTCTTGTACAAACCCCACCCATTAAAAAAGTGCATCAGGGAAGAAATTCTTAGATTTCTTTTCTTAGCCACCAAATGCTATGCTTCCACAGTTCCAAGGCAATTCCTTTTCTAAAGACACGTCTGTCATTTTCAATATGCAGCTACTCCTTGTATTAAATGAGGAGCACAATCCCACTCACAAAGCACGTGTATTCTGCCTATTCAGATAGTGTGTTAAATACACCTTTTCCAAATGGTTTAAGAGTTTCTCTGACTGTAATCGGTGTTTATTTAGAGATGGAGATGGTGGCAGAGAAAGGAAATCCAAGAGAGGCAAGAACCCCCTGGTCCCATAAAGACAATTCCTGTTCTACTCGGCTCCCTGTTGGAAAGGGAACAAGGCAGATTCTCACAGTCTTAAGAAGCTTCAAACATTCTTGAGCCTCCTCCTTTACCACAAGGAACTACAATACTCCTTCACTTCCAAATACATCCAAAAAGGAAAAGAAAAGAGATTCTGTACAAGTTTCTGGCTCAGCACCTTGTATCCACAGAGTGCCCACACAGTCAGCTGGGAGCATCCCTTGCCTGCTCTTGCAAAGGAGACTTGTGCTTGCAGTACCCCCTCTGCCAAAAGACACAAATGAGTTCTAGCAAAACCCCACCTGTTTTCTTCAAGAGAAACACATCAGAAGTTCTCTGTAGTTTCCAAAAATCTAACAGGCAGCACTGTAAAAATCTCATTTCTCGTGTTTCTGTAGGTACATGGTCCTCACTGTCACAATATCAAATCATTTTCTCTTCCAACTCTCATCTGCTGAACTCATGCAGTTGTTCCAATTAGGCAGTGCACATCATAGTGTAAAGCTCACTATAGCAGCACAGAGAGAAGGTGGTCTCTACATCTGCAGGGATTCTCTAAAGCCACTTGGATAGAAGGATTAGTGAGATACCAGGGGAGGCAATGCATAACGAGAGCAACACATAACAACAATTAAGCACCCTCAAGTTTTTAGAAACACATTTAAAAGAAAATGATTTTTGAACAATCTTTTAACTTAAGATTCACAAGTGGCATTTCTTGAAAGCACTGAAATAAGGGCTCAAAGTAATCTGAAATTATTTTAAACCATCAGCTAATCTAGTCCAAGCTATCTTTATGCGAATGCTTAACATTCAGATCTGATGCGTATTTTTACTTTGCATCACCCTAATGCAGTAAGTTGGGTTATTTAAAAGGAAAATGTATTTTGATATTCGTGACAGGTATTCATAAAAATCATTAGGTCTGGCAACCTTTATTCATTAATTCAGAAATATGAGCTGGTTTGTTTTTAAAGGAGAGGCTGTTGATGGTAATTTGTTTGTTGCTGTAGAACAGAATGAGCAGGAACTGCCACAGGATAACCTGGTCCTTGAGGCAAACTTGATGTATTATTCTGGTAAGCCGACATATCCACTGACATTCCCATCTGCTGCTGGGTGTAAGCAGCTGTGCTGGCAGCTGACGGAAGGCCAGGGTTCTGGTTCATGTACGTCTGGTTTAACACAGAATCTGGTCCTGGGCTGTAACAAAACAAAACAAATCTAATTCTGACAGGTTCATGTCTATTCATCTGACAAGCAGATTTGCAAATAAGAATATTGCTTGGTCCAAAAGCGATCTGTGTATTTTCAAAACGATCAAACAGTATTACGCGTCGTTGTAAATATGCCAAGAACACACAACCTCTAGACAAAAGTAGTAAAAATTACCATCAGGGAGAAGGCGATTTAACAGTTTGCTGAAGTGATACCTTAAATATGCAGCTTGAGCTGGCTGAGTTGCTCCAGAAGAATTTATACTTTGAGGCAGAGACCTCAACTGCCCCATCTGATCAGGTCCTAGGCTATAACCTGGGGAAATGGTGACTTGATGAACACCCTGGATCATGTAGTTTCCACTAGGTGGCTGTACAGGATATGACTGTAAATAAAAACATTGTATACCTTTTATTTTCAATTAAGCAGCAGCAAATGTGGCACAGAATACCACTACAATGAACAAATGTTAGGGTTCAAAGGCTGAATGAACATCAATTAATTTTTTCAACAAGGCATCCTTTATTTCATCGGAAGGTGCCTTTTTCAGAAATGCACTGCTAACAAGATCAGCGCTTAATATCTGAAAGAACCTTTTGTTACGTACAAGACCTCTGCCCCTCCCAGAAACCTTATTTCTTTCTCTCTAATTTGCCTCATCTTTAAAATGTTCAATCCTTACATATTTTGATGCACAGAATTGAGTAGGAAGACGGGCACCATACAAGATTTGTTATTTAACACATTTTGGAAATTAAAACATAAGAATATTCTAAGACTGTAACGCAACAGGAAAGCAAAAACTTTAGTTTCTTCCATTTATGGTTTAAGATAATGCAAGTCTTTACTCAAAATGCAAATAGAACAGGTGGTATAAGAGGCTTAGTCTACATAAGTCTACGCTGCTCATTGGTTTTAGACTTTGGGTACTACATGGACACTGAAGGAATAGACAGTTTTGTACCAAGTCACTACGCTAAGCTGAGCATGGTTAGCTGTATTTTAATTGTACATCTTGTATTTTTCACCACTGGAAGCACGCATCTTGGAAGAAATGGTAAACTCCAGTTGCCTTTTGGCTTAAATTACTTTTTAACCTCAAACTATAATGAATTTTCCATCATTACCAGAAGTTAAGGACACGGAATTACTTTTAACTGACATATTTTCAGATCTAGCAGTTGCTACGGCAACTATTCTTTTCCCACTGAACAATTAACGTTAAAGTAAAATTCACTTAAAATAAAAACACTCATTCTATGCTTTCTCCAAAAAGGATCTTTAATATATCTTTTTCTCTTCCATTTTTGTTTTCTTAAAATGTCAATATGGCACATTAGAGATACTGTAAAACAGTTTTGAGCAACTACACCCCTAATACAACATGTTCATTTCTTAGGGGAAAAAAAGCTAAAACCAGACTGGTGTTTCTATATTTAGAAAGTACATTGTACTCATGATTAATGCACTAATATTAAAGTTCACTCCCATCCCCGCTATTAGATAAGAAGGTAACATTTTACTTTAAGACTGAGGACAATGACTCACAGCAAGAATATCCACCAACCTGCTGAAACACACAATTCTAACTGAAAAAAAATTAATCATAGAAGGAATCCTTTAGTATTTTCAATACAGTATCTTTCTGTTAAGTAGAGCAAAATTAACAACTACACCTTATTGTACAAGCAGGTAACTGCAAACTGAAGTACTCTGTTCTAGTGCGTAAATGGTATTTTATTCTAAAGGCTATAAAAAGCCACCAAGCAATGTCAGATTGTTCGTAGGCTAGCAAGAAAGCGTTCACTTCTTTTTTGCTGTCATCTTTTTAAATAGAAGTCTATATTAGGAAAGTTTCTATTTCCAGAAAGGGATACTGACCTGCACTGAAACACCAGAAGATGTAGGCGGGTATTGTGCAGGATGGTGGAGTTTTGAGTAGGCCGAATACATCGGTGTTTCATTCATCAGTTTGTTATAGAGCTCCAGAGCTTCTAGAACTTTCACATTTAGTTCAGATAATTCTGAATGTTTTCTGTTTGAAAACAAATATATGCAAACACTAAGTTTCTCCAATATCTAGTGTTAGATGGCAAAAAAAGAAGAGTGGTTCATTAAACAGTTTTGAATATGCAAGAAAAAAGACACCCTTAAAAGGTAGATGGTCCATTTCTTACACATATATGTTGTAAAATTGCCATTCTGTTTCTTATCCCAGTGGGACTGGAATGAGAATCCAAGTGGTGAACAACTGTTCTTCCCTAGTTGCAATAAGGCAAGCAACTCCACAGGTGTTAGTTACCTTTTCTTTTCACCCTCAAATATCCCTAGGAGTCTGAGGGGGAAGAAGTAAAGATAGCATTGAATAGATTTTCCTGTCATGGAGGACAGTCAGCAGCAGACTGAAAATACCCAGCTCTAGACAGATTGCAAAAGGCTACAGTCAAAAAGCACTAATATAAAATGCACCCAGTAACTTATGCAGTAAATTTTGGAGAGCTGCTATCAAATCTTCTTACACACACTGGGACCTTGGTACCTAAGCATTAGAAAAGTAAAGGTAGAATTGTTAAAATATCTTTCTTGCAAGATTTTCTAGCTTGCGAGATAAAAGAGAAAGTACCAAAAAAAATTAATACAACTGCGCAATTTAAAGTAAATCATAGTAAATAACGCAGAAGCTACGTTAAGGCTCACCTATCTATCTCTTCTAGTTTTTCATCTATCATTGGACCCATCTGTTGACAAATATCTGTGAAGACAAAAGTGTCAAGATAGTTAGTGTCTTGCACAATTAAAAGTTTAAATACAGCCAAAAAAATACTTTATCCAAGTACACTCACATAACATATGAAATTGGAGAGCGCACCTAGTTATCGTGTGCATCCCATTCCTCCAGCCCAAATAGACAGGAAAAATACTGTGGTTATTGTGCATTGTCATCCTCTCTCCTCTTTCCCTTGACCCTCCTGAACAAAAGACTACTGATGAAACACATGGAAAATTTTGTGTTTCTGCTTGCACTGTGCACGATCTATGACCTTCATCTCCTCCTGGAATATCCAATCTAGAGTGCCTACGAATCTATCTAGATCTGCTGTACTGCAGACCTTCCTTTACCTTCACTTTTTCCATTTTAGGAACACCCTGTTTTTAACATACACTCCATTGTTATTACACACCTTGAACTAACTGGTTCTTAAGTGAACTGAACTTTCTCTCCCCTCCTAGCCAGCAGTATTCTGGAGAAATTTTGACACAAAATTAATTGCTTATTTCAAGCAGAGTTTTGATAGGTGGATGGATCTTGCAAAGATCAGGCACTGTACGCTAGCTGGAAGTTATGCAAATTACTCTGCTAAACATGGAGTTGGCTTGGCAACTATTCGAAAATTCAGAGTTATACATATAGCCCCATGCTCCCACTGTGAAATAAGCTATTCTACAGCACACTATTAGTGCAGACCACGGTTTCACTAAGCCTAAAATAAATGCAGAAGAATTAGCAGCTCAATCCACAAAAGGTAATTGTGAGAAGAAATACAAAAACTAGCTTAGTGCTCAAAGTACCTTCTGAGTCTAGAAGATCCGGCGAATCAAGCTTTAAATCTGTAGGATCTATACTCTGAAGTACCTGCAGTGTTTTATCCATCTTATCCTGAAAGGTCAAGAGAAGATTAAGAACAGTTATTTCTGAAGCATGGCAGAGTCTGTTTTAGTTTTCAAACAAAAAAAAGTTCTTTTTATATGAAGAACTATTTGCTAACATTCAGTAACAAAATAATGTTTCAACCAACATACAATCTCAGTAATTTTTTATATTGAAAGTGACTGCATACCTCATCTATATAAACCGGCTCAGGTTCTGCTTTCTTAATTTCTTCTGTAGTATCCTCAGGAACAGAATTTTTATCCACAGTTGCTGAAAGAACAAACATTAGTTTATTTTAAGCGCCTGTGTTACTATGTTAACTTAAAATACACCTTTTCTCCTTGCTTGCCATCCGATCTTTAATAAATGAGAGAGAAATTTGAATAAATACTTCAAGCAGTAATGCACCTAGCTGCTGAAGAAGGGAAAATGGGTTTGTCTAGAAAAAAGTTCTGACAAGCTGCTTCCTTTGGGCTGTTAGCCTGATTATGAACCTAGGCCCAGCAAGGGAAAGGCTCTTGAGTCACATTGGCATTTAAAAACACCTCCAACACATGTACAGTTACTGTCAGCCAAGTCGTAAGTGTTAAGATTTATTTTGGTATCATAAGCATGAATAAAGCTAACAATGTGATTCTTACAAGCCACTGACATGGGCATGAATGTTATTCTATACTAGGTTTGATGTCTGAAAAGAGACTTTGACATTTTAAATGGCAAGTTACTGCATTCATATGTAGCATGTTACTGACACAGAATTATGGTAAATTGAACTGAATTTCTGTAACAGGAAAATGGTAACAACTTACAAGAGCATCAGAAGATTGAAATCGTTAAAGTAAGCTACAGCAGTGGTATGTCTGCTTGCTTGTTTGAAACAAGGACAGGATTTCTCTCTCAATTCTTTTCTTGGGCTGATTTCAGTAACTTATTTTACTGATGGCCTAATCAGTAGTTCCACCATAAGCCCACCTTTCAAAATGATCTGTTAGCTTTTAGTAGCTAACTTACCTGCCTCAGGTTCCACACTTAAGTCAGAAGTCACAAAATTAGATGGAAACAGTCCTACTCCTCTATGATTTTCACCTTTCCACCAATTGGTGTCACTGGGGAAATAAAGCTGTATTACAAAACTCCGAACATGAATGCTTTGTGTCAATGACATATTTTGGGCTTTTGACAGAAAACCCATGATATCTAATACACTGTTTCCCTGTGTATCCAATAACAAAGGCAAAGGAGAATGTTTGTAGAGATTAGTAGCCTAGCAGCAAAGCCAAAGACAGGAGCTGGGGCAGAGGGGTGGGGAGGAGAAGAGGAGGGATCGGGGGAAGTAAAATCATTCAGTAGCAATCACTCAAAGTTAAACGCAACTCCTCAATTTTTAGATTGATTAGATGATAGCCCATTATAGCTTCATTTAAAAGTTTACAAGAAGTACACAAGTGGGGCTAACATTAGAACTATAACTCATCTGTCACAGTCTATTAAATTAGAACAGTATTAGCAAGGAAGAAGTTCTGCTTCGTAGCTATCATTGGGGCAACGGTGATAACAACAATAATTATCTTAAGTATTTTTTCTTCAGTTTTATTCTTAGCAAATGTGATGCTTGATAGCCACAAATTTAACAATTCCTGGAAGTAGCTGGAATTTAGCACTATAATGCATATGTATATTCTTATGACATGTTACAACCAACTAACAATCATCTTAAAAACCACAAACAAATCGGACATACACCACAGAATGAAATACCCAATGTAACACAGGGAGGTTATCCCAGCACCAAAAATGACTTGAGGTCAAAAACTCAGGGTACGGAAGGAATAGTGGAAAATAAAGGGGATTTGAGGGAGGTCAGAGTGATGATATACATTTTGGGGGGGGGGGGGGGGGGGGAAGGAAAGCATGACAGGAAAAATTTGCTATCCTAAGAAAACAACAGTTCTGGAATGAAGACACCTCATCAGAGTATATTATACCTGTCATCCAAAACAAAAATAATTTCTCCACTTTTAAAGGTGAGCTCGTTGTCCTCAACAGCTTCAAAGTCATACAGAGCTCGCACCTTCCTCAAGTTCTGATTGTTTTGCTGAATTTCTGCAGATGGGTACAAGGATTTAGTTTCCATTTGTTGCTGTTTCTGCTCTTGCAAAGACAATTCGATAGCTACAGTTAGGGGAGAAAAAAAAAAAGCAAGTCTGTATATTTTAACCCTGTAAACAAAGGCAATTTGCTTTCCTGGTAAAAATAAATAGAAAATTATTTACTGTTATATTATAAACTCGATCTGTATATGCTCCTCTAATACTTTAAATTTAAAAAATCTTTGCTCCAAATGACTTAGCTGTATTTCACATTTCAACAGCTTTACTCTGCCCTGTAGCAGGATTAAAAGTCAGGACATAAATCATGCACAAGTTACGAAACATTAAAAAAAAACCCCTCTGCTTTTCGTGGTACAGCCCACTACTTGAAGGAGTGCACACACTAGTAATGTCAGTAGCATCATTAGCATGATCAGAAATACTGATAAATTCTTCACTATCACATCTGAACAACAGTAACTATATCCAAGAAAGAGGAGAAAGAATAAAACATTTAAATGTTCTGATATTTTAAAGCATCAAGATGAAGGCTAGAACAAAATGTGTGGGTACAGAAGGGAAGTGACCAAGCTCTGTGGAGGAAAAGCAGTCATAAAACAATGCCAATGGCTATGTGATGGGGAAGAATACATCTTACCCCAAATCCTCATCCACGAGGAAAACACCTTCATACCATTCTGAATGATACAGTATATTAGGTGCCAGCCTGCTGTGCCCTTGTTTTCAATTCTATGCAGCAGAAGAGAGTACAACTTCCTATTTCCGTGCATTTTAACAAAACTTCTAAACCACAAGTCTAACCCAAGGCTGTGACTAGCAATTTACCTTTAGCTATATCTTCATCTTCTTTGTTCTTACTTAATGATGAACCATTCTTAGCAGCATTTGTGGTAGCCTGCAAATGTATTAACAATAGAGTAAGTTCAGGTTACAAAGGAAAAAGAAAGCTCTATAATTATATACTTTAAAAAATTAGTAATAAGTTGTTCCTGGTTAGCTACCTTACTGTAGCATTTCATTACTGAATCAAGATGACCTCCTGGAAGAAAAAACTACCACTCTTCAGAATCTCAGCCCTGTTTTATTTTGTTTTCAGCAAGGAACAAAGTAAAATAAATAATCAGATCTAATTTAAATAACTGACCTCATTTAAATAATTATTTTAGTCTCATTTATTAAAGTGGGACTACACATTTAAATGACTGCTCTTTCCACCTTTGTCCTCCACCCCTCCCTCCAAAAGGGAAGAAAAAGCTCTTTGGAGTCCTACATCTGTGAAGACCCAAGGTATTAAGCAGCAGCTCGATCTGCTGAAAAGGGAGATCTCTGTATCAGAGCAAAAAGCCACCCTCTATCTCTGCTGCTGGGACAAAGGGAAGGAAGACCCAATGTACATCAAGTTGGGAGCTGCTGACTTAAATAATACAAGTCTCCAGAAGAGCATAGTGAAATCATTCTTAGACACCTCATTCTGACAAGGAAGTCATCCTGTGTGTAGCAGGAATAAAGAACCTAGTTTCAGACACTAGCCATGTCTAGGACTTACCAACGGTCCTAGAAAACAATACTGTACAAGTGTACCAAATACTAATAAACCTCAGCTTTGCTTGTTTGAAGTGAAGTGTATGAGGTAAAAACATCAAGATTTCATTTTATATGTATTTGTAGGAAAGGAAGCATAATTGGTTGCCAGTACTCTAGATCTTCCATGTTTCTGCCATATGTTTTAACACATATCCTAGATTTAGAAGTGAAAACATCTTTGTGGAGGAAGGAAAGATTGTAAAAGTAAAAAAACCCCTCTGTGTTTAATACAGAGAAAAGTAAACTTCATGTAAGGAATACGTAATAGAAGCTGCAGTTCTAATTTTTAGGACTGATCTTCACCTGACTCATAATTTACATGAAAATATTTAGAAGCATCAATAATAAAGCACAGAAAAAACACACCTGTAATCGTATCTGCCAGCTAGAATATTAGGCATAATACAACACCAGAAGTAAAATATAAAGGGTGAGGATAGGGATTGGAGCTCCCCACCTACTGAAGAGCCAGGACAATTCCTGACATGGACAGGTAACTGCATGAACAAGAAATGGGGACTCAGAAAAGGAAAGCACAGCAGAGCTCATCTTCAAAAATGTCTCCATTCCAGATATTGCCCTTTGTTTTGTGAGGCTCTGTGAAGAAAAATGAAGGTATGTGCTCCAAGTCAGCAATTAGAACCATGAAACAGCAAGTACAAAGTGTGGGTGTAGAATTGCTTTGATTTAAGGTGGTGACAGCTCAGTGAGGCTCTAAAAATGATTGGAAGAAAAGAAGGATCTAAAATGAAACAACTCGTAAGGGCATCATGAAATAGCCTTTAGTCTGTTCTTATTTTTCCTAGGAAGGCAAGGACATAAAAAAGCAGAATGAATAGAAGTGAACCTCAGCATAAAGAGGGAACCAAACTAGAACAAGCATCCTACTCTCCTCTGATCAAAAGCACAAAAGATCTCATCTGGAGAGATTTTCATTTTGTTCACCACCAGGAACAGTGAACTAACAGTACCATCTATCCCAAATCAGCTTTTACCTGCGATCCAGCTGCAGGAAAAGTTACACCTTCTTCTTTTAAAGATTTAATAGTCGCAGATATTAAGCTACACTGCGGGTCTTTCTGAAATTCTTCTGACCACTCCACCATTAGAGTTTTTAGCTTTTCACATACTTTTGGATGAGCCTAGAAGACAAAATTGCACAGAAAGGGATGCTTGTACCTCAAAATGAACAGAAGGAGTTGTTCCCTCAGTAAAACTTTGTTACCAAAACCATTTTACTATAAATATCCTTAATAATTAATAATTGTCTTAAGAAAATTTGGACAACAGAGCCTAGAAAATATATGGTCTTTTATACACTGATTCTGATACTTACCCTCCATTTTACCTCAATTTTCTCTTCATTACTTCTAATTTGTATTGTTATTCCCCTCCCAACCATGTAAGTTGGTCTAATATAAGATACTGTCTCTTTCCCTACAAGACAATACACCTTCCCTACCTTTTATGATCTCTGCTGTCTTCTCCTCAGATGCCAAAACACATTTCTTCCTGTTGACTTCTCAGGTGATAGGATCTCACAAAAACCTGATCTTTGTACCATCTCTGTATATACGTATGTATGTATGTCTCCTTGATTCAGATTCTCTCACAAAAAAGAATGACGCATTATGCATGATGTACAATGCCACCCAGCTCATAGGACAGTTTATACTAACAGCTCCTGAATTAGGAACGGAGGTGCAGGGACACAGTCCGGCAAAGGAAGGTAATTCCTTAGAGTGGGTGCAAACCAAGATCAAGTTCATGCTCTGCCTGCAATTCCTCTGGCTCCCACATTCTTCTCCAGCCTCTCGCAGAAAAGAGCCTCTAGAGCTCCCCTTCCTCCCCCTCATCCACAGGGTTTACAGCTACTCTAAATCCACATAGAACCACTGACTTCATTCAACACTGCAAATTTTATGTGCTAAAACCTCACCCAAAGTGATAATCCACCTTCAGGAAAGCAGGTCAGAGTCATGTATTACTCTACTGTATGGCTAAAGAACACCCTTCAGAGTATACCTCAGTAACATTAAACATCAGCTGCGGTTAATCCTGTAATCATGCCATAAAAAAAATCATTGGAGCAAAAAGAGCAGCTCTTCAATAGAGCAGCTAATATATCTGAAGGTCACGCCAACACTACATGGGTAAAACATGGACCAAAGCACTTCAGACCCCATACACTTTGTAGTTTTGTTGACAGTTGATTAAAAGACTGTAGTTTGAACCCAAAGCATCCAAACTAACCTCAGGATACTTGCTGGTGAATAAGAGCTCTGGGGCTGCTTGGCTCACCTACATCTGTTTCACTTGGCTTGTCTGGATAAGTGCCTGGGACTGCACAAATGCAGCACATGGCCAAGTTTTCTCATTTGCGTGTAGTTCAGATCACATGGTAAGCCTGTGCCTCACATGTAAACATATGCTGAACAGTAAGAACGTTGACAAGTTTGGGCTCAAGCATGCATTTAATTGAAAGAAGAGATGTAGCCTGATAGGCTCAGTATCAGCACAAAGACATTTGTTACACTTGTCTGAACTAATTTTCTTTTGGAGGAAAGGGAGAAAGTACAATTTTATCTGCCCTCTGAAGATTATTCCTCCAAGTGGGCCAGGGACACGGGTAAAACAAAGTATTTCCCAACAACAAAATAAATTATGCTCCAGTGGACCACTCTTCAGTGGGATTAAAGGTTTGCTTTTACGTCCACAAGTGCTGTCAGACCATGAAGGTCAATGTTCTGTTTCAGAATGGACCATGGCTAATGAGAACAAAGGGGAGGTCTTTAAGACCTATTTTTCCATACAAAGCAAGAAACAGAAGAGCTGTGAACTCATTTTGCTTCCCAGCAATTTTATTAGTTTCCTTAATTGCTTTGCTCAGCCTCTGATGACTCCAGGCCTCCCATATATTTGAAGACTAACTTCTTTTTAACCCATTAGCCATTTTTGTCTTCAACTGGAACAGTAATTAGGGGAAAGCTGTTTCTGTTATTCAATTCATTACATCCAGATTTAGATCCCATCAGCTGCTTGACCCTAACCAGTTAGGTCTTCCTTTCTTGGTTACCTCCTCATTCAACATTCTGAGTATCTCCAGAAACTAAGAAAGTTTATCCTTTTCCTTCTAAAAAATGTAATTTAACTTTCTCACAGTTTTCCCTTTGCACTTCAGCCTATTAGTTTCATTCAAGCCAAATAAAAACTCTTCAAGAAAAGCTGCCTTCACCATTATCAAATTAATTGAGCTTAGGAAGAGTCACCGATTTTAATTAAAATTGCTCATGTCATTTTGTAGAAATTTGGAGTAGGTATTATCAGCCTGTCACTTCTTTAATACATTATCTTTTCATAACAAAAATTAAAGTACATGAATTTCAGTGATAAGACAAACAGCCAGCAGTACCTGCAATTGCACCAAAACTAGAAAATGCATATTAACTAGAACATTAGTTTTGCCAATTCTTTGCTATGCTGAGATAAAGCAAGGAAGTTACCAAAACAACCTTCCCGCAGTACTTAAGGTTATAAAAAATTACCTTATTTATTATACCTCGAGCTTCACTAGCAAAATCACGAGAACATACTTCTAAGTGAAATATTTTTCCACAGTTTGATACACAGGCTCCTAAAAGCTGACAAGAGAAATACAATTGTGAAAATGTATGACAACAATGAAAATAATCCAAAATAAAAGCATACATAAAAAGAGTTAAATTCAGTCCTCTGTTCAGCATGCACACTCTGACTGACTTCTACTGAAGATATATAAAGGTATTAATTGATCAGTACACATTTAATAGCTGCATTACATAAAAGAATACCAACTTTTTTGAAAATAGTGATAGTCTACTCACTGTAAGTGCTTGCAAAGCCACATGGGGAACTTTATGATTTACTCTCTTCATGATGGCTTTAAGGCAATCCTTGGCTCTGAAAAAGGAACAAAGAAACTATTAGCGATAAATGTGACTGACAATCTGTGGAATGAATGATACCAGATACTCAAGTTGGGTAAGCAAACAACACTGGGTCTATTGAAAAAAAACGTAACTGAGCCTAAACCTTTTCGAGAGTCAGTCTGGAAAAAAATATTTAACAACTTATTTGTTCTTATATGTGTATTGGATTGGAACAAACTCCATTTTTACACTGGCATTTTATATTGATTTCCATAAAACTGCTGACAGGTCATAAAGGGAGCAATTGCCAGTAAGTTGAGGAAATTAATTTGAAATAGACAATGAAAGAAACATCTATATAACAAAAAAAAAGAATGAGAGGCAGTGATGATTAAATAAATGGTTATTTTACTGGCTACTGTTAAGGGTCTCTATGGATTTAATTTAAAAATCGTGCTCACAGGTTGTCAGCTCTTGGAGCCCATTTTCAAGACACTAAGGACACATAAAGACTTTATAATTTGTTTCAGCAAAATCTGAGATAAGTATAGAATAACGATTAGCACTCTAAATGTTACTCTACTGAGGAGTTTCATACTTAAAACGAGCATTAACGGCATGCACCAGCTATATGGGCTGAGGCATATGTAAGGCTTCATTAACACTATTATTTTGAACCTCCTAAAAACATGAAATCTCTACAAAAAGCTGATGCGGTATCTTTACAACTAGTATCACTTACAGTATACTTGAGCTAGAAATGTCTCCGCAATTCTGCGTTTCTCCATGTCGCCTAGCGAGCTCAGCTCAACCAACCTCTGCTCTTAACCTCTAAGGCTATGGTTCTCTGGTCACTTTACGCAGGCACAAGTGAAAGCCACTGATGAAAGTGGTGGACCAAACACCTACCGTCCCCTCCTACAGCAACACAGTCCCCTTCCCTTCCTGACTGAGGCTTTAGCAGTCATACAGTGCCCGGATCAAGGAACTGATCTGGCTGCACATGATAGTTTTCAGCCAGATCTCTGCCAAGACCAGATTCACCAGGAATCCATCGCACAAGGGACTAGAGGAAATATTTGACAATCCTCTTCAACACAAATTCTCTCTCCTGTCGTCGTGGAATCGCAACCTTTGGCAAAGCTTAAAGAAGAGCCTGAGCAGAAACGAAACCAAAACTGTTTCACTGTTGAGATGTTTGTTTCAATGTTTTGTTTCAAAAGACGTCTGTTTCAATGTACTGTGTGTACAGTAAACTGCATCTATATTCACGTTTTGGTTTAGAGCAATAGTCTGGTTTTGAAACAAATTTTCTGATCGTTCCCACATGTTGCACGTTTAGTTCACAGTGGAGTTTTGTGCACACAAACTTATTTCCTTTTGGAAGAAACTAAGCCAGAAGCTCCTCGGTGCACACCAAATGTGCTCCTACCTCTCAAGGAACCATGAGAGTCAGAGCCAGTGACAGGATCTGCAGACAAATTTGCACCAATGCTGGTGTGGAAATTAAGTTTAGAAGAGTTTAAACCTGTTCTGAAGTAGGGGTGGGGGGAACCCCAAACACCCGGAGCTGCAAACTGGATGGATGCAGTGGCTTCAGTACCAACTGCTCTGGTTTACTACTCCAGCCCTATCGTGCTGAGCTACTTGGTGATCTACATGTAGCCAGAGAAGTATGGTTTTAGTCCTAACATTGAGTATGTTAATATACAAACAATCCATAGTCAACATACTTGTTGTTAAGCTATGTATTTATTTAAGCGTATGCAACAATGTTTGTTCTTTTCAGAAGATGGCTTTTAGTGAAGGGCAGGAGGGAAGAAAACTACACAAAATTGAAGTAAAATGTGTTAACAGTAGTGGCATTTAAAATTAAGAATTTAGGATTTTATAGTATATACAAGAATATATATTAAGATTGAATTAAGAATTCAGCCTATGCACTAATTCAGGTTTACTTCAAAATTTAGAACATGTTATCACACAAGACGGTTACCTTAAAATTCAGCAAATACTTTTGCCCATTATAGGATCACTGAACTACCATTTATGTTTCAATATTACCACTTAAGCTAAACCAGTTCAAACAGATCAGTGTTTTGATCCCCATTTCCCCCCCCCCCCCCTTTTCTCTTCCATCAGTCCCATTCTTCCTAATGAATAAACACGACAAATTTCTCATCATAAATAGCTAACTGTCTTAGCTAGATAATTTTCTGCAAAGAAACTAGTTCACTTTTTCCTACTGGCACAGTCTCCTCTTGAAATTTATGCAAGATCATTAAATATGAATAACTTGGTCTACTATACAAAACTCCATAAAAATTGGAATGCACTCAGCATATACAAATTGCTCTACTAGAAATCCTGCTGGAACATTTCTTTCAAAGAATTTTAAAGCCAACTACATATATTTGTAGAGCTTGCAGAAGTGTCAGATTGGTAGCACTTTTTGCATAGCTGACTACGATGAGCATTTTAAGACACGTTCTCTCTGAAACAGTATTCTTCACATGAACATGAAATTATACATTGTAAAGCTGAGATACAGCTTACCCATTAGGAGTACTTCCGACTTTGTCACATATATCCATAATAAGACCCCAGTCCTCACTGGTGTTATATTCATTTGTGGCTTTTTCTATAAAGAAAAACAAGATTGATTAAGCGTAATACCCTATTAAGTTCAGATTCTAGTCAACAAACACTTTCTCGTCCATACCAAAAAAAATGACTCCATATCCAAAATACTGGGAGGCAGTGTCTTCTACAGATTAGCATGAATTCTTGCTATCTTGTAGAGTGCTATGTACAGTTTTCAGCACTGGACTAACAGATGCGATAAGTATTTAAGAGTTCCAAAAACAGAAACAACTCTTGAAGTGTAATGTTGTAAATGATGAAAAAGAAACTGCTTCTCTACAGTTTGTTTAGTTACTCCAGGTTTAAGTTATAGCCCTTGCTTAGAGTTTGCTCAAGGTCTTCTAACATTTGCATGCCATTATATATTTCATATGGATGTTCCAAGGGGGGGGAAAAAAAAAAACCAACCCAACAACCTCTTTAGGGCTCTAAAGGAAAGCTATCTCCTCATTTAACACACTTATTAAAATATTTTCTTCTACTAGATTTTTCAGGAAATCTAAATGCCACTGCAAGTGCTGAGAAAAATAAATGGCATGGAAGGATTAATAAAAAACACAGAAGGGGGCAACAAAAAACAGACTGCTCTATCAAAAGAATGTATACTTAAATAATATTTGCAACATTTCATTCTATATATTAACTGATAAGTCTTAATGTTGTTTAATTGCGCTTGTTATTTTAATCACAAGTAAATATTACAGTGCTACTAAAATAGCTTATAAACAGCAAATTAAGTATTTTATACATTGCCTCTGCTGCCTTACAGCTTAATTTTAACCTGCTAATTTAATATTTTAAGTAAATTCAAAGACAAGTGCTTTTAGATTTTTATGTTATATATTAATCACATCAGAATGCACTTCAGAATCACGGCAATATCATAATCAGCATTTTTACAGAATTTTACTTTGGTAGGAGAAGCCACTAAATCCCTTTGAGATGTGTATTTTAAAGAATACCATAACGGTCACTCACAATTAATGTGATGGTATTCTGTGATAGCAGCTGTTCCAAAATTACAAGGTTTGCTGACAGCAATACTACCGCAGGATAAACCCAATTTCATGTGTGCAATTAAGCATCTTCTCTGATAATCAGCTTCACTACTTAGTTTCGCAGTTAAAAGTTGCAACAATACCCAGGCTGGCTCAGCAGAACGGCTTCCACAAAGAAAACGCAAGCATAGCAGCCAACGGTGCCCCTAAAAACCCTTTTGTTACAGATGTAAAAGCAAACCAAGAAAGAAGGAATGGAAATTTGCAATTTCGGCCATAGATTATCTTCACAAGCTTAGACTAACTATTTAAGGGAAGCAAATACTTGTGTTGAAAGCATGTTCCTACAGCATAAACCTTCTCCAAAACTTACCCTGAAAGGACATAATTGTTAAATTTTCTTTTAAGTGCATCAGTATTTTTAGGACACTAACACAAAATTCATTGCTTGTTCTTGAAAATAAATGAGTGCCTACAATTTTGTGCACTTTAACGTTCAATTTATTAAAAAAATTCAAACCAAAACAATCTCTATATGCACATTTCCTGGATATGTGAACCATAAGTACTGAACGATTACGAAAGAACAGCACAATGCAATGTTTGGTGCACACAGCTTCAGCCTCGTCTTTCCTATGAAGTTCTGCCAGCTAAAACTGCTTTTTAAAAGCATCGCCTTGCACGTCTCCATCCTCAGTGGTGTGAATCCTCCCATCAAAACTTGTCAGTCAAATTAGTCCATCTCATTAGATGACAGCAGCCTTCAGTTGTGCATATAAAGCCAGCCCTCCCGTGACAAATAGCACCAATGCCTATAAAACAGACTGGGCACATTGTTTAATAGCACTGCCTGGTGTCACCCTGACCTGAAACCTGTCTCCTCTCTGAAATTCCTGGAATATTTTAGAGATACCTCCTTCTGCATGTCCCTCTCTTCCACATGCAGAGAGGGAGCAGCTAGCAAGTAAGAAATGGCGGTAGGTCAACAAAAAGGCACAGAAGCCAAGAAAAATGTAGGTTGTGTTTCACACCTGAGTCTTCAGGAACCATAAACCACCACAAACAGCAGTGACCAACTCCAGCTCTCAGCAATGCCCACTGACTCAGGATACAAGCTCAGCTGAGACGCTCCAGTGTCTCAATACGCAGGCAGGTATTGTCACATGCGTAAGCTTTGTTTATCATTTCAGATGCTCCAAAACCCCAAACCCAGATCTCCAAACTTTCCTCCTCCTACGCTCCCTTCTCTTTCCCTCCACTACTCTCCTTTTAAAATGGGAAACAAACCAAATCAGGTAATTTACTTTCGGAGAAGTTATTTGAAAAAACATAATTGCATCCACAAAATACATATAAGATGCTTTGAGATGACACCTATCTGATTCACTAGTAAAAAGCACTCTCTTCTAAAATATCACAGCAAAGAAACAAACTGAAATAGATACTCAGACATAAAAAATATGTAGGAAATTTAAAATTACTTTGTTTACAAGCCAGTCAAATGCAAGCTTGTAAACTGACCCTCCAATGTAAACACTGCGAAACCAAGCTCCTAGCTTTGTACATACTGTCATGCAGAGCCAAAAAAACATGCCCCGCAAAGACTGCCAGATAAGGAACAAGGTAAAACAAGGGCAGTGGTGCAGCTCCTTCAGCCTGCCGGGACTCATCAACAGCTCTCCTTCCCTTATGGCGTTTGTTACATAGACACAATTGTCACTTTTGTCCTCTACAAAAGACTCATAAGCGCTTGCCAGAGGACATACATTGAAGTTTTCCTGGACCTTTAGAGGAAGTCACAGTCAGCTTTGCCTGCCATGACCGAAGATGTCCCATGCTATCCTGATCAACTCGTCCACTGTCTACAGGAAGGCTTTGTGTTTACCAGGCTTCGCCAAGAAGTTTCAACTCCACACCTTCTACACCTTGAAGGACAGCATAGCTACCATAATGCCTAGCGCTACTCACTCACAGCTCCCGTGCTTCTCCCCGCTTCTCCCCCAGCCAGCACGTTCGTACACGGAGGCACGTCAAATGCAAACTCCCTCCTCTTGTATCCACGCAGCCTGTTCTAGGAGCAGACATGGTCCCAGTGAGAATAAGAAGGCTGCCCTACGGCAAACTCTTACAACTTTTGAGGTTTTCTTCCCTGCCAGCATGACAAATTTAACAGCATCTGGTTTTTTGCTTAACATGAGCTCCAGCTGAAGAAGAATCTTGAAGGATAACTACTTCACAGATGCCGAGACATGGACTTTGATCAGAAGAAACAGATGTGGGAGGATACATTTTCCAAGACTTTTTCAGTGCTAAGAGAATATAAACTTTAAAAAAATGCTATGACTTATACCCTGTAGACCCCCAATTAATGAACACTGGATGGACATGAGCTTACTTTTATAGAAATAACGATAAAAGCAAAATATGCTTCTTTTTATTGCTGCTTGGTATATTTTTAAAAACCCACAAAGAATTAAAAACACAATTAATCATTTTTAACTGGATCAGTTCCCTGATCTGATTTGCCATGCAGCTGCACAGAAAACTATGCCAACACAAGAGAGGAGATAGCACTAAAATGAGCAGCTGGGAAAGGGATGGGAACTGTTTACTGATATTACTGCCAAAAGAAGAAATGCTTCTCAAGCTACTGCCTTCAAACACTGTCACCAACTCTTCCAGAAAAGAAGGCAATGCTTTACCACTGCCTGCTAAAGTCAAGTTTTTCAGGATCCTCCCTCTACCACACAACATCCAAAATGCATCTGAAAGGAAAGCTGAACATCACATTTCCAGCCTAACTGCACTAGTGCTTTTCCCCTTTTTCACAAGAAAGGGATGGGTAATACACATAAGTAACACCAAAAGACAGGAAAAAAAGTACTACTATGAGGACTGCAACTGGGCAACACATGGCAATCCTCAAAAGCATCCCTCTTTACATCTTTCCAAACATCATGTCCTCAGTCTCTAAAGATCCCGGCATAATATCAGAGACCTGCACTCATAGTTAAGTGTGCTACTGCACATTCACTCTTACAGGCCTGGAAACACCAGGCAGAGCTCGCAGCCTCCATACGTTGCAGCTTTCATACAGCCCCTCTCTCAAGACCTGCTGCCTTTTCAGCAATGCACAACCAGCACTGGATTCCCTCAGGTTTGCAAATACAAAAGCAACACACCCCATTTCTAATACAACACTGAGAATTCCGCAGATATGTTACAATCTATATTCACAATGGCAAGAAGCAAGGAAAACAGCAAGAGCAACCGTGGGCATCTTAAAATACCCGTATGAACACAAAAAGGAAGAAAAGAAAGGGAATTGCAGGAACTTCACAGCCCCCAGAATTCCCCGAGTGAGATACGGGCACCCCAAAAGTTCTGCAGAGGTAACCAACATGACACTATTCCTACCAAAAGTGTATCACACTGTTACACAACACAAATCTCTCACCCACTGCTTCTGCTGGAAATCTATATCCCATTTAACGTATAGCATTAGCATTTCAACTGACACAGCAAAATCAGCAATCCTGGTCTGATGACAGCTCTACCTCTATGCTGCCTAGCACATACGACCTTCAAACCTGCAAAATATTTTGTTATTTCAGTCCTGAATTTCCTTCAGCCAGGCTTGCCAACAATGCCAAATAACATCTCAGGTAAAAAAAATAAAAATACTAGAACATAACTTTTTTTTCCACCTGTGTCAATGCTGCAAACAAAGATGAAACAAGCACTCCAGCACTGATTTAGCACAAAGAACTTTTCAATTTGATATGGCATTTGCTAAAGACTGCGATCACTACAATAAAAATTTTCTAGTGACTGATTTGCCCCCCAAAGTTATGTGAAATAAAATCTTGTCTGCACATAAATATTTCAACTTTTACACAGAGCCATTCTAAGTATATAAAAACAGCGTTCATATATGAAAAGTGAAAAACAAAAAAAATTGAGGACTACTCCAGACTGCTGTTTTTCAGAAGATAAAGCAGAACCACATGGATGAAACCCAGAAATTTAATCCCACGCACCTTTGTTTGTTTGCCTTGCCTTTGTACGGCCAAATTAGAAAATTCTAGCTTTGATTTAATTAGTGATCATAGACACTATGACACTGTATTCATATGACTTGCATTTCCAGTAACACTGCATGGTCCACTTGGTCCTTGCTGAAAAGGCAACCCTACTTGTAAGGATCCCAAGTCACTGATTCCTGTCACTGAATATTATATTCTTAAAAAAAATTTGATCAAAGTGGAATATTAAAATAACTTTTTGCAATGTAAATCCAGTTCACTGAGAAGGCTTTTTAAGATACAAATTTTACTTAAAAAGGGAGTGTGACATTTTGTTTCATTGAGTCAATTGGCCAATAACCTGAAAAGCAAACAATTCCATTTGTCAGACAATCTGCACACTACAAGAAAAGCATTGAAAAGACTAGGGAGGGATTAACAGAGACTTGTACTCTAGAGCCTGGAAAGCACTAAAATGAAACTTACCAAAAGTGACATATTATGTAACAAAACATCCCTAGTAATGTAATTAAAAACAACAACAAAAAAGTGAGGCTATGATATATTAAAAAAAAACAAAAACCAAACCAAGGTAGGGCTGAGGGAACAGACCAGTAATAATCTCAAAAATGAGGAAGAAATGCCATAAAATTGCAGGCTCAGAATTCAGAAATTTTAATCAGTCAAGTCAAGGTAAAACCATGGACTGAAGACTGGAAAATACTGTCCCTACCTTTCAAGAAGAAAAGAAACCCCCAAGCAACACCCCAAAAAAACCCCCTCAATTAGAATCATAGAATCATTTAGGTTGGAAGAGACCTTTAAGATCATCGAGTCCAACCGTCAACCATGGTAAGCTAGCAGAGCAGAAAGTTGGAAGGTATCATCAATAAAAGGAAAGGCTGAAAGATAACATAAGGGGAAATGTAAACCCTTGAGGTGTGGATTATGGAGAAAAAGGTAACAGTTAGCAGGGCAAACCGCAATTCACGCAGAGTCAATAAAAGATTCCCCTAGAAGCGAAGTGCTCAGCAGTTGGAAACAAGAGGAGGACAACGAGTACGCCAAGTTCTAGCACAAGAAAACACAGGGCACCAAGGTAAAGCAGCCACAAAAAGGCAAATACAATCCTAGAATGAAACGTGCCAGATAAACATTTCAGTAAAGCACAAGGAAACGTGAAATGCTATCATACAAGATATCAGCGATCCATGATACGGTGTACAATTCTGGATGCCAGTCAAACTACACAGAAAAATACTTCCTACTCCCTTGATCATGTCAACAATCTTACGAAAGAAGGCTAACTAAACAAAAGATGAAAGGGAATAGGCTTGTTCTCTATTGAAGGAGCAACTACTTCAGAGATGAAGGTTATTTAAGAGGAAGGACAACACTGGGAAAACTTCAAGTGCACATGAACTAACTATGAATAGATTTAGACAGGAAATTAAAAAGCTTCTAACACTCCAAAGAACTGAAGTTTTGGGGTATCCTCTCAGTAAGAAAACCAGATAAAAGAAACCACACTTCTCTCAAACACTATTCCATAGGTTAATCTTGTGACACTGCAACTACATACAAAGAAACCAAAGCAGATGCCAGGGAATTAAGACGCTGCACAGCTCTGCTGAAAAGCAAACACACGGGTTTAGAATCAAGGAAGCAAAACCAGCTGTGGCAAAGCAAAAGCACATTTACCTACATTTTCTAAAGGTGCTCCAAGAAAAGAGCAGTACTAGATGTATGGTCTGAAGAGAGAGCTGGTTCAACCTCATTGCTGGCTGCTAACATAAGCGGGGTCCTGTTCTTCCTTTGCAGGGGTGTCCTGCTCCTCTTTTTCACTACCATTTCACAGCCTTTGCTGAGCTGATTCAAGTCATCAAACTTCCAAACACATCACCTTCATAGATGATCTAACTCACAAGCCAAATACTTTACTCTGGAAAATTAGTTTTTTTCTTGCCAAAAAGAGTTGAATCAGCTCAATGGTGAATCAAAAAAAACCCCCAAAAAACCCAAAAAAACCCACGAAGCCACAACAACCTGGGTGGATGGGACCATGGAAAAGGATCTCTCCTTTCTGCAGCATCAGGCCATCAGCTGGGCTCATGGTATATACTTTTTTTAAATAAAAATGAAAAAGATAACAAAATGTAAAAATGTTAAATCCTGACAGATGCATATTAAAAGCATGAAAAAACACTCATGTAAACACTGCAAGTTAAAGTACAGTCTATCCACATTTGATATTCTGGATAGTCTAATTTCCAACAGAATAACAATTTTTAAAAAAGCTCCTAAAGGCAAAGAGATTTTTCCTGGCAAGAAACTGTAAGATTTAGCCTCAGTAATCACAAAGCTCCTATTCTGTTGCACTTGTTTAATTGTAGTAAGTGCAGACAGTTATATTTAGTATATGCAAGGCAAAATTTAAGAAACTGCAAGTGAACAGACTATCACTTTTGAAGTACTATAGTCCTGAAGTTCCTGACGCATTTGGGTTTGCCAGAGAATTCTGCACAGCTGTAAGAGTTCCCAGTTCAGAAAGTCTTCACTTGTGCAAATACATTAGTTAGAGCCATGTGAAAGGTTAGTGACAAAACACATGTAAAACTTCACAAGGTATCTGAAGTAACTGGATTATGCGTAGCGGGTCTGGCAAGTTTCTACTTTCATTTCCATTGTAGGTCAACATTAAAAATCTCACGATGGTGTGTGAGAAGACAAAGAAGAAAGGGAATGATTTTATTACACAAACTTTGCAGACACATTAAGAAAACAGTGCAACTTCACAAAAAAGAGATGTTGTGGTAATAGGGGCACTCACAACAGCCTCTTCCACCTGTATACATCCTGGCCTTGACAAAAATCCCAAGAATGTTGAATTCTTCTCTTAGCTAAAATTCCAGTGTAACAAGAAATGTAAATCTGACTCTGGTATCTAGTTTAATTTAATTGCTTTTTCCAGTGCTTTGGTTCAGGATAGGCATTGTTTGAAAAAAAAAAAAAAAAAAAAGGGGGCAAAAAAGAGAAACTTAAAAAAGCAACGTGCACAGACCAAGTCAGATGCTCAAGAAAGCACAAGACAGAGCAGAAACACAAAACAAAACAAGTGACTCATCTTCTTCATCCTGTCGATGGCACCAACTCCGGCCAAAGTTGCCTCACGGTTTTGTAATGGGAAGAAATGTCAACTTAGGCTTAACTTGATGCCGCCAAATCAGCCCCTAGACCATACCTTAGTCTCGGGTACTGAAAGAGGCATAAAAATGGGTCTCTACTGACATTAATAGAGTTGGTTTGGTTTTCACTCTCGAGTTCTACACCAAAAGGGCAAGCGTAATGTCCCGCACTTCACGGAAACCCAGCAAACCGAGCAACGCGATACGAAAGGCGGGAGCCAACAAGACATCTCAGAGACAGGCTGTAAAAACTGTAAAACTCCAGAAATCACAGCGCAACGGCCCACGCCACACACTTCCTTAAACCGCCGAGCGCAAGTGGGGCCAGCCCGCCTCCGGCCCCGTGTCTCTACGTGGGCCACAACACCCTCAGAGCCCCGAGAGGGCAGGGAGAAGCGGGGTGCCCCCCCCCCCCTACACACACACACTCCGGTCCTGTCAGAGACGGCACGCCGGTGGTCCCCCGAACCTCGGCGGCGGGGCTGCCGGCACCTCCCAGTGCCTCACGGACCGGCTGCTCGTCGACCAGGCCTGGAACGGCGGCTTCCAACACCGGCCGTCGTTACTCTTTCTCCCTCAGGAGCCGTGAGGAGATGAAGAAGAAGAAGAAGAAGGAGGAGGAGGAGGAGGAAGAGGAGGCCGCCGCCCCGTTGGCATCGGCCCTACCGGCCACCCGGGCCCAGCCGCCGCCGCCGCCCGGCCTCCCCGCGCCCCGCCGTCCCGCTCTGCTCACCCACGTCCTGCTCGAAGGGGTTAGGAGCGAAAAGCGGCATCTCGGCAACGCCCGCCCGCTCCTCAGACGAGACAGCCCGGCCAGCGGCCGACCGATCCGCCGCCGCCGCCGCCCGACCGCCGCCTCAGGCCCCCGAGGCCGCCCCTTCCGCGCCTGAACGGGCGGCGGAGGAAACGCCGCAGCAGCAGCACCGCGACGACGCGCCGGTCAGGCTGGAGGTGGGGGGGGGGTAATGCTGTGAGGGGAGGGCGAAAGGTGCGGGAGGGCGCCGGTACCGGCGGGAACGGGGAGGAGCGGGGCGGGAGGCGGCGTCAGGCGCTCGCTGGGGCAACCCCGGCGGGATGGGGGCCTCGAGGGACGGGGGGGCCGGGGCTGCCGGGAGCGGAGGCCCCGCCCCCTTCCCCGCCTCTCTCGGGCGGGGCGGGGCCGGGTGGCCGTGACGTCACGGGGCGCCATCTTGAGGCGGTGGCGGCTGAGGGGATCGCGTCGCCCTCGTCGCTCCCCGGTGCGGCCGCATCGCTCCGTGTCCCGTTTCCTTACACACACACACCCCCCCGGTATTAAAAGCTGCCTGAGGGCGCGGGCTCTGCCGCCTCAGCGGGTGGGAGGAGGGGTGGAGGGCGCGGGAAGCAGAGCGGGGGCGGTGGGAGTGTGGCCGGGTACGGCTGAGGAGATGATGGCTGACGGGGGGCGGTTTGTGGGGAGTATGGCTGAGGGGGGCACGGCCCGTCGTGAGGGAAGGCAGGCGGCCTTCGGCCGGCTGTCCCCACCGCCACACAGGCGGGGTTGTGCAGCCGGGAGGGGAAGTTGCCCAAAAAAGCCATTTTCTGGGGGGGGGGGGGTCTTGAGGGGCCTCCTGGCCCTGTACCCGCTGTGGGCAGCCATCAAGGGCTGCTGGCAGGAACCTGGGAGATGCTAACCGCTGCGGGGTGTACCTCCTTTTTTTCTGAGGAGTAATGTGACTTCAAATGAACTCATGCCAGTCAGGGTGAGTCAGTAGTTCTGCACGGCTTTTTGGAATATGCACAGTCATAGGTTTTAGAGCCGCGTCTCTCGGAGTAGTCGTGAGCCTTAGTCATCATCGCGGCAGTGTCAGCGCGTTAGTCAGAGCCTATTCTTGACTTCAACAAGAGAACTGGTGGAAAAGTGAGGCGCAGCGGCGTTACGGTGGCTGCGCTTCTATTAGAAGGGCAGGACTTTGAAAGTACTGAGAACAAGATTCCTGAAAGCTTTCTGTGGTACTTTCCTGCCCGCTCATCTCAAATTTATGGGGCCGCATTTTTTTCCTCAGCTGTGATACGCAAGTATAGAACTTCAAGATAACATAAGTTTCACTTACACGTGTGAAAAGTACTTTTCAGCATATTTTGTAAGGAATTTTAGATTATCTATTAGAAATTAAATTTTACTTGAAGAACACACTGATGTTTCTTCACAAATGACAGTAGAGTTCATGTTTCTTGAACGTTTTGTACACCAGAAGCATTTATTATAAATCACCTGGGGTCTACGATGGCAGGGTATTATCAAGTGCACTGTGGGGTTTTTTTGGTTATGAAACTGCGTTAGCAGATCGCTTGCCCCGCTGCATAGCCAGCCTCGCCTCTCAGATGGAGTTTCCATTTTGTTCCCGTTTTCCAGGGTTTGAGGCAGTCTGCAGGTGGCACCGTTGCTTCACGTTCACGGCCATCGTTGCCCATCCTGAACTGACTGCTGGAAATGAACTCTTTTTGTCAGATTTTTAAGGCAAAATGGAGCGCCTTTCCCTCAGTCTTAAATTTACTAATTACATTGAAACTTATAATTTCACTTAATGAATCGGAACGAATAAAACTGGCACTGATTTGTTTAATTGCTTTAAAAAAGGAAGGATGAATCAATTTGTACGGAGATGCAATAAACACTAATGTTGTCTGGCTGAAATAGAAAATTGTAATGAGTTCTGTATAATTCAAGACAATGAGTTTTCTCTTTTATTAACTCCACGGTATCACATGTGGTGCAATAATCACAGCAGCTGCACATGCAAATAAATGGGTAGCTTCTCCAGTTCTTTGGATCCTGTAACGTTGTTTTTGTCACCTTAGTATTGAATCAAGTGTCACACATCTTCATGTGTGTTTGCTCCATTTTTTATCTGGTGGTGGTGGGACGGTGCATCCGAGATCTGCCGTATCTCCTAGAGACAAAGGACTGGACAGGACCGCCTGTGCTGGGTCTGAGCCCCCCCAGGTTCAAGCAGTCGTGTAGAACATACAGTCTAGGAAGCACTAGAGGGGAGGACAGAAAAACAGCTATTAAAAAAAAGTTATTTCTAAACCTGCTGTTCCAGACTGCAGATGTGGCAATCTGTTTATCCCCGAGGACTGAGCAGTGCTGACCCCCATGTCTCAGATATTTTACTGTCATTAGGGCCACCTGCAGGCTCCGGTGTCCCAATCGCTGACGGATCAGTGGAACTTTGCGGGATGTGGATGCTTCCCCCTCCTCACCGCCCTGTCAGACACATCAGAGGGGCCGACTCTGAGCTTCCCCCCTTTTGTAACAATGCGTTGTCGAGCCTTAGCTTTTGTAACAGCTGTTTTAAAAGACAGTTTATATTATCAAAAATGTTTGCTTTTAGAAAACTTGGGTAACTCTCGGGAAGCTTTTTCCTAGTGCACAGAAGCAGCTTGCTAAGGCTTCTAGCTTTGTTTTGTATCTGACTGGATTCTCTGTATTTCTCCAGCTGCCCTCTAGTTTACTTTGTGATTTACTGAAATATTTTTTTCCTCTTTTTGTAATGGTCTCCTCTGGTGCTCTGTGTAGGAGTCATGCAGGCAGAGAAACTGATTAAACAGAGAAATGCTGAAAATAATCTGTATAAAGCATTTCAAGATGTACGCGAGGACTCTCTCCCCCTCAGTTCCTCTGATTTTACTGCTAGCTGATGCTCATGATGAAGGAAGTCGGCGAGAAGCACACTCTTTAAACTGTTAAAATTCTGTGCTTTTACGGCTCTCTGCTCAGCAGCTGAACAGACTTTGTATCCGTCATGCCCTTACATGAGAAACAATATTGTATTAAACAAGCATGGAAAAGCTTGAGAGTTTTTAATAACAAATTTTACTGTACACACAGTCTGATGCCACCTAAATGGAACATACTCTTGCTGTTTAAAGACTTTGATTCATTATTGTTAAGTTTTCCTTGGCTTTTGTTACTGAGCTCAGGCACTCAAGTTCCCTCATAAAAGCATCTCGGACACTTTTCACGCATGGCTATGGCAGCACACTTGGAAAGAAGTTGATGTTAAGTGGAATACATTTATTTTCCTAATTATAGTTTTTATTTTCTTGTACCTGGTGTTACACGGCGGGAGTCCTTTTTCTTACATTAGCTGCCGTGGAGGATAAAGAGGGAGAGCGATTAGGCAGCCAAAACTGACGCATCCCACTTTGCCCCACTTCTTTTCATGCACAGCACCCACCCATCTCCCCATACGCCGCACGGCCCCGGCGTAGCTTTTTGTATGGGAGTTCTGCGGCTCTTGACTCCCCGTTTCCAGTAGGGAATTCTACAAACACATCTCTAGCACTGTCTGAGGCCTTGGTCCACGAGTCTTTGGGAGATGCTCTTCCAGCGGCGTAGGCTTCTGGGGATGCTTACAGCACTCCACAGCGGTACGGGGATGCCCAGGGCCTGTGGGGTCCGTCAGAGGTGGGAGCTCGGACAAGAAAAGGCGGAGCTGGGGCATCACCTCCTCCTCCTCCTCCGTGTTGGAGCTCGCCGTGGTGGAGCGGCTCCTGCCCGTCGGTTGTTCTTTCACAGCAGCACATCGGAGGCAGGTGGACTAGGCTCATTCTGGGACCGTCTTTCCTACCCACCCGTCCCCTCCAGCCAGCAGTTCAGAGGAAATGAGTGTTTCGGCGAGTAGGATAAGTGCTCCAGTAACCCAGTAAATTTGCCTCAAAGAAGTGGTTTTGTTCAGCGACAGGTCACACGGGGAGTTTCTGCGCCCATCCCATATGGCAGTAGGTACTAAACCAGAGTCACTGGTTTTGTCAACAAATTTGCCTCACTTTGGCACCATGTGGCCTCCCGGCCACGTCCCCTTGTCTGAATAAACGTACGCCAGGGAGGAATGCGGCTGTCAGGCAATCCCAATTGTTTCACAGTGCAAGCCAAATTTCGGATCAGATGCTTCCTCTCATGAGCTCCAAAGTTCAATGTCCTTTCACTGCAAGCATTTATGCTGTGAATGAAAAATGCCAGTACGCTGCTTTGCATCTTGTTATCCGGTAACAGCATGTGCCCAGACAGCGTGTAAGCGATTCTTTCTGCAGGACAGGGGACCAGATTTGGATCTGTCTGCATCTCCGTCAGTGGGACTGCATTCAGTGTACTGGGGCAACTCTAGCTTTACACTCTTTCACGACTGACATATCCCAAAACACAGAATTTTTAAGAGTGCTTTAGGAGAGCAGCTCGTGTTTTTCAGAGCTGTGGCTGCCAATAGTCAGAACTCAGTGCTGGGAAACAAGACTTGCACGTTATTTTGGCATACTCATCCTAACGCGAGACTGAGTATCCAGACATACTGCGCCTTGAAGCATATAATTAACAAGACAGTCTAGAATATGCAAATGTACGTTTTTAATTAGTTCTGAAAACTTGCAACCACCTGTATGTATGTTCAAGCAGGGGAGAGGAGAGAGTACACAGCTACGCCCCAGACAGTCAGTCATTGTGTCAGAGACACCTACACCATCGTGTACATTTAATGTATGCTCAGCAATCAGCTGATTTCAAATTACAAAACGTGTCCGGTTTGCGCTGCCAGTCTCGTTCCAGTTCTTCAACAGAAAAACAGAACAAATCAAAACAGAACCATGTCAAAAAGAGACTCGGGAGGTCATCAGGCATATTAGCAAGCTTGACAAAATTAACCCCTGCAGGTAACGAGCAACACGGGTTAAAATTAAACGTGTCCAAAAAGTGGGTGGAGTGGGAAGGAAAAGAAATCAATAAACGAAGCACTGGATTATGCCCTGCAGATGTGATTTACAAATCCAGAGTAACTCTCATCAGCAGGATCCTGAGCGTGACCTGAGCCCATTCTGCTAGAAGAAGGCTGCGGGAGGGGGAAAGAGTTGTGTCCCTCCAGCCGGGACTTACGGTGAGGGCGGCAGGGACACCGTCAGCAACGGTTCCCACTTCTTCGCTGGGTAAGGGATTCCCTCCCTGGCAGATTGTGGGCAATTCAGCGTTTACCCAAAACGATTTTGAAGTCTTGCCCCATCCACTCTTTTCCTCTCCTAAATGGTACCAAATACCAGTTTTTTTCTAATGACAAGGCAATTGAAGTAGGAGATACTTAAATAAAGAATTGTACAGTCCTTGCCCCAATCCCAGCACCCATGGTATATTTAAAAGCGGAGGCACCCGAAGCTCTGCAGCCGGGGTGCAGGGCTCGAGGACGGATCGAGAGGCACCTCTGGAGAGGAAGACTCAAAGACAAGAGATGCTTTTGGGGCTGACAGCGAAAGCGGGACAGAGGAGAGGCAAGTGCCGGCCCTTTCCCACCCGGGGCTGTTGGCTAGGACCAGGCTAGCAGCCGCTCTCATGGGGAGATGCCAGAGGAGCCCCTGGTCCCGCTGCCTCCTCCCTGACCCCCTCCGGCTGTGAGCAGCTTGCCTTTTGGGGTGGTTTCTAGAGAATTCTGCTTCCTCCGGGGTTAGCCTTCAGAGGGGTTAACGGTACCTTTGGGAGCGATCAGGAGCAGAAACGCCTTGCTCCGAGGAGGCACGTGTCCCGCTCACAGCAGGATCCTGTTGTATTTCTACGTGTGAGAGCAAAGGTTTGCCCTCCTACCCAAATGTGATGCCAGGATGCTCCTGCCTCAAGGTCACCGACGCTGTGTTGGTACAGTTTGCAATTAACACTGCATCGTAGAAACTTGCCCGTATTTCCCATTTTAACAGTGTTTTTAAGAAAATGTTTCCTTCGGTTTTCCCGTCTTTCTTTTTTTGGTATGTACTTCAAATCTGCCACAGTATGACTTAAAGGAATTTCTCCAAATTGTAAGGAAATGTCCTCTCCTGTGCAAACCTGAGCAAGCTCTGTTCCTGATTACACACTTGTTGGACAAGTATGATAGGGTGGGCCCTGCATGGGTGCTTTGTGGCTTCATTCATGTTTATAAACTACTCTGAGATCTTCAGATGAAAAAGGATTTACGAGTGCAAAATAGTAAGTTGCCAAACTGTTTCTAACCTCATAAACAGGTAATTTTAAATTCAAGGAGACACTGAGGAGGGCAAGATCGCACAAGCGCGCTGGGAACAGTTTCCACCACCCGTCCTGGGAGCTCAAAATGCACAATTCCCTCCATTGCTGTAAACCCAGCTAGCGTTTTATCATAAATTGAGAAAAGCCTTTCTAAATTTATTTTCGAAGTTTAAAAAATGGAAAACTCATTTGTTTTTAGCTGGCCTCCTCCTTCTTTTGTTTCTCTGTTTGTGCTGTATTTACATGGCATTAGAACAAAGCTTCCTGTAAATATTAACTGGAGTATGGGAATCAGTTCAGCTCAGTTTGACTTTGTTCCTCTATTTCACAGAACCTACGGCAAACGCGTTTGTGGTGGGGCCATTCACCGAAACAGCTAACACAAACAATTGTGCAAGCTGAGCTGGGACCTCATGTCTTCACTCCTCCTCCCGCTTACCGTTTTGCGGTCGGAAAGCCGAAATCGGTGAGCAGGCAGCCTGCGAGCCGCCCGGGGCAGCGCCAGCCCCTGCCAGCCACGCACACTGTACTTAGCAAATGATGAACGTGTCGGGGAAGTTTATGAGTTACTCATGGGCCATTTTGCAAACAGAACGAGCTGATCAATAATTAACCGGAGGCAGCAGCGGATGCGTGGCCTGGACCGGTACGTGGCTCGGTGGCCACGAGCCGCTCACCCGTCCACCCTGGGCTTCCCCGTCCCGGGGAGCGCTCGACTTCAACCCCCCCAATTCCTTCAAGGATGCGTGCCCCCTCCCTGGGGCGATGCTTTCTGAGTTTTTCTACCTGCAATGGCACAAGCTCCCCCCCAGCCCCAAGCAGAGCAAATCTTCAGGCAGAGTGTTTTCCTGCAGAGCGTTTCGGAGGCTCCTTCCAGCACGTCTAGCAAACCTCGTGCAATCAGCGGGATTCCAACGTGCCCATGGATGCTCCTCACCGAGGCCGAAGGCAGAGGATGGGGAGCCTCCGTGCAAGCCACGGTGCTCCTCGGGTGCTTGGGGTGGACGACTGGCAGCAGAGCTCCTTTCCAGAAACAGGCTGTTCTCCGTGCGATGGACGTTGCGCTATTTAATATTCTAACAGAAGGCAACATAATTACAGCTTAATCTAATTAATGAATCCTGGTAAGAGCTGCTCCAATATTTCCCGTTCAATACTTGCACTGCAGTTGGTATTGAGCGCTCGGCACGTAGCGATGAGTTGGCAAGCCAAAACTGGCCACCCATGGTAAGGGACACTCCGCACATGCGGACGCTGCGGCCAAATGGGGGAAAATGCAAAATAAACAGCATGGACGGCCATCTGCCACTTCCGAAGCAGCAGCCAACGCTAACACCCCATTAGGACACGGACCAAAAGCACAAATCTGGTGGTTTGGCCACCAGCGATTTTCATTTTTCTCCAGAAAAGGGTTCTGGCATTTGTTAAAAAAGAAAAAAAAAGAAAAAGGAAGAGGCCCAAGGGACTTGAGGACTTGTTTAAATAATAGAAAGGCTGCTGCTGCCCGTTTTGTTTATGTCATCAAAAAAGGTTACAGCTTTGAACTTACTCACGGGCAACCACAGCGCTAACTTAAAAGTGCAGCAGAGCTGCAATGTTGCTGGTTTGCTCACCTTTCTGGAGCGGAGACTCTCGTGGGATGACTGCATCCAAGCAGGCTGTTCACTCACTCCCCTGTTTCGGAACCAGGGCTGCTGACCTCAGAACTAGCTGATTAGTTTTTATTTTTAATATAGAAATAGGAGAGGGCAAGAATCGTAACGTTCCCCTTCCCCAAAACATTTGATGTGCTGCAGCCGAACCCTATGTCTAGGAAATGCTGCTGGAAATCCAATAAAGCACAAACCGGGGATGAGTGTCACCCATCCCAGCTGTAACCGAAGCACATCCTCCTGCTCTGAGGCCTCCTCCAGACATCAGGACTAATTAATTGATTTTAAAAACCATTTTACTATGTTTTGTAACATTAAACCCTAAGGTGATTCTGTTATAATTCTATAAATCACAAATTTTTTCTTATGATAGATTTAATTTTCTGTTTACTGAGCTATCCTACGTTTTCCCTGTTCCAATCTCCAGCCAGTGAGAAACTCCAAGAAAATGCATTCATGCAGTCCCTCTTGTGTTTTATCTTTATGTCTAATTATATTTTATATATGTAGGATAAATGTGTGCGAAATAGCCCAGTGGCGTAGCCAGCTCAGTTTCCACAAGGTAGTGATTTATTAAGGGTTATTTAATTAACAGAAAAAGCCTCGTTTCTGCCGGCATAACCCCCGCTTGCCAGGTCCGGCCAGGTAAGGGTTTTGCCTGCTGCAGTCCTGCGACTGCGATGAAGCTGGGCCACGGTGAGGGGAAGAAGGTTTCCGCGCACTGTCATTGGGAGAGAAGCATGTGGATGTGTAAATGCCTGATCTAGACTTGTTGGGATTGTCGAATAATTCCTGTTTAACCACTTCTAACTCGCTGCATTTCCCCATCGAATACCAGATGGGTCATTTGAGTACCTTCTCTCGCATCTCCCCGTCTCTTATTTGTGTTGAAACCCAAACCATTCTCCCTTGCCAGAATCTTGGAAAATGAGTATAATGAGTAAATGAGTGTATGAGTTGAAATATTGTGTCACACAAGTTCTCTTAATGTTTAAAAAGATGTTATTTCATTGCTACTCCAGAAATAAGCTTGCATGACGTGTTCTGCAGTACACAGAGTGGGTCTGGCCGGCTCGGCTCAGGAGGAGAGCAGGCGCTGTGGTGACTGCTGGGCTGTACGGGATCTTAGCGTGCGTTTAGGAACTACCCAAAAATGAACATCGTCTTGTCCGAAAGGTTGTGCGAAAAATAGCTCTGCGGTTAAAGCACTACAGGTCCTCTTTCGGTTGCAGCCCCACTATTTCAAAGTCCCACTGTGGGCTTCAGCTGAACTACTCCAGGCTGACACGCTGGGCAGGATCCGTCCCCATCCACTCACCAAACCACGTCGGCGAGTGGCATCAGTACGGGATAACTGAGCTCGTGAGAAAATGCCATAACAGCTTGAACGGCTCCATCGCTCCTGCTTCCAACTCAGAAACAAGGGCTCCGCAAAGCTTATGCAATGCCTCGGCACGGGAGTGTGAACAACCGTGGGTTTCTCGGGGTTGTTAGTGTTATTACTTTTATCCTTATCGTTGCAATTATTGATGTGAGCGTGTCACAGGAGGTTGCTGGAAGGACTCCACTATTACAGCCGGGTTTTCTAGTAGCATCATTAATACTAGTGCTAATGCACGGGAGTGATTTGTGTGATTGACAGTTCAGGCAATGAAGTTTACCTTGTTTCAGCATGGGGCTTGATGGGACAGGGCTCTGGCTCTGGCAACCAGGCAGGTCCCGGAAGCGCTGTCTCCCAAAATCCCCGAGGACGGCGTTGCCGTGGTCCGCTGCTGGGCACCACCGCTGTGCTTCGGAAAGAACTGCTCCATCACGGGGGACGCCTGCTCCGAAGGTCATCCCGGTCAGAGGGAACAGACGTTAACCGTTGCTGCTTCTTACGTATTCTAGAAGAAAGAAAACTCAGTTGAAAAAGCTGAAGGAATGTCACCGACTGCATTCTACATCTGTTACATCTCAGAATAATTTATTTTAACCTCTGAAGATACAAGGGAAAATATTTGAAGGAGATGGAGACTTGCCAGTATTTCCAGTTCATTATAAGCAAAGAACTGTTGCTTATAGCACTTTTTTGGAGCAGAGAGTAGTCTGGTTTTAAATCCCTCAAGCAATGAGGAATCACGTACTCGCCAATGGAAATTGTTCTTCAGTGAAGAATTTACTAATTAAAAAAGTTTAATTTTTAAATTCAGCCTACATTTCCTCCCTTTCCATAAAAGTTCTGTCTGCTTTCGACGGGCATCGCTGGGTCCCTGCTAACCTCAGCTGTGGGGTTCACCCGAACGTCTTGCCTGGTCTCGGCACACAGGCTCCCGCAGCGGGGCCGGCTCCCCGCAGGGAAGTAAAAACTCTGGGCTTGGCTGTGCTCGGAGCTGGAGGGCTGCAGGCAGCGGGGCAGGGGTAGCTCCAACCGTAATTGTCTCCAGAGATGCTAAAACTCTCTAAACGTTGCGGTCAAGAGGCAGAGGTGAGGCCAAAGACGAGTGATGGCCTGGTGACGGAGCTGCATTTTGGGGACCACCCGTCCCCGGTGGGTGCTCCACGCAAGAGGTGGCAGACGTGGCCCCCCTGCAGCCCCCTCCGTGACCAGGCCACGCGGCCCTAGCTCTGCCAACAACAAAACGCAGATCGGCTAAAAATTGCTGTCTTCCAGCTGCGGACTTTGCTCGTTCGGTAGCGCCTTGCGCTAGACCGTGAGCACGGCTCTGTGAGCCGGTGCGCACAAAAAGGCAGTTTCTCCCCGTTCCATTTGGATGTGAGAGGGGAGTAAAGGATCCGGGGGACAGAGGGACTTGCTCAAGCAGGATCCTCTCCAGCTAAGCTGTGCGAGAAGGTGTGAGCAGGCTTGATGACGAGGGGCCAGCAGACTGAATCGAGAAGACCCAGAGACCTAAATACTGAAGCCGCTTTGCTTGCAGATGACACCGTATAAGCAGATATGTATGAGTGTTACCAAGATTAAAGTTTAATTAAATTCCTGCAAGATTTTTGGGTCTTCATAAATTTCCTTTGAGCTTTCTGCCAACTAGGATATGCTTGCTGGCTTCAGAATATAAAAGCAAGTATTGTTGTGTTTTGCAAATATGTTTTATAATGCATGCAAGTGCTGACTATGCAAAACTATCACTGGTTTCCACGATTAACAAAATTACAAAAGCACAAAGGGTAGCAGTTCTTCTTGTTTTTGACTATCCTTTAAAAACAAGAGATGGATCAAAGTATCCTGTGATTAAGTTCATTAATCACACCCACATCATGAAAAACCATTGACTCTTCTGAACCCACTTTTCACAGAGGGAGGATACGAGGAGTTGGCCGGGGCGGATTCTGCTGTGGGTTGGTTGTTTATTTACTTGTTTTTCCCAAACAAGGACCTGGCTGGGTTGGCATGTCCAGGGGCCAGGGATGTCTCTGGCCGGGAGCAGCCGGGTGGGCGAGCGGCAGCAAACTCCCTGCCCAGCCCTCGGGGATCGGGGTGCACAAAAAGCTCTGCTGCTTTTAGCCCCTTCGTGGGTGATCCCTAGAAGCGAGGGACTGAGCTGCAGAGGCAAGGGGTCAGCAGGCAGGGTGGGCGCAGAGACGTCTGTCCTGAACATAGCAGGAGAGAACTGACGGACAGCGATGCTGATCCCGTAAGGCTTGTATCTTCCTTGCTTTTAATCCAGTGCTTGTCCTTGTTAACACAGCGACGGCTTATCTAACGTAAAGACTTTTTATCTGGTGTATCTGGTAACGGAGTGCTGTACGAGCCGTCGTGAGAGGGACGTGCAGACCGTCACCCCTGTGCTCGGTGCCCCCCTCGCATTCCCCACGTCACGCTCATTTAAAAGGCTGTTGTAAATGCGCTCTCTCTGGGGCCCCGTAGCAACCTTGCTAGACACGTGTTGAAGCACTTGGAAAATTCAACAGCAAACTGACGGTAACGTTCTCGAGCTTGCAGATAAGCAAGAAAGGGATTTCACGTGAATTCAAGTGGGGACCACAGCTCTCCGTTCCTACGAGCAATGTCTGACTGCAGGGGGTACGTTTGTGCTTCTCCAAGTGATGGAGCCGGAGGAGCTTCCAACCAGCCGGGAAATCACAGCAACCCATGTAGGACCTAAACGTCACCTGCTTTGTTTAGCATAAAACCAAAGCTTTTATAGGTGCCTTTTGTAGCCTGGCAATGAAGTGGACGCTGAGAAGGACGCGTACCTATGAGGGTCCTCCCTATCATGCAAATGTAGAGCGACTGGCCCCGGGCTCTGGCCAAAGACATCCCTGCATGAACTGCACATCCCAGGCAGTGACCTGTGCTGCATCTTGCCCCTTCTAAAACCAGCCCATGGATGCATTTTTTGATCAAATCCTGCCTTTCTGCCCTCAAGAGCAAACCTGCATTGGCTTCGGTGGGGCAGGGGTCCAGATCTGCCGCTTATGTTGGCTGCAGAGACCCACGGGAGGGATATGATGGGGGCTGGCCAGGGAAGGAAGGGAGCGTTTTCTCTCCCACCCTCCAAAAATATTTCAAAGTGCTTTACCAATTCTGCAGCTGGCTGATATAGACACACGCTTTTGAATTCTGAGTTGCATTGATTTACAAGTAATAGTAACAGAGCTCATTTGCTGGTAAATGGTGATTTTGAGGTCTTTCCCTAGCCTGGCCGCTTTTGGGTCCAACCCCTCCGAAAGGGCTGTCAGGATCCAACCCGGCAGCCACGGCAGGGAAGGGCACACACCGTGACAGAGTTCGGCGCTGCCTGACCTCGTGGTGCGGGCTGCATTCTCTGTCCACGCTTGTGATCTGGGGATTTCAGCTGGGAGAGAGATTCGGATTTAAAAGGCGGCAGGACCAAAGTTCCAGCTGGCTTTCTGTCTCTGGGAATGGCCAGTAGAGGATATATTGGGCAATGTATAAAACAAGAGAGAGACTCTTCCCCTGGTGATTTGCCACCTCAAGCATCCTGCAGTCCAGGGACGGGACCTTCTCACTCCGAGGTTGCACCTGCGCTGCTCCACTGAATAACCCTTCTCCTCCACAAATTAAGCCAGTTTCAAATCCCCAAATGAGAATAATCCCCAAATTAATAATTTCTGAGAATTAGTGAGCAACCTCCCATGATCGAACAGACTTCTACCCCTGGTGGGGATGACCCACCTTTTAAAATCTCTCTGCCCCGAGCCTTTCACCATCCCCCTGCCCCTCTGCCTCCATCTCTCACGCTGGCTTCCCCGACACGGAGCCGAGCCGGGGTCCCCTGCAGCCCACAGGGAGATGAAAAGTGTCCGATAACGGATCCAGGAAAGCCACTTGCTCAGCAAACAGCAGCCCAGGTTGGGCAAGAAAAAACAAGGAGGGCAGGGTTTGACTTGGACTCTTCTCCAGAGATTAAGTGCCTAAATCTGGAGTGCTGAGCACTGTGCGGGATTCACAGCCCTGAATGTTTGCTGGAATTGAGCACACCGCACTACGTGATCTGCTGCCGAGACACTGGATAAAACACCCAATACACTTCTCCTCTGGCTGCTTTCTGGAAGGGACCAGGCCCGGTGATTGTGAAAATTGTGAAGACTGAAATTGTGTACATGTTAAAAAAATTTCTTCAGCCCACACCCACAGTTTAAGCCGCAACCAGAGATGAAAACACCTGATTCTGGGTGGATTTGCACCAAACTCTGAATACTCTGCACACAGAGGATGAGTTGCTTTCAGTGAGTGGCATCACATCACCCTGTCATCCCACTTGATGTGCGTTTTGCCAGATGCAAAATAAGCCTTCATATGGCACCACTACTTTTTAAAAAATCTAAATTAATGAGAGGGCAGGGACTGCAGAGTTTAAATCTCAGTGCAGCATCGAAGGGGTTATACCGATAAGCCAGCAGCTCCACGTGAAACAAAGCTGGCATTTCAGGGGGAAGACAATGGATTGTATTTTCTGTGTTCATTTTAGTCATCCATTTGGCATTGAGACTGAGGTCACCCACCCAATCGTGCACTGCAGCATCTCTGTTCTAGCTAGCAAGGAGAAGCAAAACAAAGAGGAGCTGAGTCGGCAGGAATCGGATAGCAATCATGTATGGAAAAGTGCTCCGTTAAATGGCTTTTAGATAACGTTGTTGCAGTCCATTTCAGGACACTGTTTAAAATCCTTCTGAATAAGCATTTTCTCTGACACACATCTTAGCACTTTGCATGGCCACTGGTCACACTCAATTCCCGTTTCACATCCCAAACAATAATTACTAGCTTGGCCTGGTTTTGTGGCTGAATGATATGGTTTGCAATGCAAGCATTCAAACACCAGCCAAAAGGATGTAGCGACTGCTATCCATCTGTAAATATTTTCTCTAGCAACAGCTTCATTTCCTTTGAAACATTAAAAAGGTTGTAGTTCTAACATGCATGCATATGCAGGCACGCGTCTTAAAAAATGTACAACAGGCACGCACATACACACGTCTCGGTTTAGCCTAAGTTTTGCACCATGCAAAGGAGAGGCTCAGTTTGTCACCCTGTCCTGTTTTCTGGGGAAACGTGCTTTAATTACATTACCAACAACCCGGAAAACCTGCGTTCTCTGTCGTGTGGCTTTATCCCCAGGGAGGCGGCGCTCCGAGCTCCTCCGCCTCGCCAGCCGAAAGCGCAGACAGTCAAGGACGAGGTGCAATCCTTCTGGCTGTGCAACTGCTGCTGGTTGAGAGCATGCAAGGGGCTCCGAAGCAGCGCTTTAGTGTTTTATTCCTTGCTTTATTCTGAAACGAATGAGGTGTGAGCCGGTACGGGACTGTTCCAACACCATTCTTTTCGAAGTGGGTGTCTCGGTGCTGGCTGGGTGCAGCTGCATGCACAGAGAAGTGCTCCGAGGTAGGGGATGCCTCGAGACTTTCCGTGAACTCCGGCGGGCAACCAACATCAGAGGCATCCCTCCCGATGCAGGAGGGTTTGGGATGTGGCTTTCACACACAACCGCAACCATCAGACATAACTGTACACTAGGCCAGAGAGTGACGGGGACTTTGGAAGTCGTATCAGCTGGTATCTCCAAGCCCTCACAGCTGGTTTCTTCAAAAAGCTATTAAAGATGCAGCAGGCCTTCTTCACGCTCCCTGCATCTAACATCATTTCACTCTTGTCTGGGTTCAGCCAAAGCGAGCCAGTCTGCCTTCGGTCCCCTGTTTCACTGAGGCAGTAAATAATTCAGAGTGAACTTCTGTTACCCTTGTCTTGTAACAGAAGCGGAGATGTTAAGAGTTGGTTGGAAAGGGGAAAATTTTGTTGTACGGGAAAACCTGCGTTGTTGACCTTCCATTTAATTTAGCATCGGAACAAAACCTTGCACTGTGGGACTGGGAGGGAAACAGACCCATCCACGTCCCGGCCTGCCATACCCCTGCCTGCCATGGCTCAGGAGCAAAGCAACAACTTGTCCAAGTGTCCAGCTCCCAGCAAGCTCACCGGGCAGCTGAGGAGTTCCAGATTCAGGTGCCTGAGCTTGCACGACAGTGCTTTTTCCTCCCCTGAAAAGCTATCAAGCTGAGATTGATTAATCTCAGACCAGTATCCACTACAAAGAGGCCCTCAGAAGTGAAGACAGTCACAGCAGTTCAGTGAAAATCAGACCTGTGAAGCCTGTGACACCACTTATCCTCCTAAAGACCCTACACACGCCGTGGGACCAGGTGGGACCTCACAGGCTACAGCAACACGCAGAGACCCCACACCCCGTCTTTACATGATCATCAGTCCAGTGAGCGATGGAAAGCATTCCCAGCAGAGCTCTCACGCCGCACTTCTCCTGCTGCCCGGGATGCGGACATGGATGCAGGCAACTCTTTCACTTGGGAAACGCAGAAGAGTCCCTAAATTTAAAACAAAAGCAAAAAGACACCCTTGCGTCTGCGGAGTACCGGCGAGGGGAGCTCTGTGCTGCCGGGACCTTTGACCGCAGTGAGATGTCGATAAAGACCGAGCTGGTGAGATTAGAAAACATGAGATTAGAAAATGTGCTTTAAAACACAAGGTCTGGAAAAGGTGTTTCCAGTGACTGCATGACTCCCGTTCTTGCAAATTCTCCCCCTCCCCCTGTCGTGCTGGGAGACAAATGTTATTAATCAGTCCTTTAAATTGAAATCCATATTTTTCTCATGAGTTCTGAAACCCATTTAAGGCCTCTAAACAGCTTCTATCAGCTGAAAAAATTAAATTAATTTTATTCCTCTTGCCTAACCATCCTTGGGAGTTCTTTGTCAAGAGCCTTTGGTGGAAAAACAATGGAAACTTGTGCGGCATTTCTGTGCGAAGCCTGCGTGGAAACACACCGAGCTTTTCTCCTGCCGCGGGTACAATGGCCGGCATTGTCCCACGGCTGTCGTTTGGAGCGACAAGCCAGCTGAGGGCTGAGAAGCCGACTGAACTACAGCCCCTCCATTCCACATGCTGGTAACTCTTCCAGGGGAAAAAAAAAATAAATAAAAGAGAGGGAAAGATCTTTTTGCAATTAATAATAACAGTCCACAAAAGTTAGAAAATGTCCCTGTTCTAAAATGTGATTCTGATGCTTCTGTCCCAGCTATGGTTTTTACAGGCAGTTTAAGGCTGACAGATAGGCACGCAGATACACATCCAGTCTAGCCTCGTGTCTCCGTCTGAGTTCAGAAAGTGCTGCTTTACACTGAGGTATAAGCCTTATTAAATATTGACTCATTCCCTACCATTATTTTCTGCTCCATTATCTCAGTTTCATTAGCATTTAAAATTCTTTGCCTTTCTGGGAATTCAGAAGTTGTGTTTTGTCTGCCTGCCTTCCTGCCAATAAATCATGAACGAGCTCCCGGCCGGGGTGCATCATACCAGAAAATAACACTCATGTTACATTTGCTTGCGAGTGAGATGGCGTGAGACCGAACACGGAGATCCCACGTCTTGCTCCGGTGCGTCGCCGTCATGGGTTCTTCTCACCACCCCGGTCTGGAAGGACACGTGCCGGGGGCTGGAGCCTCCGGACGCTGGCGAGGGCTGCGGAGCACACGGGATGCTCGATGCCCTCCAGCCCCAGGTGTACCTCTTCGCAGTCCGGTGCTCTTCTGGAGGATCCTCCACCTCAGCCTTTGCACCCTGTTTTTAAGTACAACGCTCAAATTATTTGCAAAGTGCTGGGAGGAGGTGGGAGGGAGGGGGACAGAGGAGGCAGGGTGGGTAGGTCGTGTGCCAGCCGGGGTCCTCGTGCTGGGGAGACACCCCCCCCCCCCCCGTCCCTTTGGCTCAGCTTTTTTTGGCTTGCTATTTGCTTTCATTTGGGCGAGTTTGCAGGCTCTGAGCCACCTGCCAGCGCCCAGACCCCGCTCAGCAGCAAACCTCCTGTGCACTGTGCGAGCATCTCCCGCTCAGCGCACGTCCTGGGAGCTTCTCTGATGCGCGCAGATACGGGCTGAGTGAGGATCACCAATCTGTATCCTCTCATTTTCAGTGCCTGGAAAATTTTAGCCTTAAACTGCATTCATTTCTTCAAGAAGTATAACAGATGAGTGAGCACCCTGTGTTTGTAAGTGCCTCTCTGGGGGACATGTTTTAAAAGCAGACGCTCTCTGTACTCCATCCCACAGAACAAATGCTCGTGCTGTTTTCTGTAACTGATTTTTTTTTTTTTCTCCAAACTGTAGCAAATCATTCAGACTAGCTGTCCGGAGAAGAATAATTATCTGAGCTTTGCTAAAAATAAACTGGGCTGGCTCCTCAGCAGCCCGTGGTGCCAGGCAGGTTTGCACTCGACCGAGGAGAACAATCCCAGTTTTGCTGAAACAGCGCGGTCTTCCCTCTAAAAATTAACAGGATCCCGCACTGCCCCTGCCTGCCAAGATCCGGGGGTCGTGATGGAGCAGGGTGGAGTGGGGTGGCCCCCAGCACCCCTCCTCTGCTGCTTGCTAGGAGGGAAAGGGAGCTGGGATCGCCAGAGGTGTTTTCCCGGGAGCCATTCCAGCGCTGATCTGGGGCTGGAGCGCTGCCGGTCTGTGCCGGACTATAGAGAGGGGAAGGTGGGGGTCCCGCGTGCATCCTTCCCCCAGGTCCAACTCATCCGTATGGTGCCTACGAGGGCATCTGGGAGACGTGTTCCCTCAAATGCAGCTCTCAACCTCTGCAGCTACGGGGTGTTTGTGAAGGCGGAAGGTGCTGTGAGAGAGTCCAAGCCAGAATGATGGAAAAGCTGCTGCAATAATCAGAAGACCTCCGTCGTGGTCTTGTGGTCCTGCAGCCGCTCTTCCTACCAGGCCTCCCTCTGCAGGAGAGGAGAAGGGGGGAGGCTGTGCCACTGACTGCTCACCCCTTCCCTCGCATAGGGGAAAAAGAAGCAAAAAGGAGGAGAAAAAAAAAAAAAAGACCACTCTGCCGTGGGCTGCCCACCGGGCTCCCTGCTGGCTTTAACAGTCGGCAGCATCACGGACCAGGACCGGGATGAGGCACAAGCCTTTAAGGATGGCGTCGGGCTCCGGGTCCCTGCCTGAAGGAACCAGATAACGCCTGTAGTCCAAGCCCTGCCCTTGAGTCAGCCAGGTGGGACAGGCTGGCTCTGCAGCTCTGCCTTCCACCTCCTGAGCGGGCAGAAAACCAGGCGTGGGCCCCACGGAGAAATGAGTTTGGGGGCCTTACTTCACCTCTCAGAAATCCAGGTCAGTAAACAGGCAGTGGCAGAAACAGGGCTGTTTGCCATTAGTGCAGCTTTTCTGCTAAACGCATCTGCTTAAGCTTCCTCTGAAAATCACGCTCTCCGGACTAGAGAGAGCTCTCGAGCTGCCCTCGCACGCATGGCCCTCGCTTAGCGATTAAACCTACCAATTTTTAAGGAAGAAATCAAAAGTCAGAAGAAAGACGCAAAATCATCGTGCTAAATATTTCCACGTGGTACTTCTCCACAAAGCGGAGGAAAAAAGCGACGTCTCATAGGTACCGTCAGGGTCGCACTTAACCCTCTCGCGTGTTGCTGTGTGCCGTCAGACATGGTGCTGGGCTCGCACGCAGCCTGGCTTCAGGCTCGTCGGTCCAGTACCACGGGCTGGGAGTTGTCCCCGCGCCTTGGAAAGGAGCAGCGAGACTGCAAGGATCGGTTGGTCTTGGATTAAGCGGGTGTAACTCTATGCACCCTCCTGTACGAGATCTGGATGTGATATTTAGTGCTTGCTGCTGGTAGAGGAGTAGTCCTGAGCAGAAACCGGGGGCTGATCTCATCGCTATTGCCATCACAGTACGCTTTGATGAAACTGCATCTGATCTACACAAACAAGGGTTGGAAGTAAGGCTAAGGACGTCAGCACAGTTAAACCAGACCATAGCTGCTGCAAGTAAATCAGATTCGAAGTTAGTAATTTAATTTCTAGCAGAGAGAGAAAAATCAGAGGGCTAATAAGATATGAACCTAATAACTCGGTGTACCGGGACCGAGCATTTCCATCTGTTATCACAAGCCCAGATCTCAGCACAAGATGCAGAAACAGCAATTGCGCAATGAGGATGTGGACACAGGCATGAAAAGAGAGAGCAGAAGACAGGCAGGCAGGCCCACCTACGTGTCAGAAGGTAGGATCAAAGCCGATGAGGCTTTATGTGCTGACGTACAGGCGGTTGTAGAAAAGATGTCGATATGGCGATTGGTAAGGTCCTTCAGAATGACTGTGAACTCTTCAGGTTCCGGGTGGTTTTTAGATTTTTATTTAATTAATTCTCAAACATAATACGTGCTGTTCTAAGATAACGTACAGTAACACTAAGGCTAACAGGCCTGACCATTATTTTGCAACTTATTTCTACGATCTGTTGAGGCTAGATAAGGCAGGTTTCTGGTACTTGTAGGAAATTGCTATAAATAAAAAACTAATAGGCCCTGAAGCAGATAGCAGATACACTGTACTAGGTAAAGCAGGATGAACTGAAGTGAAACTGCCTCTTCTTTAACAGTGGATGTGCATGAGGATAGACTGTCAAGTATTTATTCCCCATCATCAGGAAATCCCTGCAGAAGGTGATTTTCCTTGAGAAGACTGTTTTCAGAAAGCAGCCTTTTTTTTTTTTTTTTTTCTCTTGCATTAATAACAGAAAAAGTCCTCTGTAGTCTTCTAGGCAAGGTCAACCGTTCATGTGCTGCAATCGATAATCTCAAGTGTACACTACTCAGCTCTTGCAATGAAGTTTATGGTTGCACTACATCTTTATTATGAATGAATACTGCCTTTGCCACTGCTGAGCTAGGATCTAGCTATTTATTAAAGCCTGACGCTGACCCTCCAGTTTTAAGAACGTTATATCAGGTCACCTGGACCTTCACTGAAATGTCAGCTCAAGATCTGTCTGAAATGCTGAGCATTGGGGGAAAATGAGGGTTCATAAAACAAGCTTCTTTTCCCTTCAGAGTTTCTTCCATAGATTGATAAGTAGGCACCAGTTCAGGGGAATTTGAGAAAGACGGCCCCAAACTTCCAGCTTTGTTTTAATGTGGAGATTTTGGTGACAAACAGAGGTACCAGTTAGCTTCAGTAAAGGCTGAGAAGTATTTGTCTCGTTCTCCAGTGAAATTCCACACACGCTCGTGGCACGGAGCCCTTGCAGAGCTGGTACAGCCATCAACCCCAGTGCAGACAATGACTTCCCGGGCAGCATCACCCAGCGTGAATCGCCCAGGTACCTGGGATGAGCTCTGTAAATTACGCGTTGTGTAGCTGGTTATTTAGTTTAAATAAATAAATGTAAAACCGAAGGTCTTGTTTATTAATTTTTATCCCAGAATAATTCCTCTAGCTTAAGCGTCAGCCAGCTAAGTAGCTTTTTTATTTAGCAATGCTGCCACACTAATTTTGACATTTGCAAATGTCGACATCCCAGTTACAGACAACAACAAATTGCTCAAAAATCATCTCATTCTCTTAAAAGAATTCCTTTCCTTTGCACTACTGCATTGATGTTAAGCAGTCACCAATTGTATGGATGGTTAGTTTCATTAAAAATTTTGCAAGTCTGGTTTTGAACTGAATATGCCTTATAGCACGATTTAGAACTGCCTTTGGCTTCTTGCCTAAATGTAAGCCAAAGCAGCCAGTTTGCCCTGCAATTATCCTAACCTTTCCCAGGTATGTGTGGCTAGCAGCGGCTCCCAGTCCCTGAACATCTCCCTTCGTCCAGAGGGACTTAAAAATGCTGAGATGATTTCCCCTTGATTCAGAATACTAAGACGGTGGGAGTTACTCACTGGGAAAATGCTGGGACTCCATATTGGAGTAAGTTTGTTGTCGCAGGTAATTAACAGCGACACTCAGGTTTATTTGTAAAGCTGTGTCACGTTTCCTTTCCTGTATGCAATATAAAGCAAGTAACACTTCCCTATGCCACACAACTGTTGTGTCTGGGATGCTTAAGCGCCACGTTTTCTGCTGGGTTTGAAAGGGAGCTGAGGATAACGGTGGGCGATTTGTGATTTGCGGTGCTCAGCCCCACGCACCCAGGACCCTTTTGGGGTGTCGGGGAGGTCCTGCTCCACAACACGAGTCCTGGGGAGTGGCAAACGCTTGGCACAGCTGGCAATCCGCTGCTGGGAGAGTGAAGGATCCTTGGTTAGAGACTGTCTTCAGCACCCTGTACCCTGACCCTCATCTGTTATCTGCGATAGTCTAATGCTCCCTTATCTCGCAGCAGTGTTGTGAAGCTTAATTAACTAATTAATCTTTCTAAGAATTGTGATAGTCTTAGATAAAAGACATGAGGCAAAGTATCTAGTACTATTTCCTTCACTATCGACAATAACATTGTTATTAACCCCCAAGAACTGTCTAGGGTTTTAAAACTTTGTTTATTAAGGATGCCGCAAGAATTTTAGGCTTTTAACAAAGCAGTTGTACGAAATCCTGACCTGTCCCTGGGACAGCACCCTCCCCAGCGCCCGTGGAGCAGGAATCTACACCTTCAGCATCGCTCGGGGTCCCGGGCCAAGTCCTGTGCTGGCTGATGCTCCGTGGGTGAGGTGCCCCGGTGGGGTGTAAGCCAAGACTGGGTGTGTCGCTCACTGTCCCAGTCGTGAACGTATTACGTCTTTTTTTAATTAGAATGAGTGCATTTAATTAGTAGTGGGTTTAGAGCACGCACAGAGAAAAGCTTACTGTCGCTGCCTTGGGTTTTGACTGCAGGATTGCGTGTGTTGCAGCACATGACTCCCAACGCATTGCTTCTGTGGCAGCTTCATAAGCTATGCCTCTAGCCCAATTGTCATCCGAGGTAATGTAAATTAAGAAATGGTCATTTTCTAAACAATCATGCTTATCTTCTTGCTTCCCCTCCCCCCCAATTAATCTCCATGTGGATAGTTACTATCTCCCACCAGGCAAAGCCAGAAATGCTCCCACATCCCAGCAGAAATTTACAGCTCTGGCCAAATCCCATTGCAGAGCAAGCTGGTACGTTTACCGCCGGGTAACAGTGTTAGTAAATCATCGTGTAGCTTGATTCATGAGACTTACTGAATTTCCTGAACTAGCTGGCAGCAAGAGGCAGAACTTCACAGATAATCACTGAAAGCCTTTAATGATGTCGGTAATTTCATCCGTAATGGTGAGCCGGCACAACGCAGAGCACCAGAGCAGTGCACGCATGCGTCCCTGCGCTGGGATGCCAAAGCACAGACGGACCGAAGGCAGGGGTGACCAGGAGGAGAAACAGCAGCAGGAATGTCGTCACGGAGGTGAAAACTGAGCGAAAATCGCTTTTCCCTGGAAGGATAACCGAAGGTTAATATAAGACACTGGGATATGGATTGGTGGGGGGTGACAGGAGGGAATTAGGTCTTGGACTGGAGAATAAAACGAATGTAAGTGCAATACAGCACAGTCACCCAAATGGGTCAATAGCATCTCAAGCTGAGCTGCGGAATTTTCTTCGAACCGGAGGAGGGTACCAAGGTATCGCGCCGCTGGGGCTGGCGCTTCCAACACGGCCTAGATGAAAACATTCGTGGGGTTGGGGTGGGACCACCACGATGCTTAAACACCGTGTTGGAGAGACCTTGCAGGCAACGGTAAAGAAATGGAAAACATCACCTGAAGAGCAGGCGGTTTTGATAACGCTTGGGAGAAGGTCAGTCCGTCCGATTAGACCGAGGCGGTGTTGTCCCGATTACGGATTTGTTTGGGTGGTGTCACCCTGAACCTAGGGAGATTTATCATCCCCTTGTTCCGATTTCAGTAATTCAAGACGCGGGCCGTGAGGGGTGGCGAGCAGCTCCCCGAAATCCCCTCAGTGTGGGTGAACGCTTCCCCCTTGACTCGAAGCCGACAGAGGCAGGGTCTCCACCAGCCCAGCTACCCACACCGCTTCAGCTCTCTGGAGATAACACACCCCGGGTCCCCCCCAACCCCACCAGGCTCCTACCCGGGGGTCGCCAGTGGCAGCCTGGATGAGGAAGGCCGCAGAGGCTGTGAGGTAAAATGGACGCCGAGGGGTCGCCCCCGATTCCCGCCCACGCCCCTGAGGGTCCGCAGCCGGCCCCTTCCCTCATCTCCCCCCCCCCGCCCGGGCCCGTCCCCCGGACGGCGGCGGGACTACGAGTCCCAGCGAGCCCCGGGCCGGGGGTATAGGGGGGAGGGCGGAGCGGGGCTTTGTGCGGGGCGGCATGCGGGGGAGCCGCCGCCGGAGGAGCCGGAGCTGGAGCCGGAGCCGTAACGAGCCCGCCCCGGGGGGAGGGCGAGGGCGGCGAGCCATGACGGGCGGCGGCGCGGCGTTCCGCCGTCGGTGCTAGAGGGCGACCGCGGGGCGCGGAGCCCGCGCCTGGCTCGGCGGCGGGGAGCGCGGAGGCAGCGCGGAGGGGCCGCCGCCGCCGCTGCCGCCATGGGTAACGCGGGGAGCGTGGACTCGCAGCAGACGGAGTTCAGGGCTCACAGCGTGCCCCTCAAGCTGCCCATGCCCGAGCCCGGTGAGCTGGAGGAGCGCTTCGCCGTCGTTCTGGTGAGTACCGGCCCCCATTGTCTGTGGGGAGAGGAGAGGGTCGGGTCGGGCCGCCCGCGGGCCTTCCGAGGAGGGGGGCCGAGGAGGAGTTGCCGGGGATCCCCGCGCCTGGCCCGGGGGTGTGTGTGGGGTGGTGGGCGGCTGGGAGCCGGGGAAAAGTTACGAGAAGGGGACGGGAGCTTGCCCCCCCCCTCTCAGCGGCGGCGGTCGCCCCAGCCCCGTCCGGGGGCCGGCGGCACAGGTGGGCTCGGCGGGGCGGTGCCGCCCGCCACCTCACGGCCCGGCCGGGGGCAAAGCGTGTGTGCCGGCTGCGGCTCTTTGTCTCTGGAGCCTCCCCCCCCCCCCTTAAAGAGCCGCCTTCCTCCGAGCCGAGGCGGTTCCCCCTCCCCAGGCCGGGTTCTGGTCCCTCCTCGTGGGCGAACCTGTGAGGAAAGCGGCGGCGGCGGGAGAGAAAAACCCGCGGCGGTTCGCTGGCGGTACCGGCCCGTCGGCGGAGAGGGAGCGGGTGGGCCGGTTGAGGGAACCGGCGGCCGCGGGGGAGACTTGGTGGGGCCTCGCTTCGGCCTGGCGGCTTCCAAGGAGCCCGGGCGGGAGAGGGGCCCGCGCCCTTCGGTCGGCTGTGGGGCGGTGGGGCCCTCTGCCCCCACCTCGCTCCGGGACACTCCGGTCCTACCGACCCCTCGTCCCCGGCACGCGTGTGTGAGGTTCAGCCGGGGCTGGTTGTGGGCTGCCGGCGTTTCTGTCGGGCTCTGTGTTTTTTTCTTTCACTCTTTCCCCCCCCCGCCCCCGAGTAGCGCGACGGACTCGGCGTTTGGGATCGCCTTCCCAGGGGAACTTCCCAGGGAAGGGCTGTGCTTCCCTTGGTGCCGCATGGGAGCGTTTGGGGCAAACGTCCCGTTTTCTTTCGGGTGTCTAAGTCGTGCGAGTAGGTTATCGCGACCCACCTATTCTTCCACGTCCTGCTTACTTCTGGTCAACGTTTACGTGAAAAGCAGGAGCTGGGGGAGGAGGACGAATAAAACCCATGTGCGTGCCGTGCCCTGCGTTCCCCGTAATGCCATGTGAAACCCAGCAAGGCAAGCTGTTGCGAGAGTAATTCCCGTGTCAGATGCTAGAGCCACCCCCCTGGTATTTGAAATACTCGCGGTGCTGAGTGAGGATTCACAAACTGGTGTGTGTTGGGGATTATTTCTGGTTAGACCCAATTAGATTATCATGTCTAAGAAAAGAATAAGCCTATTCAGCCAGGAACCCCCACTGATGAGCCAAATGGCGAGTGAGATGTTACGATTATTAGGCACAGTGGAAAAAGCCTGATCTCGCATTGCTCTTGTCAGGGAAACCCGTGGTCGTTTTACAGATGGGAGATGCCCCCGCAAGCAGCACATGGCTCAGAACCAAGTCCTGATTCATCTTAACCTACCAAAAGGGTGCCTGGCTTAATTTATGTGCGTGGTCTGTGGGAGAAAATTAGTGGTTTTGAGTTAGAACCGATTGATTAGATCAGTGAAAGGAAGAGTCATCATTTGGGAAAGCAGAGCGCGTTAGATAGGTGTAACGTAAATACGGGAGATAACAGGACCACGCCTGTAATTTCTTGAGGTACTTGAAAGGAGTAGATGGCATCTGTTTTTGGAAGATGGACTTAAACTAAGGGTCAGAGGACGAGTGCTGTAGCTTTGCTGGAGGGAGCAGCAGGCCGTGCAGATGCACATCTGTACAAATGGGGTGTTGGATGGTCTGCTCCCATCGGGAGGAGCTGCAAGACGGGGCCCAAACGCCACTGCTGGAACAGCCAAAAATCGCCTTCAGCCTGTTCTCGGAGCCAGCTGGGGATGGCTGGTATTTGTTGCAGCTTCCAGGAAATATCTGACCAGTTTATGAAAGAATAAACTTCTAGGCTGTTATTATTTTGTTTTCTCTGTGGCTCTGAGGGGAAGATGACTGTGCCACTGGTCAAACTCCAGAATGGGGTGGGCAGTAGAACAGCAGGGATTAATGAGATAGGAATGGCGGTCGGGGGGGGAAAAAAAAAAGATGAGTATTTTCTGTAGCGAGAGAGGATTAGTCAGGAGATGAGAGTATGAAGAAGGAGATGCTGAAGGTTATAGGACTAAATCTCACCTTCTTTGCACGCTGTCTTAAGAAATTAGCCTGGCACAAGCATTGCTCGCACACTGGGAGAGCCCTGGTGAGGTCCCGAAGGGCTTTGCTGACAGTAGCAATTTTCGTACTGCTAATGAAGTTTTCAAGACTGTTTTTGACATTGATGAACATGCAGCTCAGTTGAGTCGCAGCTGCGTGTAGGTATACAGTCATCACGCTAAGCGGTTCATTTCTGTATGTAAGGAGTGGGGCCATGCGGGAGAGGAAGGTTGCTCCTGTGCAACCTCACAACAGTATTTTGAAGTTTTATTCTTCTCTTCTTGTGCAGAACCAGTGAGCACAGTGAGCTGAGGCCCTCTAAAACACGTGCGTGTCTATGAGGAGAGGGCGGGTTGGCCACATTTTTACCACAAGTGCTGTTATGTTGGCGGCTTTATTTTTGCCGCTTTGAACATGCTCTCCTGATCTTCTCTCTAGGAGCTCTGTGGTCTCTTCGGCAAGGGGGTGGATGAGCAGCGGTGCGCCTGGAGGTGACGTATATGTGCGCTAGCTTTGCATTGGCTGGGATGTTAGCAGCCTTAGTCTTGAGGAACGTCTCTGGTGAAGTAGTTTGTCCACTTCAAACATGCAGAGTCACCTTACTGCCTCCTTGGTTAGCCTTGCTCTTTGAGGTTTGAGGAGCATAAATTGCAGGAGATGATGGGAGGTGCTCCAGGTCACACTTTTTTGGTGAAGTTCTCAAATCTAACTCTGCTAATAAGCTCCTCCAGTCTGTAACGGTGCCATTGGCATTACTGAGGATGCGCTGAGCATACGTGCAGCGGCGCCTGACTGAGGTGAAGGACAGCGATACCAGGCCTGCGTTACACCTCTTGGTCTGCTGGGCAAAGAACATGAGAGGGTTTTCCCCGTGGCTGTGTCTTCTGGTACTGTTTTTGGAACTGGTGGAGTAAACGTGCTTCCCTGGCTTGTTTGTTGCATTGAGATTTGTACTCGTCTCTGCTGGTGAGCACCGGGGTCTGTCTCTGTGTTTCAGGAAGACATCGTGTTTGATGGGATGTACTTTGAGGAGAAAAATGTGGAGGATAACCCATGAGAGATCTAGGTGTCTGTCTATAAGCTAAGCGTTGTTTTTTCCATCCCCTCATACTGATGTGAATTCTCCCCGTTTGGTAGGACACATGAAATAATTCCCTTAGTTTCAGGTTTACGCAAGAGTGTAAAGTCCAGGAAAGTGGTGGTGTGTCGTTGCCACCAAGTTCCCGATTTGCCATGAAGGGTGCTGGATAAACTGAGAACCAGCTCCCGGCTCTGGCACTGACTTTGAGCTTGCCAGCACTGGCACAGCCCCTGGGGTGTATGTCTGCAGGAACCTCCTGCCACTGTCCCTTCCCCAACACGCTCGCTTTTTCTGCTCAGCTGTGTTGGATTTTTTTCCTGGCTTTATCCTATGGACACATGGGGCAAGTGTGCATAAATCACAAATTCTGGTAACCAACCTTAGTTTATTGCATAGGAAGCCATTGTTCAGCATGTGCGAGCGCCGTTGCAAACCAAGTGCGCCGAATGCATCCGTAGACATTATGGCACCGCTATCCGATGCAGCGGGTTGTGAGTTCGGAGATCCTGGGGTAGAAGCCAGGCTTCCAGCTCCTGAGCAGGGTGGTCTCTCTCTGAACTGGTAACGGGGTTGCACGTTTGCAAATGACACGTGGTTTGGAGGAAGCAGCCAGGACAGAGTTGGCAGGGTAAATTGTTGCCTAATGAGCTGTGATTGACATAATTTGACTGCTGGATTACAAATCTGCGGTAAGGTTAGCAGGAAATATCCTCTTACCCCCACCAAGTGGTGTTTCATTTTACAAAGGAGTCTTCTGTGCCCGGTCCTGTAGGACGAAGGGGAGCGTGGAGGGAGGAGGTGTTTCTGCTGTCCTGCTCCCAGCCCTGCTGTGCTCTGTCCTCGGCTGAATGTGAGGGTACATACCTGGAGGCAGGGCATCAGCTCTGCCGCTGTTGAATGCACGAAAGCCTTTGCCAATCGGAACTTCTTCGTCCTGCTAGCATTTCCTTCTTCACAGTGGATTTTGTCCGAGCATCGTTTTCCATACCAGTCAAGGGAGTTTTAGTGTCTATTGCTAAGGAATTTGAAAGCTCAGTGTGAAAACTCTGTAACGTTTCACAGCTGTTTTCCATTCCTCTTCCTAATCCTCTATCAAATATATTATGAATTGTTTTATAATATGTATGGTTTAGAGTCTGCAGATCATTAAAGAGCATGACATGGTTGCAGGAGGTATCTGCGAGGTAGTATTAGTTCCCTCGCTTCAGTGGGGTTGGTGGGGCACTGGATTCCTTCTTGTAATTCCTAAATTTAACAGAAGTCTCATGGGATGAATTTCAGTTGAGATCCTGTACTCTCATATCAAGCATAGTTTGTATTGGTTTTGTGGAATTTGAAGGCAATACTATGGAAGTTGAGGTGCTAAATTACATTTAGGAACCACCCTCAGGAAAAGGAGATTTCTAAAATTCAGATATTTAAAAGACCTGTTGTGTTTTCTCGTTCAGACCTCATCTCTGACAGGCTTCTGCCACTGGGCTCTTTCCTCAAGGTCTAATTTAAATGATTCAAGCAATGACACCTTTTACTTGAAGAAACAATCTAATAACTCATGTTGTAATATACATGTATTTCTGACGGGTTGAATTCACAGAGTGAAGTAGTACTTGGTGGTGACACATCTGTCAAGCTGCCTTGTAAATCAGTAAATGGCATTTCTAAGTTTTTCCACCTAGGCATCACAGGAGAATATTTTTGTAAAACTTTTTTTTTTTTTTTTGAATGCCTGGAATAGAAGGATACTGTGGTGGGTGTTTAGCTAATAGCAAGTTAGTCACATTCGTGATATTAATTTCAGATCCTGGAAACCTGGAAGACTTAAAAAATGGCTATGCTGGCATAGAAGCATATATTTTTCTGTGTGCCATTTTTCCATACAAAATTATCTCCTTAATTTATTGGGCTGTAATGATGGAGTTATGAACCCATTCTGTCAAACTGCGTGTGTCACTTGTTCATAAGCTCCAAATAGCCTGAGAGAAAGTAGTAGGCTTTTTGTTCAAAACACCCAGGTGAAAGGGATTGCTGTTTGATGCCCACGCAGCTGGGCTGGATCTGTGCCTCACCTCTCCCTCTCCCCAAAGGGCCTGGGCTGTCCCAGGACGGGGGCTGCTTCTGGGGGTGCTTGGCAGCGGCATCTCGGGTGGCTGCAAGAGCCTGAATCTGCAAACCCAGTTATGGTAATGACAGCAAAGAGGCTTCCTAATTGTTTTTGTGCTGCGTGCTGTATAAACCCATCATCATGTTGTATTTCCTTCCAAATTACATTGTGCTTTTGTCTAAGGTGAATAGCAACAGGTCAGTCAAACAAAATGGGGTGAGAAACGTGTGCATCTATGAACTTGGCAGGGTTGTTAACTTTTTTTCCTTCAGGTGTGCGCAGGTTGGTTTTTTTTTGTTTGTTTGGTTTTTTTTTTTTTCCCCAGTACAGACCCTGTTTCCTCCCTGCAGCTCCTGTGCCGTGCAGGGCTCCAGGGAGGACCCCGCAGCCGCTGTGCATGGTGGCCAAAGTCCCGTGTTTCTTCTGGGGAGGGGACAGGCCTCTGCATGGCGCTTGGTGGGGTAAGGTCCTTATCCTGGCTGTGCCTGCATCTGGGGTGGCCTGTGTGCGGTGACCCTTGGGGTCGCGGGGAGATTTCTCTTGCAGGTGCTGAATTCCTCCTGAGAGCACGAGCTAGCAGACCCCCTGCCTTTACTCTGAACCTGCACCATCATCTTTCCTCAGGTGCACTGAAGCTTTATCAAGTATCTCTATTAACTTCCTTAACCTTTTGTGCAAGATGAAGGTGTTGGGGTTTTTTTTGTTCTTTTTTATTTTGTCTTCACAAGCAAGGTCATGCAAAACTTGGCCCTGAGGTGTTAAATGGTCTCTTCTGCGGTACTGTATGTAGTGGGTGATGCTTGGGAAAGAATTTGAGAGACGCAAAATGAAATTCAGAGTTTACCAGATGATCTTAAATAAAACAGTAGCTGTTGAATTGTTTTTGATTGATGATTGAATGACTTAGAGCCACTGGAGTCTGCCTTTAGGCTTTCATTTAAAAAAAAAAAAATCACTTTAGCTTTTCATGCTGTGTGAAAAGCTATTAAAGTCTATCTACAGCCCCCCCCCCCCCAAATCAAAACCCAGCAGAAGCACAAAGCTAAACAAACACGTTTGATATTCCCCATGTGTTTGTTCAAAAGTACATGGTGATACTTGTTATTTTTATTATATTTTTGCATCATTCAGCAAAGATTGTAAATTATTCAGGCAACTTTTTAAAGAGTCCAAATCCTTTTTAAAATAGAACAGCTGTCTGAAGGTATCCATGCTAATTATCAACCCATGTCCTTTGCTTGTATGGCTACTTAAGAGAAGAAGGGGAGTATTTTTCCCTGCTGGGATTTGGGTGGTGGGTGCTCCTTACAGTTGCAAAAGGGACTGGTCTGGCACTTCGTCTCGGATCAACACCACCTCTGTTTTTAACAGGGTCTGAGTGGTCTTTTGCTCTCGTTTTGAGGCCTGCACCTGCTGCATAAAAGAATTTTTTTTTCCCCCCAGTCTGTTTGAAAAGGTGGTTTACATCTGTCATCTTGGTCTGCCAGTTCTTAGCTAAGGAAATGAAAGACCCTACAGGAGTAGCTGGGTTTTTTTCCTCATTATTTGAACCTTGGAGTATATCCTGAAGTGAAACCAAGCTTTGACGTTCACTTTCTGATCAATTTTGTTTGGTCATTGGGGTGTTACTAAAAGGCAAACCTAGTGCCAGTTCCAGCCTTTTCCCCAAATACATTTTTAGTCTTGAGCTTTCAGCATTTCTGCTTGTTTGTCAGTGTTGTTGCTGTTCTTCTTCCAACTCGGTAACAGAGAAGTGAGAATGAATACAGGCTACTGTTCGCTTTTAGGAGTGGAAAATCCCTGTGATTGATTTCAGTTTTGCTTTTGCTTTTCTTTGCTGACCCAACTAGTGGTCTTTCTGCAACGTGTGACTCTTGCTTTTGAGCAGCAGCTTCTTGAGTGGGTGTGAGCGGGAGGTGGCCCAGAAGGGTCTCACGGGGCAGGTTTGTGCTCCAGTGACACCATCGCTACTTATGCCCGGATGAAACGATCCCACTTTGGCACTGATGCCCAATGTTGACTTGTAGCGTGGGGAAGTTAAATCGACCTTTTCGGTTTTGCTGCAGATTCTGCTGCCCAAGTTGTTGTTGGGATTCAGTGACGTCCCTCGGTAGAGTTTAGTGCTCGCTGATGTGCTTTGGTGTGCGAGGGGACGTGTCTGGCAGATGTCAGTGAGCTGACTTGTGCCTAACCAAATGTGAAGCTTCATGTGAAAGGGCATTGTCAACTTGAACTCTTTTGGAGCTCCTTTTAGATCAAGGTGCTAACAGGGTACTCCTAAATAGACTGTTCTTAGATAACAGAAACTGCAAATTTGAAATTACTTGAAAAATTGCTAAGTTCTTTGTCCTGCTTATAGTTTTCAAGGGTGGTCTTCCAGGAGAGAGAGAGTGAAGCAGGCCTGGAGGTGAACACCAGCGTCTGCGCAGCCACCCCTGCCTCGCTTGCAGACCTCCTCCTCGGCTTGATTCGGTCGGGCGGGGAGGGCTGATGCCCGGCTCTGCCTGGAGGAAGCTGCGGAGGAGCATGTGCGTGTGCTGCCATCGTGACCTTGCACGGAGCGGGAACTGAAGAGCTCTCCACAGCACGATGAAATGAATTATGCAAAATATGCTAATGTAGCCACGCTCTTCAGCACCAGTTTATTTTTAAAGCATCTGGGCTGCCTCTTGAGTTTGAATTAAGCACATTATGATCAGGATCAAAATACTTGCAGTGCAGGAAGCCATAAAGAAAACCGCAAGAGAAGCGGTTGTTTTTCCTAGTCCCTTTTGGGTGCTGTGTCCTTGCGAGGTGTGCGTGACAGCAGAAGGCACGGCTGTTTCAGACAGGCTTTGCAGGGTGGTGGTCGCTCCCTTGGGAGCGCTTGTGGATGGAATGTGCCCCGCTCCAGAGGGTTTTCTCACTGGTGAGAGAGGTAAATGCGATTTTCTTTGGTAACCAAAAGATCAGGCTTTAAAACTAGCTGAGGAGCAAAACCGTGCGTTGCCTGTTTTGAGAGGAACAGTTTGAAACACGCTTCCAGACGGAGGCTGTGAAGCAGCCGTTGCAGCCCCTGGAAGACTTCCGCAGCGAGCAAAGTGCAGCCACGTTTCAGACAAACTGAGCTGAATTATTGTTTGTTTTTTTCTTTGTTTGTTTGGAAGAGTCCGTTTGGGAATTTGGTATAGGAAATAAGTGACACCAACTCATTCAGTTTGATTTAGAATTGTGTTTAAAACAAAAAATAAAAATCTAGCCCAAGTCTCCAGCAGTTAGGAGCTGCAGCATCACTGGAGCCAAAGGTGCCTGCCTGCTAGTCAGGTAAAAGCACTTTCAGCTGCTGTTGCTTAAAAAGCAGTAATTTCCCGTTTATTGCATCCTGCCAGTTTCAATTCTGAAGGGTCCCTGTAGTAAAATGAGCAAGTTTTTAGTGCTTGGACTTCATACGATGGCATCAGTTGAAACTGAAGGGCTGCGCTCGTACCCACATAGCATTGGCACTGAGAAATGCTGTATTTCCAATTACTTCTGTAAGGACTCCCAGATCCGTAGGTGGTGGAAGGTGCGTGATGTGCACCCCTGTTTTAATTAAATGTTGTTTCACTTGCGCTGATTATTTTGACCTTGATCATCTGTTTTGTAGTTTTAATAACTCAAGATGCACAACATTATATACAGATATATTGGAAAATATAAGCATTAATTTGTCCCAGGCGTTGTCTTTTCCTAAAATAACGTCTTACTGCCTTTCGCAAGTGTTTCATTGCATAAAGACTTGGATAATGTATAACTTGCCCATACTCTGTTATAACTAACATACTGTAGAAATTGGACGCGTGTTCGTTTTCAATTTACCATGGGATCTCTAACATAACGAGTGTTTGTCTTCTGTAACTGTGCAGCGTTAAACATATATTTGGGGAGGATATTCATAAAGCAGCATAATAGTCGTATTGTATTGGAAATGAATGGTCTTCAGATGAGCGCTGTGTGATGCGTGGACCTCCAGGACTCTGCATTGCAACTCTTGAGAGCAACTGTGTGATCATGAGCTGGAAACATGCCCAACCGCTTCCCAACTGAAGAACTGGAGAGGCAAGTGGGGGACACCTCCGCAGGGGCACCCTGTGGCCGTTTGCCCTGGGAACTGTCCTGCAATGTGCTGGGACTGCTTGGGTGACAGCAGCCAGTGCAGCCTGGTGTGTACCCCAGAGAAAACTCCCATGTCGGAAGGATCCTCGGGGAAAACCCTGTAGACATTCGTCTGATCACCCCGTGGGACTCGGCACAGGGTCCACCATACCCTGGGCCACAGAGCACTGACACCAATATGAGGATGCTGCAAATGGCGTTTATTCAACTGCGTCACGCCCTTATATACTGTCTGTCGGTCATCCCGCCTCCTTTAACCCTTCTCTTTCCGTACATCGCAAGATCTTCCGAGCGCCAATCCCTACAAACCCCTAGCAGATGTGAGCTCTCTTGTCATGTTGCCTGAACAACACACAGAGAGCAGTGTTAACTGTGGCCTCCTGCCCTTTCAGAAATCATACCCTGGTCCAGCGGGCAGAAGTGCTTGGTGATGGCAGCAGGAGCCCACAGAGCTGCCCTTGCCTTCTCCGATGTTTGTCGTCTGTTCTGGCTGCTCTCCTCCGTGCGGGTGTTGGCTGAGGGCAGAAGTTGCTCCTGGACAGAAGATCCTTGAGGCTTCCAGAAGCATGTGAAGAAGTCTTAGGTTTTTTAGTGTGTGTTTAGGTGTTGTGGGAGATGCCTTAAAACACAAGAATTAGTGTGTGGGGGTTGTGTTTGTTTGTTTTTTGTTTTTTTTTAAAAATATACATTATTTGGCCAGAAGTCATTTTACTATAAAAGGACTTGGGATGAATATAGATTGTACATCTGTTACTTGTTTGTCTGCAAAATGAGCCTACAGTTGAGGCCAAAAGCGAAGAATAGAGGGTTGCACAAATTGGCAAAGTTTCTGAAGTCTTTCAGAAGCCAGTAATTAAAATGAAGAAGCAAATTGTTCAATCCAGAAATTCTGGTTGTTCATCCATCTAATGCTCTGGCATGTCCCTCTACTGACTCCTTTCATCCTGCTTTCCATCTCATAAGAGAGGCAAACGAATTAACATGCGTCTACCTCCAGCAGTTTTGAAGCCAGCTGTTCCGGCAGAGGTAGGTGGCACCGTTATCGAAAGGGTCTGTGAAGTGATGGAGATAGCTTGGCGGAGTTTATACAGCAGTTTTCTGACAAACGTTTCCACTAACTTAGTGTGTTTGGGAGTGCTTCAAAGGGCTTTCTGCCCAGCTCTGTGAGCCTTGCAGAAGATCAAATAAATTAACTATCACAAATATTTAACTTAAAGCATGGTCAAATAGAAGCTTTGATGTTGCATGTGTGTATGAGAGCCGCTGTGTATCTGTACATTCTCACAGATATATTAGATCAACGTTGTATTTGTCTCTTCTCTTGGACATAATAACACTAATACTGCAAATGTAAATAATTGTGTTCAGCTGTCATAGGCGGGCATGTTAGCTGGTGTCAAAATGAAGTACAGTGTATAGACTTCTACTGTGGAACTGATGGTAAGCAAATCATTGCATGGTGCAGTCATACTTTGGAGGATTGTGGGGTTGGTTGGTATGCCACCCCTACAAAAGGCATTGGCTCACAGGTTATCTTTCATTGTGTTTGCATAAGGTGTTGCTTGATGGCCAGCAACACTCTTCAGGTAGGCTGAATAACTCAATTTGACGTCATGATAATTATTAAAGCGTGCTGTGGATTGATCCAGAAAGCGTTTGGTAATAATTTTAATCCTTTTGCGATAGCATCTAGCTTACATGTAACTGATGAATTGTTGTGAATCTTGTTCTCTGAAAATTGCAGCTTCTTAAAATAGTCTAGGAGTTGTCATGTCTCCTCAGTGATCCTCTCCCGGCGCACAGGGAAGTGGCAGTGTGTCTGTGAAAACACAGTTCTGCTCCGTGTCAGAGCTTCAAGTACAAATGCCTGTTCTCTTGATCATGTAAATGAATAGCTAAGTGTGGCAAATGTACAATATTCTTTTTGGTAAATAAAACAAGAACTTTTATACTTTATGGCATTTTTTTAGTCCATGAATCTTTCACAAGCCTCACAGTGCTGCAGGGGAAGACAGGGAGTGAGAGTTACACTTGTTACCTTTTGAAAAAGGAAGCCTGCATTGCTGTGAGCCCCCCAAAACTGAGCAACCAGACAGAGATTAGAAATAATGTCTCCCAACTTCCCAGCACTTGCCGTAACCCCTGGGAAAAGAAAATGGGAATGTTGGCTGCCTCCCCCTGTGAACATGTGTTTGACACATTGGGAAACCTGCTGTGTCTCTCTCCCACTAGCGTGTGGATCTGGGACCTGGCAGCTGGCATTTGGCTCTTTGAAGTCACCTTTGCAGAACTATGTCAGCTTTCCTTTAAAGTCTTTCATTTGTCTAGCTCAGTTACACAGAAGCTGAAGAGCAGCATTTTAGTTTGTTTATTTTCTGGTGTTTCAGGGCATCTTTTCTCTTTGATGTATTTAAAAAAAATAATCTCATTTTGTACTGGTTTTGGCTGGGACAGAGTTAATGGCTTTGTTTGCTTCTCACCTACATTTTCTGTTGTATTCTGGAGGTGAGATGAAGTTTTAATCCCTCTTTGTGTATGCACGTGTATGAATTGAAACATGTTTTGTTTGTTTTGTGTGTTTTTGTTTTTTTTTTTTTTTTTTTTTTGATGACCACAAGGCTTGTTTCCAAAGATAGTTGGCCTGTGAGTCCACATGAAGGTGGGAGAGATTATATTCATCCACAGATGCTTCAGTCTGAAAAAGCTGGTTGGCACTGCAGTCTGTTCAGCACACTCTGCCAAGTGCTATGGCACCAGTGCCACAAAGAAGACTTCTCTTTTGGAGAAGTAAAGGCAGTATCAGAGCTGTGGTGGAGCTCGTTTCAGGAGAGAAAATGAGGGTGAAGGGAGGTCATGAGGGTCTGAAGAATCATCTTGACTTCGAAACTAATTCTGTGTTTTCTATCAGTAGAAGAAAGACATTTCTTCTTTAATGTAGAGATGTGTGAGCAGATGAATGATGTACACAAAACACTGGGGGAAAATGCTTTTTTCTTTTTCTTTTTTTTTTTTTTTTTTTAAAATCCTTTCATATGAGAACCTGTAGTACCTAGTATGGATAGTCAACAGTGTTTTCCCTGTGCATGTTTACTGTGCTGAATGCATTCATGAAAAGTAAGAGATTCAGCTGACTCGGATCAAATGGCAAAAGAATGGGAGAAGAGGAATTTAGGAAGCTAAGTCTCAGATTTTGTACAGATTAAAATGAAATGACCTTTCAGATCAGCACACATGAAGGTTTACATGATCAGGTATGTGACTGATGACCTTTCCTCCTAAGTGAGGCATGTCTCTCGCACACAGCGAGTCTGCAAAAGCTCTGTACAGCAAATTGTTGGTACCATACCTTATCGTTACCACAGTTGTCTAGCTCTCTGTTTGTAGGCCATTGCTTGGTATGTGAGCAACAGAGATGTTTCCCAGAAATAAAGCTGTGCATATGCCTGTAAATCCAGACTGTTGTTCAGACCAGAAGGCAGGTGGGATTTCTCTGTACTAGAGAAGGATTTTGGCAGAAGATTAAGTACTTCAATTAGAATATAAAAGAATTTGTGCAAGAGTTCATATGAGCTGAGTCCTTCCGTGTTCAGCAGCAGCAGGATCCTTCATCAGCAAGTGTGATGCAAATGAATTCGCCGTTTCACAGAGCAGGGCAGGAAAACCAGCGCGCAGTTTTCACGTGCTGATACTGCTCCTGCATCCTCAGATACTGCAGTAATTACAGAGGGCAGTCAGTGCATCGTGAGCACGCTGGATTTTCAGTTAAGATGAGGAACTCAGACACCTACAAACATGAGTGAGGCAAAAATTGATTAAGCATGAAATTCTTCTCCGGCAGTGAATTTTTGGTTGGCTCGGGGACAAAAGGTTGCACAACTGAAAGGGAAAAGTACTTTACTTAGAAAGCTCAAAGCTATTGTTTGTTTGGTTTTGCTAATGTTTATTTTATGTCTGATGGCGAATCTTTGTTAACGGTGAATTATCCCTTCTGTTTAGCAAGTGAAGTGAAAACTATCCAGATGCACTTGTAAGGCATTCAGTAAATTGTTAAAACCAGATCCCTTTTAGGTGCTCTGAGGAAGTGGTGATTCTTGAGGTGTGATAGCCTGTGTAGACCAGAGTATTACTTGCGTTTCCAGTACAAAGCGCGGTTCTTGTATTGAAACAACTCAGGCAGTATACATAAACAAGCATATAGATGTATACATGCATTGAAACAGAAAAAAGAATACCTGTTGTAGTATTTTTAAGATTAACCTACAAAATTATTTGGGTTAATTCTCCAAATTGCTGCTGCCGTGCCATAAAGGTATTCCACAGAAAAGACGTGTAAGGAGAAAACCACCTCCTCATAACACAGAAAAAATCCCTATTCAGAAATGGTGGGTTTAGGAATTACTTGTTAAGAAGGTAGCCCTCGTGCGACAGCTCTGCATGGGCAGTGCATGCCTTGCATCTGCCTGAGTCCACCCTTCCCAGCGGGGCTGGTGGCTAGCAGAAGAGCTGTGTTTTAACTCTTTGGTGAACCATAAGCACCGCTGTTCACTGCAGTGAAAACTTTTTTTGCAAAGATACTAGTGAAAAGCAGGGCGTCTTTCACTGAACTGTAAAGCAGTGTAGCCAAAACACTGATTAAGGCCTTGAATGTGGCTGCTCTTATCCTGCTGAGCTTTTAGTATGGCTGACCTTGTGCTGTGTGATACCACATCCATGGACACATCTGCTGTTCTTCTGTGGAAGCTGTATACACTGACTCTCCAATGCACAGTAGTGACCTAATTTTGGTTTCCAAGTTGCTGCTACTTACTCAAGATGCCGGTGGCCTGGCTGTGGGCTGCTTCCTCCTCTTTCAATTAGTAGAAAATTTGAGTTTTCTGCTTATTCCCTTGATTAACAATTTTTGGGTTGAAGCTTTCCCTTTTCTCACAGGAGAGGGAATCAGCAGCTATTGCAGCATCTCAGCGTACCATAATAGTAATAAAGGCTTTAGACAGCGGTTAAAATAGAGCAGATGGGTAGATTTATGGATTTTTCTGGCCAAACTCCATCCTTGGAGATGTCTGTGCAGGTCCCGCCCGCAGGGCCTTCTCAAAAGTTGTGCACTGCTGAGAGTGGAGTTTGGTCCTCAGCAAGGGTAGTGTTTGCACCGCTGTTGCTGCCACATTAACTGCCAGCACAGGACAAAGACTTTTTAAAATGATGGAGATCTTTAAAGTCTTTGCATTTGCGTCTTACACTTCAGGAGTTTTACCAGGTGGCATCTTCTAGCTACCAAGCAGTGCTTTCTGGTGGGGTGGCCTTTGCCCCTGTTGAACTGCCAGGCCCATGGGGCAGGAGAGACCCAACGGGGCTCTCGGAGGGGTTGCAAGCATTCTTTATTACCTGTGTGGGAACCTTAAAGGCATTTTTGTACTTTCATGAGCGCTGGCCTAAATACAGACTTGGCTTTGGGTTGCTGTGCTTTGTTTGTGGATCCATGCAGTGATGTGGTAAGTGTTGTGGTCTTGCATGGAAAAGTTGGGAGGAGCCGGGCGGTGAGTTGGCACAGTTGGTATGTTTATTGGAAGAGCGGAGGGCACCCTAGCTTCATTGCAGGCATAGATTTCACATTAACAGGACACTTCAAATGCGGCTGAGGAACTAGCTTGGAGAGCAGCCTGCTCCGTCTCCCCTTGGTTATCTTGAAGGCATTTCTAACTTTGTGGGAGGGAATGCGGCTCAAGAAATATCAACATGCCATGAGCAAGCACACTTCATTAGGGAACAGAGTTCAAAATTTTTTGCATTAGTAGGAGGCTGAACTGTGTTGTTTCTGTCTAGTTTGCGTACTTGGTGGATGGAGGGAGGGACCTTGCATACTGTGTGTTTGAGCAGCAGGGAGCAATTTGACAATATATAATAAAAAATCATCATAATGATGAAGTGTCCCACAGCCACACCAGACCGACTTGCTGGAACAACTCTCCCTCACTGGGCACCCTGAGATGCACAGGAGGCTGGCGTGGCCTTGGGAAGCAATGCTCCTCTTCAGGGGATGCTGCAATTTAAGGAAGCGGTGTTTAACCGTCTTCACTGATGCTGTTATCTTGTCTGTCAGCTGAGGACGTGTGTCCTGTGATAAGCAGTACGATCTATTATGCCGTGTTTTTATCACGTTAGGATTACTTTTACACTCTTCATCCTCTTTATTTTTGATCAGAGCAGCCTGTAGCTTACAAAACAGCTAGTCTTTTTGAGCACTGTCCCTGTGTTTTTGTCATGAGAACCCAGTGGTGTTTGCATGTCATCTTCATAGCATGTGTTTGTGCAGCATATGTTTTTGCAATTCTCATGTAACAGTGATGCCATTTTTTTTACTTTTATGTCACATTATGATCTCTGGAAGATGTCACCAAGTGTTTCAGCTGAATAAGAAATCAAAAGACAAGCCTTTTCTTGTTAGGATAATTGCCTGCCATTGCTGCTCCATCCCCATGGAGTAAAAGCTTTTGTACAGCTGTGGGCTCTGCCCAGTGCAGGTCTGCATCCCAGAGGCTTCTCCGGGAGTTAAGATAGTCCCTCAGGTCCCCTGCAAGCAGCCAGGCCCACGGATACGGGCTAACGCTGAAGCGTATTTGTCTTAAAAGCAGGATTTGTGTCTCCTGAACGCTCCCTCTGACCCTGCTGGGCACAGGTCTGAGCGGAGGTCAGGCAGGGCTGGGTGGCTGATTATCAGGCTGTGCCACCCCAGGCGGGGAGCAGACACAGCTCGGGGCACAGGAGACAGCGGCAGGGAGAGGGGACAGCCTTGGACCCCGGCCATGAGGACACCATCGCCTTCCTGGGCTGGCGTGTCTGCAGATGGGGTCAGCTTGCTCAGAGATGATGTTCATCAAAAAATCAGCCTTGTACAGGTGTCTCAATACACTAATGAGTTGTGGGTTGGTGTTTTTTTGTTTGTTTGTTTTGTTTTGTTTTAATTGCTGGGAGGCTGTGTATGTATGTGAGCACTCAATGTGTAAACAAGAAGGTCAGGCGAAGCAAATGTCATTCCCCTGATCTGATGGTATTTGCCCTCTGAAACGTATGGCTTGTTTGTAACATCTGGTGGATATCGCTTTTAATTTGAGTGGCACTGCTGTTTCTGAAAGATGCTTTTCAGTACATTCATGGGGCCTGATTTTGCTGGTGTTAAAGGCTCTTCCACTTCTAGAGGGATACATGGGCATGTCGGGGGGATAAGAATTGGGCTCTTAGTTTATTTAAAATTTCGGCGTCTGGTTGTGCTGGGTGTAAGGAGCAACAGCAGCAAAAGGCACTAACTTGCAAGAAATCATTGCATCTAAATTGGCGAAGACTGTTGGTGGTTGTGTGTCTGTAGACGCAAATCTAATCTTTTGTCCTAATCTGACAAATTTAGGAGTTGATGGACTCCAGAGGTGGTCTCTGCTCCTTCTTCTCGGTGAAAAATATAGTCTTCCTTGCAGGTGTGGTAATTCTCTGCATTACAAGATGGGACAAATGGTTTTTGTTCCCTTGTCTGGATGCGTAAGATGAAATTAATACCCACAGTTCTCTTGGAGAGCTTCACTGATGCAGCTGAGGGCTGAATTTGGCCTGTATTTTCTATCTACAACAGTCTGCGTTCTTAAATTAGAGAAGATTCGTGCTAGAAATATACACAGTGAGCATTTTGAAATACCCTGAGCCTGGAGCAGGGAGCAGGGGGTGTCATGGGGTGGCTGGCTGGTGGCTGGAGCAGTGTGAGGTCTGGTGACAAGCGTTACTGCCCTCCTTGTCTGGTAGTGTCAGGTAAAGCGCCGATTCCCCATTCTTCTCTTTTCTCCTCCTGTTAGGTTTCATCTTGAAAGGGTTTGTGCCTTTTGCTATCCCCAAAGCACTTCTGATGTGTGTAAAACAACTCACTTTTCCTCACCTGGCTCTTGGAAGAAAGGGGAAAGTCTTGGGTTGAATATTCAGCCTGAGACAGACCCAACATAGAGACTTCAATGAACTAGTCAATGTTTGTCGCAGTTAAAAGCATCTGGACGTGGGCTGGCAAGAAGGACAGAATAATAAATCGTGTTGTTAGCCTAGCGAGATGGACTTTTGTGTAACTGTACGTACAAATTTAACAGAAACTATAGGAGTGGAACCAACTCCTGGCTGTTTACAGTGTTATCTCCTTACATAATAGGAATAGCATATATTTTATTTCTGAATATAGCGTATTATATATGAGCTCCTGTAAAATGCAAAGGTTTTATTTTACTTCAGATAAAACAATAACCGTACTTATAAACCTCTATGAGTAGGCTTCTTTGGATAGTGTTTTACGCTGGATTCTTTACTTCCTTCTGCTAAGTGCTCAAACCCTCAGATTACAAGAAAATATAAAACTTTCATTTTAATATGCAACATCTTTTCCAAAGATGGATCTTTTCCTGGCTCATGGTAGCACCATATTGTGCAGAGGTTATGTTACATGAATAACCATTTCACTTGTAATCTTAGTCATACACGATTTAGGATCTATAGAGTTTTTTACTGTTCTTTTACTTAATTAGTTAAATCATCTGGAAAACATATTTAAGTTTTTCTGTCATGTATTTTTTCTGATGTTAAACCAGTCTAAAAGTCAGCATAAGTTTTCTTCAGCGTGCAGCCCTGAGCGTTCAGGGATGATGTCCCACCTCAGCAGAGCATCTGCGGTCAGCGTGGCATACGTCAGAAACAGCTTGATAGTTTTTTGAATCTGGTGCACAAGTTCCAGATGATGGGAAATTCTCTTTAACCAGTAAGCTTCAGACTGCCCTGCCTGAGTGTAGTTGCTCTAAGCTTCCTTTCTAAAGACTGTAATATTATAATAATACAAAGAATAAGCCCACAGTACAGGTTTTTTTCTTTCTTTCTAAACAGATACTGTAACTGAGAACGAGGTAGACGCAGATGTTATTTCAGGGGCACGGAAATAAAAAAATCCCAGCCTTTTATTTAAAGCTCACTTGCCAGGAAATAGTAATTTTACAATGAGGATATAGAAGTGCTGTTTCAGCGTGACATGTCCCCTGGCACTCGGCTCTGCCTCCGCAGCTGACTTGCCCTGCTCAGGGATAACGGCACGCGGTGTTTCGTCCCTGCCTTTCCTTTGCTGTCCTGGAAGGCAGGCGGGGAATTAGCTGGATGGTGTGAACAGAAGATGCTAAAAGGCTGCTGGGATGCAGTGACCTTGGTACCAGAGGGTGTTCGGGGTCCGTTTTGGTACCGGTCTGGTACCTAAATAGTCTGGTAACTGTGAATGCAGTTTTTCAGGCTGGGTGTCCCACCCGTGCAAGCAGTGAGAAAGCAGAAACTGTGTGCTGGGGTCATTCAGTGCTGCTCTCCTGCATGCTGTAGCCCGTGCTGCAGCACAAGCCATCAAGGCTTCGCTGTGACTTGGTGCCCGTGACTCTTACTTTGTTGGTTCACATAAGGGCTTGTGGTTTTGGTAAACTGCAGTGTGGTTTGTTGTTTCCAATCCCCCCCCCCCCCTCCCCCCCGGTTAGTTCATATTGTTAGTGAAATCAGTATTGTATTTCCAGGGGGGCAGGGGTCAGACTGGACAGGCTAGTGCATTGGAGAGGCACTGATGTGCCTGGGAATGGCTGACCTGACTTCTCTTGCTATGCTGTGCCAGGATTGCATTTTCTGTAAGCAATGAGGAGTTGAAGTGCCCCTTACTCTCTGTGCATTCCTAACAGCCTCCTCCCTGCTCGTGCTTCCATTTTGATGACATACCGTGTAAATGTCATTGCTTGTGTCCTTGTAAGCAAGGGCCAGCAGTGACTTGGGATGGAGATGTCAGACTTAATGTTTTAGCTTCTCATTAAAATGCACTGTCATAATTCTTGAAGTGAAAGTAGAACCTAAGGTCTTTGGTACAAGGGTTTTCACTTCAGAAGCAAATTGACAGGTGCTGCAGCAAGTCCATTGCTGCTCTTTCATAGGTATTATTGAAATATTGTGTATGGTGGTCACACTCCTGGCATCATTTTGTAGTTGAAAAATGCAAGAGAGAATTCTGCAGGAGAGAAGTCCAGATGCATGGTCTGAGGGCATTTAATACTCAGAAGTAGTTACCATTAGAAGAGATTTCTAGACAATGGTGAAACCAATTACTTATATAGGAATTTCAGTTGGAATTACTTAGAGCTTCTGGCTGTCTTGTTAGAAAAGTTTACGTACTGGCATATACATCATACCTGAGTTTGGTGTAATTAGGGCAGTAACTTGGTTTTGGTTGTCAATGGGTTGATTACACATGTTGCAGATGGGTACTTTACCACCCTGTGTGTGAACTTCACCTCTCCTTAGAACTGCATTACAGCCAAAGATATGTTGTTATCAAATTTCATACATTGAATCTTCAAAAGCTGTTCTTCTAAAGATCAAGTAATTTTTGTTAATTTATGAATTGGGAAGCCAGGAAAACCTCAAATGAGATTTAGTAAAGTCTATTACCCTTATTTATGCATAAGATGAATTGAATAATAGAAAAAACAGTTTTGTTCATGTATTCCCTTTATTCTAAGTATCCTGAAAATGAGTTAGGAGGGTTGATTGCAATGGAGATGCTGCTTTGAACAGAAGAATTTATGCTAATTGACAGCTAATGGATCAGCTACTTTCCAAATAAAGACTGAGAGCAGGCAGCCTTACATTCTGCTAGGTCAAATTTAGTAATCGTTTGGAGTAGAAATCCAGAAACAAAGCACAGTCCCCTTCAAATATAGCACTGGAGTGCTAAGAAATGCAAGAAGTTTGTAGGTTTTGGTAATTTGTCTGTAATGTAGAAGATGTTTGGGATGGTCAGAAAATGATAGTGTCCCAAGTCAGTCATGTTTCTCACCAGACCAAATGAGATTTTGTCTCTGAGAATGTGTAATTCAAATTAATTAGTAATAGTGACTTCCAGCTCTCCAAGTAGAGTGTTATTTTTATCTTAACATATGAATATTAGAGCTGGAAATCCACCAAAGGTGCGGCCGATTGTTCAGATTCATGAAGGACAGATGCCTGGAAAAAATGCTGGGTATTAAATGAAAAGGCTTTATATTAAATGCTGGTATTTAGGGGAGAGTTGTGCAATCTGTTTTCTAGGAGGTAATCCAGGAAAAGGGATTTGGTCCTGGGGAAGGAGCTGGGAGTGAAACCAGGCCGTCTTGATATGGGGAGCTAACGGGAGCTAGGGAAGAGCAAGTCTCTTCATTGGATGCTCTTTGCCGGGTTTTGTGCACTGGATGACCGCAAAATGCAGGTGAGAGTTAACTGCAGATTGGGTGTGAGCGTTACCTGTTGCTCTAGGAAGGACTGAAAAGGTTACTGCTAAATACGGATATGGCCAGATAGTTCTGCATTTTTCGTGTGCTTTTTTTAATTTAATGGGTTTATTAATTTTCATTAGGATTTTAACATTTATCCCAGAGAACATACAGCTGTCTTAGCCTATGCTCTGCGCAGGAGCTGCGCTGCAGGTGACCTCACCTTAGTGGGCCAAAACCTACATGTGGGGTTCGATCTGGGCTTTCCAGACAAAGAGCAAGCATGCCACCAGCTGAACCACGGGTAGACTGTGCTAACCCTGCCAGTGTGCAAGAACTCAACAGTGTGCTTCTGGAGCAGGATTATGCTGTGTTCAACGGATGCAAGAAGAGGAGCTGCCAGCAGGCTGCCCCGCGAAAGCAGGGTAGATCCCAGCCCGGTTCTAGTCTCTGACCCAAGGCACTGGCTCTCTTGGTAAGCATCAACGCAAAGGCAGACAGAATGGGAACGAGCACGGGGCAACGTTTGTCCTTTGCTAACGGAGCTGATCACCGGGGGGCTGAGGGACAGCCCTGTGGTGGCCCTTTCTGGTACGACCTCCGCAGAGGAGCCTTGTGCTGGTCCCCGGCTGTGGGCTCGTCCCCAGCTCTTGCCATGGAGAAATAAATCTATTCCCCAGCCTGGGGGCAAGGGAGCATTGAGGAACACTGTTGTATGTATGAGGGAGAAGCTGATTAATTACATAGCACATTTCTCCATTAAATTATCCAGCAGTGATTATCATTACCGGTATAGGTGTGTATCAGTGGGATATATTTTTTCCTCCTTTAACTGCTTCTCAGAATATTCTAAAGCTCTTAAAAACAGGAAAAAAAAGGGAATCCAATTGTTTCCAAACAGTAAATAACCTGTAAGTGGACCTGTTATGTAGTATTTAATACTTGCATCGTTCATCACTTGCAGCAACAACTTTAGCAGTTTATTTCAAGGTTTGAGAAGTCTAGGAAAAGATTGGCTTTTGTCTGTTCCTTTTGTTGAATTTCTCAGGTATATTGGTCTTAGATACCCTTTCACAGTCACCAAAGAAACAGAAAGAAGAGGGGGTATGTCCCTCTTCCTTTCTCCCATTTGGAGCCTGGTGTTTTGCAGTCCATCCATGCCTCGCCTCTCATCTGCCAGGAGAATGCAGTTTTTCTTAAGCTTTTAAAATGAGTAGGACTCCTGAACTGTGAGTATTTTGATGCCATCTGCCATCTCTAGCTTTGTAAAATCCTTCCTGATGATGAAATAACTTGGGTTTACTGTTGTGTTTGGCATCTCTCGTCTCTTCATTTTCTACATCCCAACAGTTTACAGACTTTTGTTCTTCCTCTTTGCCTTGTTCAAACCTTCATCTGAAGACTGGGGAGTTTAATTCATCAAATCTCAGTCTCATTTGATCGAAGGTGGTTGGTAAGCCCAACATGGTTTCTGAAAATGCTGCTTTACTTTGCATGTTCTCTTCCCTTGACCGACTGGCCACTTGCCTTCCAGTGGTCCTCTCCCTCTCCACCCCAGACTAGTTCTGCTGCACTTGCCGCATGCTGATGCCCAGCTGCGAGTCTCACAGCTTGTTATTCCTTCTGCAGGTTTTTATGTTGTATCTGACTCCTCCTGTCTGGGCTGAGCTACAAGAGCTACTTTTCCATATCTTAATCCTCATCTGTCTAAATCAATCCATTTTTTTGCTTGCAGATAATATTATCCCCTGGTTGTCCCTATTGAATACTCCACAGGTTTACTTGCATGGCCCTTAAGCAGCTTACATATAAAAATGAGGATAATTGTCTAGTAATTTCCTGGGTTACCCAATTAAAATTTAGTTGTTCCAGTAATTCAGTGCAAGGGTTATTTATAGCACAATCAATCGTGGAGTCTCAGAGTAGCCTGGAGCGCTCAAGCTCACTTAGCTCCGTGACACCCTGGCTGGGGAAGGAGTGACCGCAGGCACCCGGCAGGAACGTGCTGCCCATGAAGGCACAGTTGTGACTTGCTTGGCTTCTTGCAAATGCATCTGGGAGAATGGGCAGAAAATGCAATACATTTTCTCCATTTATAGAAGTGCCTTAGCCTGTGTTTTCATAGAGGAGAGCGTTGCAGAGAGGCATTAGTGGGCTGCAGCATGGCTGGCAACGTGTTGGGAGTTAGCAGGGAACAATGCAGCGAGGCAAACTGTTCTCAGCTGCGCTCTTCCCACTGGATGAAGCGCTGGGGCTGGCTGTCGTTCCCCTTTTGCCAAGAGACCTGGTTGGAGACCAACTTAAACACAGCCTAATGTAAAGAAGCGTGGCTCTGGCCCACAGATGTTTAAAATGAATCATGCTGCTTGTCTTTATTTCTCAGCTGGGGTTAACTCCTGGACTATGGAAAATAAAAATGGTCTTTTTATTGCTTTGGAGGCTGCATTGTTGAGCTAATGCCATGGATGCTTGGTGATGAATACTGTAGCACCAAACAGCTGTCTGAGAGCAATACAATTGTGAGGCAATATGCAGTTTACCAGTCCAGCGAGATGATGTGATTGAATCGCAAGTAGATAAAACAGGGCTTTGTGTTTTCTCTGTGTATTTTCTGAAAAGGGGCTTCTCTTCCCCGTGATTTCCAAAAGATTAAAACTTCGAAAGTGAGTAATATTTTAGCTAAGCAGCTAAAAAATCTCCATAAATTTCTTTGAAGGCAGTAGCATTAATGGCATACGACAACTCAAAAGCAGCAATAATAATCTTTCTGGTCATTAATTTATGGCATGGATTGGAAAAGCTTAGGAGTCCTAAAAGCTAGGCTGTTTCTAGGCTCTGTCAGCCCTCCCGTTTGCCTGATGCTTTTGGCTCTCACCCAGGTATCTCACAACACCTGGACTTTGAGGTAGCGTGCTTTGACAGACCTTGACTGATGTAGGAATATAGGCATAGATATAAGCATACATAATTCAGAGTTGGTTGACTAATGCTTTTATTATGGCATTAGTTGAGAATACTCGTAGAGGCGGATAGTTAATACAATTGAATGGATGTTCTTATGAAAGTCATTCTAGCAAATGTTTTTAATGTAGGCTAAAACATAACAAAAATGCATTGAATTAATTTTAACTTTTCAATTTCTTAAACTTTCTCGATAGCAACCCCAAATCTAGGCTTATCGGTGCAAAGTGATCCTTACTGAGAGCTGTTTATCGACTCTGCACTGTAATAAATCTTTCTTTGTAGTTTTTGGCAGTCATTGCCTAGATTCAGCTGTACAGCAAAGAGTTAGCACCAGTCTTTTTTCTGAAAGCAGTTGTTAGGGAAGATGGGACACAAGTGGTTAAGGGCAACTTAAGAAAAATTAAGGATTGAAGATGGATGAGATGCAGTGAAGAGAGAAGACATTACTTTAAATACTACCCACACTTTGACCAATATGAAGCTTTATCTGGTTTGGCCTGTTTGTAGAAATTGCCCAGTGGAGCTGATGGAGTGAAGCACTGCGAGAGAGTAAAAAATAATCTGTAAGATGCTTATTGTTGAACATGGAAGGTGTTAATCAGAGAAGTGGGACATTCTCATAAGTAAATTAATTTAATTGCTGTTCCGATTCTCTGTGCGAACAGGGAGTAATGAAAGTGATTTCGCCCAACTGGAGTGCAAAATGGGTAGACATCTCTTTTTGGTAGGTGGTGTGTTAGTGATAGTTACCGTGAGAGCACCCTAGTTCAAAGAGTTTCTGTAGTCTGGTGCATATTTTGCTGTGCTTTAGCCCTTAACACTTTGGGACAAAAATTTCACCCTAATTAGGCCTTATTTCTCAACTGGCCATCTGTTCATTGAACCCTCTCTAAATCTTCCTCTGCTGCAAACCCTCCTCTGGCTGCATTGAGATCCTGGCTGTCTCTCAGCTGCTTTTGTAAAGCGAAACAGACTGAGCTGAAACAAGTTGATGTTGAGTCTTCATAGGCTGAACCTGTGAGTAGCTTGCACTACAGAAGTGTTTTTGGATGGACTTAATAAATGAGTCTATCTGGACAAGAAAAGACCCAAAAGACACACCAGACAGCAAGTTAACAAACAGCTATTGAAGACAATGGCCTTTTTCCCAACCTCGAGACTGCATGTCTCTCTGGCTGCCTTTTCTTTTTGTGAAATGCCAGGGTTCTTTTCTCTCCCTCTGCCCCCCTTTTAAACTCTGGTTTTCTCTCCAAAACCTTTATTTAACTCTCATAAGACTAGTGCTTTTGGGATGTCTACTGCAATATTTTTTGCAGGCGGTGCGTGCACGAGAGATTAGTCCAGCTGATCAGCTTTCCCTAAGCGCGGTGGGAAATCGCTTTGCTGTTATTGCTTAACAAAGAGAAACGAGAAATCTGGGAAGGTTTCACCTTCCTAATCTGTGTTTTATGTGACAGCCCCCTAAGCTGTGCTCTTTGGGTGAATAGCCTGCGGTTATATACCGAGATACAGGTACACCTTCTACAAATTCCCTGCCTGCCCAGGTCTCAGAAACCTTCCTGTCTGGCTAGCGTATTAGATCTGAATATGGCTGCAACTTTCTGGCCTCAGGGGGCTCGAGATGTATTTAATAATAATAGGGTTTTTAAAAAAATTTATTTGTACAGTTTTCTTTGTCATTGAATGTTTTACACTGCTAGCATTAATACATCTTAAGGAGTGAATCCTCCCTGCAAAGTCAGCCCGGGCAGTTGCGTATGGTGCCGAGTCCAGCTCTGCTGCTTTGGGGGTGAATTTTGCTGTGAACATTCCCCGTGTCTTTAAGGGAGCTCTCACAACTCGAAGGCTAATACCAAACTTGCTGTGTGGGTTTTTGCTTTTTTTCTTTTTCCCTAGCAACTTTTCAGTTTCTTTCATAATCACTGCAGACACAAAAGGAAAGAAAACAACAACAAAAAAGTAGAGTCCCGAAAGGTTTGCAGGTCATTAGACATAGTGATAGTAATAGCTGGTCTTACCTTCTCTCATAAAATAGAGCAGAGAGAGGAAATACAGATCTGACAAAGAAACAAAACCTCTAAATAAATCTTTTCTGATGCTGGATTAGAAGACACATTTCTATCTAGTGATGCTTGTTTTACATAATACTTGTTCAGTTGAGACAACCGTAGGTGCACATTGAGAAGCAAGATTCCCATGCCCTGAACAGAGCACCTTCCTCTCTCCTCACACTCACACCGTGCCCTGCGCGATGCTGCTGTGTAGCTTTCCATGTGGAGCATGGCGGCCCTGCTCCTTTTCATGGAAGTATATACACCATAATATTTCAGGGAGTCCATGCTGCTCCTGTGCTGTTAGTCCACCTCCGCACGCCAGTGTGGCACATCGTTTCTTTTCGTGGCTTCCTTGGGTGAAATTTGTGGACTGTGACCCAAAAGTCCCTTGTAGCCATGTAGGCTCTGCATCCTGTCTCTTGGGAAGGGCTTAGATGAGTTGCTGTGCCAGCCCCATGACTTTCAAAATTCACATTACACGGAAAGACTCTCGGGGTCAGCGGTTGAGCTGTCTTCCTGCTGACTTGGTAGCGGGCACCAGCTGGAGCAGCCACCTGCTCTTCCCTTGCAGCCAGTTTTGTAATTATCGGCCATCTATCCAGACACATTCCTGGGGGTCCTAATTCGGTGCCCTGGGGTCCTGTCAGCGCTGCGAAGGAGAGAGGCTCTGAGGTAAAGGTGGTGGTGCAATCTCAGAGCATAAGCAAGCTGCAAAAGAATACGTTATTTCCAATTTTTAGGAGTAGTAGTGGGGTTTGGTGTCAGTAGGTAATAAAACACTTGCCCTAAATGAATTATCGCTGAAAATATGTTAGTAATATCAGTTTAGACTATTGGGAATTTTTCTTCTGGCTAACACTGAACGAGAGTGAGTGAAAGGCATTTGCCGTGTCTGTTAAGTCAATGTGAGCCTGGGTTTAGTGATCCTTTATCTGGGAATAGTTTTACAATGGGATGAGCTGCGCTTTGGTCAGTTTTGCCACCTTTTGTTTGTGACCATCAAGCCGTAAGTTAACACTGCCTAGGGGATCCAGGCACACTTTTTTTTGTTTGTTTGTTTTTGGTGGGGGGGTCTCTCTCAGCAATCCTTTGAGGTTAGCCTCTGTCTTTTCCCAGGCTGTTGCAACATGCTATCCCGTTCTTTAGGACATGATAGATGATGGCATAGTGTAATGCTTTTTTCATAATATCATTGTGTAGCTTATAACTGTAGAACTATATAATAAGAAGTTTAGGGATACATGTGAAAGGTTTCTATTTTCTAGCCATTGCCTAAGAGTTAGATTTGTCTATATGCAATTCATGATTTATTTTCAGGAAGGATGGAAATTTTGTCCCTGTGGTAGCTTCTCTTGAGTAATCAGTTTCATCCTTGATATTTCCTGTGTTTTCTTTTTCAGCAGAATACAGTCTCTTTAGAAGAGTTCAATTTACGTTTAATTCATGTTCAGTTCTGTATATATTCATGGTCAAATTCTGGTTTTAGTTAACTTATAGACAACTTCATTGACGTCAAGAGGAACTGGATGCATGTGACAGTATGGCTCTCCATGATTTTATGCATTTATTGCTTTCATTTTGGCTCACAGATGCAGATCTCTGGTGTCTGCCATTACAAAGAACAGATGCCCCTCATTTCAAACCCAAATTTATTCCTATCCCACACAGTTCTGGTTGGTGTTCTTGCCCTGTTATTGTTGTATGCCGCGCAAATGCATTTGAAGTGGGAGGTCAAGGAATCAAGAGTACAAACAGTGCTATATGTTTAAATTATGCAACCTCATAATATTAACGGTTTCTTACTTCGCTCTTTCCACGTTCTTTGTTTGGGGTTCTTATGCTTGGGAGAAAGCTAGAGACTAGTTTCATATTTGTGTATTTGTATGTGTTTGTATTTGTTGTCCTGTGTTTAGTGACAGGTTTTTGGGATACACACTTGTCACTTTCAAATGCTTTAAAAGCCTGAACTAAATTCTGTTCCCTTGCAAGGTACAGATTTGCAGACTTGTGTGGATGTAAATGAATCTGGAGTTGTACCTTTCAGCTTTGATGCTGTCCTGCTTCTTTGATCTCTTATTTCCGAAGCGGAGTGAGCTGTGAGTGCTGCCTATGTGCCCTGTAGGTATTGCACGTGCACTGGATAGGGCCAGGAGCAGTGGGACCCTCCTCTTCATGCTGGAGTTGCTCTTGCAGATGTGCTGTCTCTGAATCGGCTGGCACCTGGTGCAGGTGCAAGCTAAAAATGGGCTGTTGATGCTCTGGTGGGATGCTCTGAACTGTGAAGGGGAAGCCCAAAAGGAAAGCTCTTTAGTTGGTATGAGGGTAACACCTTCTGAACCAATTGTGGCTGGACTAAGCATCAGTCTTCCAAAATAATAATAAAAAAAGACCTTTTTAATGCTTTAAAAAATAATTAAATAATACTTTTCATCTAAGTTCCTGGCCAAGAGCAGGAGGAGATTTGCAGAAGTTGTGACCTTGTTCCTATTTGACCACCGAAAAGCTGTGCAAGCTGCTGGGCTCTGTCCTGACTCAACCCTTGCCTACATGGGCCATGCCTGGTGGGATGTGGTGGGCCTTTTGATTTTTGGCATCTGCAAAAGATGCTGGCAAAGACGGCATTAATGCCGTCTGTCGTGCCGAATTCAACACAAATGCTTGCAGGCCGTGATACTGGAACATGCTGCGTGCACCTTTGCGGCAGTCGTCGGTGCTGGCACGGGGCTCTTCACCAGTTGCACCACTTCGTGCCCTTGAAGCACCTCTCTGCCTTTGCCTTCCGATGAGTAAAACGGGGTGTCTCGGAGAAGGCAGCAGAAATCTCATCTTGGGAGCCATTAGGCATTAGGATGGGTGTAGCCACTTCAGTCTTGCCTCCCTTAAGTGTGATGAACGTGAAGATTTGGCAAGGCTTCTGCAAGAGATGGGCTGGGGTCTGGGGAAAGCGGCAGAGCCGTAGCACTGCTGGGCCGTGGTGATGGTGGGATGGTGGCAGGACAGCCCGGGCTGTCTGCAGCCGCCTTCTGCCTGTCCCTGTTCTGCTCCGGACATGCGTGCTTGCGAAGGGATCCCGGGAATGGCGGCTGGGCGACTGGAGCAAGGCAGAAATCTGCTGTCTCCTTCCCTTCTTCTCTTTATTACTAGGGGTAATTTATAGATGCTGATACAAAAGCCCCCTGTTGAAGCCTCATTGAGTTTAATGAAGTGAGTTTGCCATGCTTGGAAATGAAGGTTACTGACTTGTTAGGGTTTTTATTTCAAATGAACAAGAGGGTGATTAAAATGCTGCATTCTGAACTGCCGGGGATTCTGAGCCATTTATCAGATATACTCACTGATTAAATAGAGTCCTGACTAAAAATTGGGGATCAGCAAATGAAGATTGTATTAAAAAAATAATAAAAAAGGATACTGATACCAGGGGAGTAACACCTTTCCTGAACCACTTTTCCAGAATTGCATTGTAAACCCGTTGGTGCTTCCACGTCAGACCACATGTCTGAACATATACTTTTTGCATTTTTTGCACTGGGATAACCGTAAATACCTGCTTGCATTCATGGAAAGGAGTTTCACAGGAGCTTCTTCCTTCTGTGAAATTACAGCTTCAACACTGGACTTGCCTAAACATATTCTTGTCCCCCGAGCTGCTCATGTCTTGCTGTGCTGCTGGCAGGGGAGCCTGGTGCCGAGTCTCGGGAAGGGGGATGCCGCGTGGCTGGGGGTGCCGGCAGGGCTGCCGTGGTGCGGCGGCACTGCTTGCCCAAAACCGTGGCGAGGGGGGGGAATCGAAGGGGTGCAGGGCAGGTTGGAAACCTGGGCTCTATCTGGGTATTGGCTTTGGGAGGTGAGCACTGCAATAACGCAGCCTCAGTTTTGGCTGAAGACCTTTTGAAAACTCTGGAGCATTAACATATTAACAAATCTCAGATGTAAAGGTAAAACAAGCTTAACCTTCCCTGGTTCCCCTCAAATTCAGAAAATACTGTAATGCACATATCCGTCTTAATAAAACATTCAGAGATCTGAGGATGAAAAGTAAAATGTGAGTGCAAAATCATCGCTGTAAAGTAAAATCTGAGTGCAAAACCTTACTACTCTAAGGTAGGTGTAGTCCTTTTTAAAAAATAATGTATTTTGTGGAGCCATTAACAGTGAACTCAGGAATGTTAATTTCTGTATGATTGTCATAGACAAGGGATATTATCTGTAATAATTCTGTGGATTGCACATCCGAACATGCTAGCAAAGAGCAGAAATAATATTAGCCCAATTTCAACCAAGCACACTCTGGTTTAACTTGATGAGAATGGCATAGTCGGATTTAAAGTCTGAAATCAGGCCTTTGCGAAATGGGCAGCTGGGCTCATGTTCAAATCTCCGCCTGCATCAGACCTTCCACAGAGATAGCTAATTCTGGTTTTATTTAAGTGGTGTAAAAATGCATCAAAGCTGGGGGTGTTTTTGAGAAGAGGCAGTGAATTCTGACTCAGGTGTTTGGCTGAAGCATGAGCTGCTTTTAAAGAGGTGTTGTAAGAGAATGCAGGACCTCTAACTGACTTGAAGAAATGACTCGACACTTTGAATTTGAGGGACTTGAAAACGGTTTTGTGAATTCTTCTGTTTCTCCAAAGGATTTTTTGTTGCTGGATTTTTGGGTGTTTTGAGATGCAAACTGCTCCCCTCCGATGCCGAGAGGATGAGGCTGTGATGGGCTTTGATGTGGTTGCACAAACACGCGCCCTTGTGTTGGGTTGCATAGGCGCTTGCTTTTCTAGCAGATGAAGAGAGAAGAGTAAAGTGAGCCTGGATTACTTCAATTGCTTACATTTAGAGGAGACTAGTCAGTTTGGTTGTATTTCCTATTGGACAGCTGGAAAACCCCTTTGAAATGCATTTCTGATTTGTCACTAAATGTCCCCTTTGTGGCGGGGAGCCTGTAGATTACCTGGTGTGGGGCTGGCCCGGTGGCGGAGGCTCCAGAAGACGTTGCTTTGGCTCCTGGGCAGTTGATGCATAAGCTCTTGATCCAAAACCAGTAGGGAGATTTGCAGCGGCAGGCTGGGAAACCAAAAGTGAAAGAAAACCACAAGCCCTTCTGGTCTATAGACAAAAGTCCCCTTTGTGGGGATCAGGGCAGAGAGGAGGTGGGTGACGAGGGAGCTGCAGGGAGTCCAGGCAAGGAGGATCTCCTGGGCTTTCCCCAGGGCTTGGTGGGTGACGAGGGAGCTGCAGGGAGTCCGGGCAAGGAGGATCTCCTGGGCTTTCCCCAGGGCTTGGTGGGTGACAAATGTGGGGGGGCCAAAAGAAGATAAGAAAGAGGAGGAGAACTCATGAATCTGCAGCATCACCAACATTTCCTCTCCACACTTTTGAGAACTCTGTCTTCCATTCAGGAGTAATTTTCACACCAGCACAGTGTCGTGTCAGGAGCCTGTCGGCAGCGGATGGACGAGACGTGAGACCAGAGTCCCTGGGTGAGAAGACATGGTACTGCACTGTAGGGGAGAGATTTCAACGGGTCAAGAAAATTAGTTTTTTGGTGGAAATCTGTTGGCGTTTAGAGGCTGCTGCAGTGAAAAAGTCCCCCTTGCTGCTTGGAATGACAATTAGTGAGTGACTACGTTACTTCGCAAGTTTCATTAAACTATTCAATGCAGTCGTTATCTGTGTCTTTGCAGCTCTCCATAAACTGGGCTCCCAAGAGAGGGTGGTGCTCCAGTGAATGTGGAGTGGGTTTGCCACATCATACAATAACTGCGGGTCAGAATTACTAATTATTCCTTAATTAGCTATACAGGCAGGGAAACTTTGTTACCTTTAAATCTACCCTTTATGCTGTGGTCGATGGCAGCGGCAGGACTCCTTCCCAGTTGTTTCCTCTTGTACCTTCCAGTCCCTGAGCGATGTGACTCTGGGTTTTGGCTTCCCCTTGTCTGAAGGCAGGGCAGAGAGACAGCAAAGTGGAAGGTCTTCTCACAGCGTGGGCCAAACAGCCTGCACATTGCTACACCAGCTGTGTCACGTTTTGAACAACGTGATGGGCCAAACCTGGGGTTCAGCTGTGATCCTGCACCCTCACTGGAGCTGGTAGGAGATGCTGGGGCTATTGGAGGATTGATAGACACAGATCTGGCATCCTGAATTGATGTGAGGAAGGGCTCAGAGTGGAAGCCCTGTTGGGTTGCTGTGTTGGTGCTCACCAGAAATGCTGCAGGCCTGCAGCGGGTGCTCCGCTTTGGAGCTGCTGAGACTATTTTCCTGCGTGTCTCTGGATAAGATGGAGGCAAAGGAAGAGACACGACGCGAGCCTTTCTTCGCCAAATTTTCCATAAGGCTTCAGTAATCCTTTAAAGTCAACCCAGAGCTGCAGCTGCCAGTAGGTGTAACTCTGTGTCATAGAAGAGCCTCCTGGGGATAGCAGAAAGGAGGTTATAAGGGGTTAGCCGAGGGGTGCAGGCTTTGTGCGTGTTTCAGAGACACCCCTACCCACTCACGCTGCAAAATGTCAGACTGGCCAAATACGAAACAACAGAAGCACGCCTGGATTTTCTTGTTGTTTTAGAGATTATGGTAAGTGTTGCTTAAATGAAAAGGCTTTATTTTCTTACACCCACGTGTGTGTTTACTTCCTTGTCATACCTTCTGGAGTTGAAAGGGCTCTTTCATTTAAAAAAAATTCCCCTGTAAACCTGCACTTCTGTTGTGGTTTTGTATGATGATGGACCAGTGAGTGTGTGTCTGCGTTTCCAGTAAGAGCTCTGCAGATCCTGGGGTCCGTGGGCTCCTTTCTGTCCTTGTGCCATTGAGTCAACATGTGCCAGTGACTTGATGACGGTTCCTATGGGAACGGGTTATGGATCTTCCTAACGAGGGGAGGAGGAGTGGGCAGGGGCACAAGGGCTTCTGCTGAAACGTGGACAGGATTTCAAGGAAAACATGATGGGATGAGTACTTGAGCATGTGTTTGCGCTCTGTTGAGCATTACTGCTCCTGGTTTTGTATGGCTTATCACTCATATCGCTGTCTTTAAGCAAGATGAGAGGGAGGACAGACAGATGGGGCAGTGATGCCAGCTCCTTGCTGGGGCTGGTGCAGGCTATAAAAGGAGGTCAAACTCACTTTACAGTTTGGTTTCCAGAAGCAGTGTGCAACGTGGGAACAGCATTTTTGTGCTTTCTGTCTAAACAGCCCGTGCCGGGTTTGGGCTGTGTAAAAATGCCTCGTTACAACCTGACAATAAGTGCTGCTGTCACCCCCAGGGGACTTTGCAGGCAGGCACTATACCTATTGGGCTGCTTCAGTCAAGGTGTCTTGATTAAATTTTTATGCCTTCCTTCCTTCCTAAGTGCCCAAGGAAACACAGGGACAGCATCCACCGCAGGGTCGGAGCTAGGGCATTCTTGGCACCTTGTGCTGCCTTGGCATCGTTACATCATCTGTTAGTGTTTTGCTGGACCACCTCAGGTGTGCCTCATCAGGGGACACCTCTCAGTGTCTTCATAGGTCATCATCTTGGCAAGTGCTTTGGTCCATTTCCATGCAGTTGATTTTTATTTTTTTGCAAATAAGAAAATTGCGACTTAATAATAAAGATGTAACCCCTCGGAAGTACAAGACCCTTCCTGATAGTACTTGAATGTTTGCTTCTATATTGTTTCAGAGAAATTAAAAAAAACTCCAGTCAGTTTGGAGGGTTTGTACAGAAAGGCCTGTGTCTATAAGATTTGCTCCTAGAATTTGTCATCATAAAATGCAAGGAAAAAATCAAAGGCATAAAGCATGTGTCTGTGCTTGTGATGCAAATAAATTACTGTAAGAAAATAAGAGAGAAAGCAGGTTAGTGTTGATACTATTCTGGAGTCAGTTTTGTCATTGTATACGTATTGTATATGTATTGCATCTGTGTTTTTATTATGAACAGGTCTCCTATTTTAAAGATTATGTCAGCAAATAAAGGGAAATGTCATTGTCTCGGATTGATAAAGACCAAGTACCCAAACCTTGCAAACATCCTGCACGGGCCGGATACTCAGTAGTGTTCAGTGAGGATTGCAACGCAATAAACAAGTTTAGGATGGGAGCTGCACAGTTAGGACATTTCTCTCAAATCGGATAGGTAATTTAAGCTCCAGTGATGCAGTGAACCCCTTGTGTCCTCGTGCCACCGATTCTGGTGATGTGTAGAAGGATGCAAATCCCAGCCCGTGACAGTTGTTGTGTGTTAGGAGACCGTGGAGGCTCAGGGACTCGCAGTGGCACTGGGGCTGGAAGGGACCTGAGGATGTCTCTGACCCACGTGCTCAAAGGGGGCTCAAGACTGAAGTCAGATCATGAGATATTACTGAACATGGGAAGAACCTTGCCTTTCTGCTGCTGCTGTATTTGATGATATTGAGGAAAGAATGCAAATAGGGAGGGCCTTTCTAAAAATTTATTATTATTACTTTTTTTTCTCCTTTGGCCCAGCTGCACATACAGCTTTTGGGGCTTGGTGATGCTTGTTCTTCTGGAGTTGTGACTGGGTGGTTTACACTGCTGCAGTGTATTGCTTGTATGAAAACCTTCGTTGCAAATAAGCCAACAAACACATTTCCTTTTAAACATTAAACAACTTTGGAATATGGCTCCAGTGGACAGAAACATTTTTTCCCTTATCTTCTGGTTATGTTGCAGGAGTCCCTTTCCCAGAGTGCAGGAACATTAGCCAATGCAGCCTCTCTTGATTCATCTTTCGGTTTTACCTGTGGGAGCACCTTATGCATTCCTTTAAAAGGTCTGGTGTTGCTGGAGGTGCTTGTCTCATGTCAGCGCTGGGGCTGCACGTGCGTCTACCCGCAGTCAGTGTGTTACTGGGTTAGTGGCACATCTATATTCTTGGCTGGCACCGAGTGCTGCGTTGTGGAGTTTTAAGATTGTTTTGGACGAGCTGTGTGGCATCATGCCATGTTTTTTTCGAGGCTCACCGTCTCTCAGCGTCGGGAAGCTCTTTCTGAACACTAATAACTTCCTGCAGTACGTGCCGAAGGACCGGGGAGGCACTGGTGGCACGGATGGGACAGGGATGCTTCCCTGGGTTCACCTGTGCTCATCCCTTGATATGCCTGCGTACGTCGCGGCTGCGAATGCAGTACGTGGGCATGAAGGGAGTCCTGCAGCAGGCGAGCACGCTGGAGGTGGCAGGGAGGGCAGAGCAAAAGGCTGCGCAGTTATAAACATCTGAAGAGGGCAAGCTGTCGGCTGTCTTGCAGAAAGCTGGAAGAATGGATCAGACATTAATGCTCCTGCCATTAAATGTTGCTCAGAGTACCTGGGGAGAAAATTTCAGCCTAGCGCTTCCACAAAGTGAGCGATGCCTTTGTTTGGCTACCTCTGTGCCCAAACAGCCTTCTTGGGTTTGTTTGTAGAGGGTTTCTAGATGTATTCCTGGGAAATGCTCAGCCCTTGAGGGTATAACAGAAAAATTAAGGGTTTTCATTTGAGCTGTATGCCTCTCCTCCTCCCTTGTAAATTGCTGGCGATGCACTTTCTTATGGCTTTTAAGCCTTTGGGATAAAACAGGAAACAATCAGAGGTCAAGTGAAAAAAGAAATAGTTTTGCTGAAGAAGTAAAGAATAAGGCCGGGATGTAGGTCAGATGCACACAGCACAGGACTTTAAGGGCTGTTTTCTACAGCTAAATTGTACTTAGAGACTTTTTGAAGTTCACATCTGGTGTGCAGATTTAAGGTACAAGCCTCCAGTGTTTGCGTAGTAGTTTCTTTGCTTGCTTTCTAAAAATATGACCTGGAGACCTCCCTTTTGGTGAAAATGTTGAGAATCTTGCTGGGCTTCTCTCCCTTGCACATTGCAGAAGTGACTGCGGAGGCTCCAGAAATGCAGCAGGCAGATTAAGGCTTCCTATTTTCGGATTACCAACTACTTGCTGCTCAGATTTTTCAAGTCTAGCCCTGGGGGACTTGCAAGGGGACCAGAGAGGGACAAGGGACCAGAAAGCCTCCGGGAGCAACCTCAGAGACCTTTGGCATGTCAGATGGTACAGCGTTATCTCCCCATGACCCAGCCACCTGGGAGGGCTGTGGGGCTGCCTGCTGGCAGCCTGGTGAGACAGGCAAAGGCATTTGGATGAAATATTTGGGAGGAGAGGAGTGGTAGGAGACCATATGCGTGGGTTATGCCCGATTCTTCCCTCACTCCGGTGTTGCTCTCGTGTTTGATCTTGCTGGAGTTGCTCCAGGCTTGCGTCGGAGTCGGCCCCAGATCTCCTTTCCTCCAACAGAAATCTGGAAGAGCTCTGTTCAAGGCAGCAAAGCAGCGGAAAAATATTTATAGACAGGAAGGGAATCTGGTCTCCCCCCACCCTTTGGCAGAGTAACTATCAGTTTCCTTAAGATACATGCTTGGCAGCAATGAAATGTAATTCATCCCAGTGAGTATACTTCTCAGCATTCATCAGATGTAAAATGTCATGGATTTGTCATGTAATTTAATTTCTTCCATTTGGATATATGTTAGGAATGAAGTCAGCTGAGGAGATTACAAAAGGAGTATTGATGCTGTGGTCCGTGCACATACTTCAATGGGAGGAATGAAATGCCAGTCAGCTGGCAGTGCACGCTGCGTCGCAGCCCGGGAAGCGCCTGCTGCGTCTGCCCGTCCCCAATGCCTGCGACCAGGCGAGTAGGACCAAGAGATGTGATGTGGACACCCCAAGAAATTGGGAGGTGCGGATGTTTATTCAGCTTCTGGGCTGGGCTGTGTGCAGGCTCTCCCCAGGCAGCCTAGGGAGAGCTGCGTCGAGGCACCTCACCGTCCCAGGCAAGCATCCCTGCTGCAAATGCTGGTTTAAAAAGCATTTGACAGAATCAATAAAAGCGTCGTATGGGTTTACTGGGTATTTTGGAAACTGTCACGTTCTTCCTATAAACTGTAGTTGTAGGTTCATGTTTTGTTCTGCCTTTGCGTTTAAGACAAGACAGGCTAAGACTTGATGGTGATTCTGTCGCCACTTGTAACACTTGAGGAAAACCCTGCATTGTTTCTTTGCCTTTAATGGGAATATTATTCACCTTGAAGCAGTGGTAATAATCGCTCCTTTTGAAATAGATGAGTACTGGAGTGACTTTATGGGAGGAATTAGAGCAGTGAAAATGCTGGTTTATATGTAACGAGGATCTGGTTCGCAAAGGGGGATGCTGTTGCCTTCATGCATAGAAATTCTTGGCCAGATCTATGTTGCCATCAAGCCTGCAGGGAGCTGGGTGCGGTGCCTTCCATCAGCTGAGATCTGTATGGCGCCAAAGGCAATTTTATCTTTTGGCTGCTAGGACTGGCAAGGAGGCTTGGTCCCTGTTCCTCCTCTGGCTTGTCTCAGCCTCAGAGAGTGCATGGAGTACTATGTCTGCTTCACAGGAGAGCAGTCAGGTTTCCGAGCCCGGCAGAAACGTGCCCTTGAGAAGTGGCCGGTGCTTCAGAGAATGAGATTTGAGGCATAAGCACCCTGGGGAGGAAGGCACAGAGGAGCGAAGCAGGACACAAAGCCGTGATTTGGGTGTATGGCTTGCGGGGAGCCCTGTCCTGCACCACTGCTGTGGGTGCCAATACCTGCAGCGGGTGCTGAGCTGGCCTTGAGCTGGGCGTTGCAAACCAGACCTCAGTGGGCACTGCGGGCTTCCCTAGTGCACGGGGCTAATGCCAAGCAGATGTGGAGGCAGAAGAAGAGGCAAGAGCAACCGCCTTGGTTGCTCTTGGCTGGGGTGGCTTTGCGGGACCCTACCTGGGGCAGTGCTGTGCATTCCTGGTGTTACTGCGGAGAGCAGCTGCCCTCCGCCGGGGCTGGCTGATGCCCTGGAAGCGCCTGCGCCAAACAATAGTTATTCCCTGTGAAACGCTCCATTGATGGTTTTCCAAGCCCACTGCGGCTGGCAGAACAGCGCACGTATTATTCCTCTGTGTGGGGAGCCTGGCAGCAAAGGGCAGGTTGAGCAGACCAGGGTTGGTCCTGGAGAGACCTGCTTTGCTGTGGGTCAGAAAATACATGATTAAGGGGATGAGTATGGGTTAATGTGGGCATGTGAGGATGCACTAAGTACTTAGTCATAGCAGGAACAAGCAGTATCTCAGGGAGGGATTGACAAGTGTGCAGCATTTTCTAGGGAAAACTCAAAGGAAGTTATTTGCTTTCCTGATGCACAGGAGAGGGAACGAAAATTGTGAAAGATGGGGACCCACACTGCCTGAGGCATGGGACAGCCTTGGCAGGCTTGTGGCTGCCAGCCGCAAGGCAAAGGATGAGCCAAGGACATATATCTATTTATTTATGTTTGTAATGCAATTCAGTGTTTGGCTTAAAGTTCTGGTTTTTTTATAAGGAGCTTTAGTGGGCTTCACATGAAGGCAGAATCCACTTGTTCATTGCAATCTCCTCCATGCCCGCTTGCTGCTCAGTTTTCTTCTTTTCTGGAGTCGCTGCTCTGTGGAGCTGGGGCTTGGGCACGGCCGAGACGGGGGGTTTCAAAGGTGGGAGTGGGCTGCAAAGGTGCAAAGTAAATCCTCCAGTGTGCATTGTATTTGGTAAGGCAAAATATGGGTTACCCTTCTGGGACAGATTGTCATTTGGTGGGAATTGGTGTGGCTGCATTCATCCCTGTACATCCTTACCTCTGCACCAGATGGGGATCTGGATGTGATGGTCACACACCACGTATTTAATTGGTGTAGCTGTAGCACTGTAACAATTAATTACTAGTTTATGACCCCCTTGAGTCGCCCCAGCTCCTGGCTTTGACCCATCATGTTACTGCTCCTGGTGTTGGGGACCTGCTGGGGCAGCAGTGGGGACGCGTGGTCAAGGTCAGCTTCTGCAGCAGGAGAAGCTGCCGTGCCCCAGGAGCTGCTCAGTGCCCAGAAGGAGGGTATAGTACTTTAAGGTAAGAAAAGGGTGACAGGAAAGATCTACGCTTTCCGAAAACACCCAGCTGTGGGAGTCTTGCAACAGCAACCATTGCTGAGGGCTGCTGGCGGAGCCCATCTCGGGGGAAAGTGATTTCAGTGCCGTGGCTCCTGCCAAGTGGATGTGGTCACGGCTGACAACAACAGTGGCAGTCTTCCCCCAGACAAGTGCACAACCTTCAGTCAGAGGCGCCTCTTCACATGCTGGTAGGCTGGTTGTGTGTATGTGTGTGCTCATGTGTTTATCATTTCTTCTTTTTTGAGTTAAAATACGTAGCATTTTTTTATTCCTGAGAAAGTGAAAGACTGGAGCACTGGTGCAGGTGACCTTGCATGACTGCACTGCGGGATCCAGGGCTAACCAGTCTCCCCAGTTCCTCCTCCCTCCCCCATCCCTGCTTTTTCCTGCACAGCTCTTCTTGGGAAGAGATTTTTCATCTGTGCCAGAACGTGCAGGGATTTTGTGCTTGGGATGCATATCCCCCCTGGGATTAATTTAAGGCTTGTTTTATTAGTGACCTAATCCATATCTGCATCCATTTCCCTGGCTGGTGGATGCACCAGCCAGGCCTTCCAACTCAGCCGTGGTTTCTTCTCCCTGCAGCTCTGCTGTAGGAGACTGCTGGACAACTGGTGTGACCATCTGTGACCGCCACCAGCGGGGTCTATGTAGACCTTCTCCTGCTCCCTGTGTGTCAGACATGATGAAGAGTTGAGGGAATACTGTGAGAATGGGGATGAGAAGGACTCTTACTGTGCAATGGCCACGAAATAAGAAGAGTCCTGTAGATACAATGATACGCTTTCCGTCGTGGGGTATATACCCCTTGGCTTTCTTCTTGGGGAGCATACATTTTTTGAGCAATGCCACTGTGTGCATCACTGAAGGTAATACTTGCACAATCCTTTCCAGGAAGGGAAACTGAGTGCAGTTTGCCTGTCGGAGCCCTGGCGGAGGAGGTTTATATATTAAGTACCTTTTAATTAAAGGTGAGGAAACCAAGATGTAGAGAGATTAAGGACCAGTTTTCTAAAGAAGCTCAGTGCCTAGTCAGGACTAGATTTTCAAAAGAGCTCAGCTCCTATTGAAGTAGTAAATGAACAACCGGATTTTCAAAGCACCCGATCACATTAGATGCTGAGCCCTTCCAGCTGGGCTGTAATTGCTGGTGGGAACTGCCCACCCCGGGCAAGGGGAGGGTGTTCCTCTCCCGCTGTAGTTGGTAATGGAGTTGTTTACATCTGAACTAGCCCCTTGTAGTGTGGGGAGAAACAGGCGCTCAGGGCTGTGAGAGGTTTCACTCTATTTGTTTTGCATGGGGGAGGTGGATGCTGGACATGCTTGTTCCTCTGTGTTGGCCGTGAAGGACCACGACTTCAGAGGTACGTGTCGATATGGAGAGGTCATGTCTGTAGGGGAGGTGAACCCCCATCCTTTCTGTTGTGCTCTATCAGCTTCAACATCATCTACGTTGAAGCTCCTAAGTGTTTCGTGAGCAAGAGGGCTGTGTGGGTAGTTGTAAGCAGATGCTTAAACCAAGCGTCTGCAAAAGAAGACATTAAAATTATTGAAGACACTGTAATCTAGTTTGGTGCCTTTATTGAATTAGTACTGGAAATGTATTCTGTTTTCCCTGAAAGCCATTGAATTCTATGAAAAATAAAAGGCCGTGAAATGGTTTGTAAGCGGTATGTCAGATTATTGCCATAAAAAATACTGAACCTGAAGAACATGACCAAGATATCACAAAAGCTTTTCTTCTCCAGTAGTTACCTAGTTTTGAGCAGAGACCCCAGTGTGGCAGAACTGCCCAAGGAAGGAAGGAGGAACATGGTGTTGTATTCTCCCTTTATATTCTAGAAAAAAAATGTGTAGGAAATTAAAGAAGATGTATTTTCCTGCGGAGATGCTTAAACCCATGCTGTGTATGCATGAAAGGCTGCTGCAGGAAGCTCCATGTCAAAGGGGAGTGACAAATAGGGAAAATTTTGCCATTATGCTCAGAACTTGCACCCATATCCTGTGTTTATTGCAGGGTGGTAGGGGGACATGGTCGTCCCTGCCTCTCCCTCGCCTCCATCATTCAGAGCAGCCGTGTGGCACGTGGCTGACCTGCGTGAGGATGGGCTGCTAGTCGTGGTGCAGCTCGGATAACTCCATCGTGCCCGACTGCGCTGCCCCAGCAGTGGGAAGCAAAGTTCCCCTGTCTTAATTCTTGTGGCCCTCTCCTGTGGCTCTGCTGTGGACTCCGCCAGCTGTAGCTGTCCTCGCTTGATGTGGCTGCCTTCAGATGGCTTCCATCAGCTCCACTAATGAGCGGTGCAGGTTTTTTATTAAAAAGCACATGAAAGATGTCCGCGGAAGTTGCTGATTTCCCTCTCTGGCCTTTTCTAAAATCATAAAATGAAATCTTGGGTTGTCTGTCATGGCACAGATGCCAGCAGTAGTTCTGCAATGCATCTCCAGTGTGGACACACACCCAGCACTTTTGAGAGAGTATTTTTTTCTTTTTTTTCTTTTTCTGTTTTCCCTGTTTGTTCCCCACCCAGAGGGTTTTTTTCCTGTTTTTTTTTTTTTTTTTCTTTTCTGTGTATACCTCCTAAATAATACAAAATTGAGGGAAATATAGTACAGAGGAAACCTGCATTATTCTCTTAGTTTCCATCCTGAGGGACATCTTGCGCTGCATTGTACAGCCATGGAGCAGAGTCTGTGGCCTGCAGCTTTGCAGCATGCAAGTCATCACCAGTCCAAGTGCGGAAAGCTTCTCCTGCTCTGAAAACTGGTTCCCTCGAGTGGAAGCGGTCAGGACTGTCTCCACTAGCAGCTCACCCTTTGACAGGGACATTGGTGCTCACATAATTAATGAGGCAAACTGAAAAACAGAGCTGCCTTATTCCATTCAGGTAGCTCTTGATGCCACTTTGCGCAGTAGGGTGTTGTAGCCGTGAGAAACGGCATCATTGCCCCTCAATTTTCAACCAAGAAGGAAAAGTACGTGGTACTTGTGGAAGGATAGTTTTTGGGGTTTGACAGGACCACAGCAGAGGGGTATGGGTGAAGTGGTGTCCAGCTGAGCTGAGCTCCTCTGGTGGAAAGCATGGCCATCGTGTGCTGCTGAAGAAGAGCTGCCATGTTCGATCGTCCATGGCCAGCCTAAGGCCAGGGAAGCCAAGGTAACCCGCCGCATTGTTTGCCATATGTTTCAAACCAATACTTTTTGGGCTGCCTCCAAGAATTGGCTGGTCTGACCTCGCTGCGGTGAGGAGCGATGCCACCTTCACCCCACAGCAGCGTCCAGCCAGCACAGCATGCCAGCCCCCCGCGGTGCCCTGCCCCAGAGAGGGGGGACCTTTTCTCCCTGTATTGCATGATGCACAAAAAACCTCACTGAAGAAATTTTTTTTTTTTTTTTGTAATTTCTGTTGTACTACCTGGAGGAGATGTATCTCCCCAAGGCACTGTGTTACAGCTGAAAGCATTGCTGTTTTGAGGGGTATGGTACTACAGATTGCTGGTGCTGAAGGTCCTGGTGAATGGGCTGGTTTAACTGGGATAACCCACATCTCTGAGTAGGTGATGGAACGAGCTAGATGGTGATCTCAGCAAATCCTCCAAAGAGTGGATGGGACAAGGAAATGAGGAAATTCTCCAACAAATTAGAAGTTAATAGCAAATTATTGCAGATTTGTCAGAAGCAAGATCAGGAAGGAAAGCCTTTTTCGTGCCTTTTTTTTTTTTTTTTCCCATCCCCTCTCTCAAACTCATACATGCCAACCTTTTATTTTATGCAGGTGCACAACCAGCAGGAGCCTGGCACAAAGGGGTGGAAGGGATCTGAACCCCCAAAATGGAGCCGGGTTAAAGAAAACACCAATATGACAATATTTCCCTTTGTATTTGGACACGAGCTTTTTCTGCAGGGCAGATCTTAAACTGACTTGCAGAGTGACTTGATCAGGTTCAGCAGTGTGATACTGTTTTCATCAGTCTAGATTTGGAGCTGGGGGAGGCAGAGGACCTGAGTTATCCCATGTGGGGTGCCAGCCGGCAACCTGCCTTGGAGGTTGGCTACCTGAACCGCTGTGGCCGAGTGGCCAGTGGAGCATAGTGCGTGCTGGTGGAGTGCTGGTGGCACAAGGCTTGCTATGGAAGAGCGGAGGACGTGTGTGGGCAGCTGGAGTGGCAGGAGGAGGAGACCACAGGGAATCTGCGTCCTCAGGGGAAAGGAACCTGATTAAACTAGCGATGGGCTTGTGCAGAATCACTCCCGGGTCCATTCCACCCAGGTTTTTAGCTGGGAGAATATTTGAATGTGCACCTAGGGACTCTTAGAAAGATGGAAGTGAAAGCAATGGTGTAGTCATGACATAGCGGATTCCTTTTCCTTGTACCTTGTCATGGATAGGCTTCTCGTTAGGTACGTTGGGTTCACAGATACAGACAATAATCATGTTTCCCAATGAGGAGGGCATTGCATTTTTTAAAATTTTTTTTTCATTATTATATTACAGCTTTCCAATGTCACAGCAATAAGATTTTAAACAACTAATATGTAAAGTAAATCAATAGGAACAGTTTTCATCAGTCTGGATTAGGAGATGAGCTAAATGGCGGACCTGAGGGAGAGCAGGACAGATGCTGTTTCGTTATTCGCAGCAATGCCCTTGGAAGGGTGGGTGGATGCACAGCTGCAACGTGCTTTAGGAGTAGATCCAGCACGCAGGATCTGGCCTTTCTGAAGGTGGGTGGAAGCCCCGCTGCAGCCAAAAGCTGCCCAGCACCATGGCCGTGGCTGCAGCATGCGGCTGGGACTTGTGCCACCCTGGCCGTGCTGTAAACGTTAACTAATTAATTTCTGCTTAAAGTACCTGTAGCCAGAGTGGTAACATCTGGAAAAGACAGAGTATTGGTGGGAAAGGCTGAAAATCCCTTCACCACTGCCTGCTCTTGCCTTTACCTGAGGAGGCAGAGGGCAACTTGCTGGCTTCAAGTATTAAGGATGCGCTCGCTCTTTTGCATAGAAAACTGCTCGTCAGGAGTGTCGGATTCAGAGTTGTTGGCGAAAGCTGGTCTGCTGTCCGCTCACCACCCCTCTGCGTGCAGCCACTGGTGCTGCTGCTGGAGGAGAGCTGCTCTGGGATGGTTTCACGCCAGACGCGTAAGCGTTGGTTAAACCAGTCTGACGGGCTGCGGTGCGTAAAGGCAGATCCTGCTCTTGCTCTGTCCCCTTTGCTCTGATTCAGACTAGGCCCTCCAGTCCACAGAGCAGGGCCGGTAGCCACCACCTTTCCAGGTACCCTCTAAACGAAGTAGGTGGCCACTGCAGCCTTGTTAACCTCTGCTCTGGCTGCCATGGCTTGCGCTGTCTCTGCAGCATCCCTGGGTCTCCAGCAGTGCAACAGCTTCCGCGTGCCTGGTCTTGCTTTCCTCCGTTGTGCCGTGACCCGAAGGGGAGCAGTGTATAGCTCTGTGCTTTTTTTAAAAGTGCTTTTTAGCATGAAACATATACCCGTTTTCTTGTTCTTCTGGGCTGGACATTGTGCACAGTCTTTGCCTGCGTGATAGCTGCAGTTACGGAAAGGGTTCTTGGGCTGAACTCATAACCCAAAGCTCTTGTGGGTGTAGGACAGGCTTGTGTGAATTGGAGCACGCAGCAGCGGCAGCGGCCAGCTTCCTGCTCTCCAGCGGTTATTTGTCTTTGTTTTATATACAATCACTGGCTGAACGCTCTTTTTCAGGTTTTAAATTGGGGAACGTAGCGTGTGTTTTGAAGGCAGAGCTGACGCGTCCAAGAGTTAAATGATGCCTGGAGTATTGAAGCACTGAGAATTTTCCACAGATAATAAAGGAGAAGTTATCACAAAAATAGCTGTTATTAAAAACAGTCACAAAGCAAACTGTCAGGAGATTATTTATTTTTTTTTTATCTGATAAGGAAAGTAAGAAGATAAAATGTTAGATCCAGGCAGTGAAATCTTAGCTTAGTTTAAGTTAAGAGGGATTTTTGCTGTTCTCTTCTCAATGTGCAGGATTTCAGTTCTCTACTCAGACTTTTTACAGATTTCCAGGCTTGGTTATAATTTAAGGGCCACTTCCCATCTTGCGTAAGACCAGTCATAACTTCATGGAGCAATTCCTGCGTCTGTGTGAGCTGGACGGCATCTTGCAGGAAGAGGTCCCATTCGGCGACGAGCCTGACTTGCGATCCCACGCAGGGAAAATTCCCAGTGACATCAAAAGGAAGTATATGGAGAGCAGGGAACACAGCATCAAACCCAAGAGATTATAATGCTTTATGTAAATCTGTTCTGATGAGCCACTGAAACACCTAAAAGCAACAAGCTGGCTAAATAGTCTTTTTGCATATTGCATTTATTTATCTTGTAGGTGGCTCACCAGTTTGGAAGGAGGGCCATGTTTCAAACTAATTTGTGTAAGAGCCTAAGGTTGCTCCAGTTGCTGCCTACCCTCTCCTCACCTTTTGTCATCTTAGGTGGCAGTTTAATTGGGTCAGTAACAATATTTTTGTCTCGGCTGGGGAAGCAGTGAGCTCAAGCAGCAACAGCAGCGATAAGAAAAAGCCAAATTAATTCCTGATGAATTTGCATCACTTTGCATCAATTGTGGTCTGGCAGTTTGGTTCTTGCAGAGCACAAATAACACATATGGATGAGTAAAGCTGCTCAGTTGCAAGTTGCTTTGGAGGTTTTTCAGCCTTGAGCTCCTGGGAGCACGAGCATCGCTTGCCCTGCTTGTAGGGTTGTACCCCTTCTTTAGTGAATGAACACAGAGAGTTTTGAGCTCTCTAGATGAAAAATGCTCTTGCGAGTGCCATGTGTTGTGATAGTCACCGGCAGGGCAGCACAGCACCTGGAGCAAGAGTCAGTGGAGGCAAGGTGGCACGGAAAAGCGAACAGTATTTTGCTGAGAGCTCGGTCTTGTGTCGCGAGTTGAGAGGTTTTGCAGTGTTCTGTGCTGGGAGAGGCATGACAGAACAGCTTGGCATCGGGCCTGTTCTCTGCTTCAGCGGGCAGAAAGTAACAGCAGGGTGACCACTGCAGGCTACTCGATTTCTTTAAATAGCGGTAATACGGCAATAGGATTTTAGGGTTACGTTTATAAAGGATGTAACCAGCGCAACCTGGTTGGACGTCTTCAAGTGCTGCTAGAAAAATACAATACCTCGTCACTGAAGAGAGTTCACGGGCACAAGCGTGTGGTGGGCAGAGCTCAGTATTTGTATGCAATATTCTTAATACTGCAAGAACAGGTTTACTTAAAAGGGCTTTTATTACCCCTTTCTAGTTGCGCTCGGTTTTCATTTCCACAGTAATTTTTTTAACCACAGGTTTGTATTTTTTCTGCATGAGTAGCTAAATAAAAGAATGCCAAAAGCCTAACTTTAAGTTGTTATTCTGATTTCTGTCCAAAAAGTAATTGTTTGCTTTACCAGTGCAAATATGTACACATGGCACCAGCAGCTGGCTGAAATTATTTTGGGCCAGATTCTGCTTTCATTCAGAGCAGTGTAATTTCAAAATAGTCCCTTCATCTGGATTCTCATTGGCAAAGGCTCTGAACCCAGGAGGGTTGTGGGTAAGTGTGTTGTGTGTGTATAAAAAATTTTTGTGTTAGTGTATGGTAAACCAGCAAAATATTTCATTCACGCTTTAAAATGGGGTTGCCAGCATTTTTCTGATATTTTATTGAAAAGTAGAACAAAATAAAAGCCCTGTAGTCAGACACAAAAAAAACCTCTTCTGTCTTCTCTTTGGCCCAAATGCCTGGATCCAAACAGGTTTGCTTTTTGGTCTGCCAAGGAGGGTCAGAAAGTTTACAGGATTTTATCTAATGGAGCAGCTGGGATACAGCACACGTAGTCTGTGTACTCCGCACACAGGGCGTATAGGAAGTAACTGCGTGAAAATTGAAATACTTTTCTTGCACTTCTCTTTCACAGGGTAGAAACAAAATGATCGCAGTTAGTTGCGATGGAGATGAGAAAATGCATTCCCTGAGTGAAAGCTGGTGTTGGATCTGGAGTACTCCAGAATAGCAGTTTTGTTTTTTTCCGGCTTACTGGGAATGCTTTTCGCCTGAGCACATTTACATGCATGCCAGGCGTTACTCTGGGAACCCAGGTGTATTCCAGAGTTGGATAAATGGTGCTGTAGTAGTTAGTACCTGAGGTAAACTGTGTGTGTGCCACAGCTGGCCACAAGTGCTAGTCCTGTTGCCTTCAAAGGAGACTGTATTTCTTAGAAGACCAGACAAGAATACAGGGAGTGTACATTTACAGTGCTTATTTTTTTTTTTTTCCTCAAGGTGCCTAGAGTTCTCATTGATTTATGCATTGGTGGAGGTGCGGGATGGTGTGGTCAGGTTTTCCAGTGCTGTTCTTGCAGTTTTGGGACTGCAGGTCTGGAAACTTCAACCACAGGAGCGGCCGAGCAGAGGCAGTCGGCGATCATCATCTGGGCTGGGCGTTGGAGCTGGCCGTGCTGTGATACCCGACTTGCAGCTCATAGCATCCAGCAGTGACTCAGCGCTGCTTTACAGCAGAGCCGTCCTAATGCATTAGCTTTTAAAGCTCTTTTCAGAGCCTAAAGGATTGTTAAACTTCGAAGGCAACAACAGTAGTGTGGTAATCAGTTATGCAAATAGAGTTAAGGAAAGGGTCAAACTACGGGAAAGAAATTGAGAGAAATGGACCTTCCCTGGATGGTGTCAGGGCATGAGGTTGTATTGCAAGTATATCCTGTGTTTTCATAGTTTTCAACATAAACTTATGACTTTCTGAAACATCCTATAGAACTTTCAGTGATCCTGAATAACTACATAATCTTCAAAGGAACATAGTGTGTCTCTTCTCAAACTCAGTTTGGCAGAAAGCTCTGCTTGAAGAAATACTAATAACATGGTGCATGATTCACATAGGCTTTGTGAAGCTTAATTGAATTGATTCAGGTTTATAAAGAACTTTGATCCAAGAATGAAAGGCATTCAACAGATGTGAACAATTTCAAGTGACAATTATCCTTTATTTGGAGGTACTCCCTTGTTTTGCTGTAATTAATTTGTATCCTTCATACACAAGCGGCGGTGGGGATGATTTTTCCTAGTTCACAAATGACTCCTGTTGAGTTCAGGCTCTCGGGGTGACTCTGGAACGAGTGTCTGCCCTTGCTGCGCCTATCCCCTACACCCACACCGTCTGCTCGCCCAGGCTCACCGAGCATGTTAAAGCTTGACATCACTGTTCAGTCCCATCCTGATTTTGCAATAATAAAAAGCAGAATTTGGAGAGCGAGCTGCCAGTTTTAATAAGCACTGAAACACACCCAGCCAAGTTTACTTTATTGTTCTTGGGATACACAAAAAAAATTTGTTTGTACAATAACATATTTTGGAGGGTTTGGCTGACTCCAGTCTTTCCTGCCTCCTCCTTTGTTTTCCGGATGCATCAGCAGATGTCCATGAAAGTGCTAAATCTGCACCCTGCCTGACCTTTACCACTGAGGAAGGTAAATCACTTCTGGCAGGAGGCTTCCCAGAATATCTCCAGAACGATACTATTGCTATTGTAAACAAATCTAATTAAAGAGGAATCTTAAGAAGGTTTGGGGTTGGGTGCTTTTTTTTTTTTTTCTTTCTCCTGCTAATGTTTTAATTGGTAACCTACATCATCACAGTGCCTATGTGGAGTTTTACACTTTGGTGCTTTCTCAAGAGGTGAAAAATTTACTAATGATTTGAATTTTAGCGTTTTTTGGCTGTTGTTCCTTTTAAAGACAATTTTTTGGGGGCAGAGAATAACTTAAGAGATTAGGCCTCCAAAATGAGAAATAATATTAGAAATATTAAGTTTGCATTTGGCACATGTGGTAGTGGTAGATGACTCTGGGGTCCCCTAACCTGGTCCCTGGTGCTTTTGGGGCTAAGAGGAACTTTAGCTGGAAGAAGGAGAGGATGGGAGCAGTTATCCAAGCACCCAGCCTCAAAGCAGTGGATGTTGAGTCTCTGTCTGGATCCATCTTGTCAGATGGATCTTCTGCTCTTGTTGTACGTCCATGGGTCGTTCTTCCATCAGTCCTATCGTTCTTATTAACAAGTTGGCCACTACTTCATCAGCAAGTAAGAAAACTTTCTAGGATCTAAAGATAGGTTCCTAAATCTATATGTGATCACCTAAATAAGCATATTCCTTTCCCAAGGGCATGTCTTTAGGTTCTTAAGTACAGAGCTGGTCAGGACCTGACTTTGAAAGCTGGGCTTAGCCCTCCTTTGAGGAAGTCCTGAACCTGGTTCTAGTCCCTGGACCACGTTCAAGTGAGTTTTGCAGAGTTCCTCTGAGCAGGAAGAGAGGGGGACCCCCAAGTCCGCAGGTCCCGTCTTCTGCAGGTGGGACCCTGGGAGTGGCTGTGCTGATCTCCGAAAGGGTTCATCTGGAATATTTTACAAGTCAAATTTTCCAATGTATGTGTGAATGCGGGTTTATAAAGTGAATTACAGCAGAGTAAGTTGTTATATGTAAGGGTAGGGAATGGTGTTCATCTGAAGCATGGGCTGGGAAAATGACCAGGATGGGGAAGACTTCCTGCTGACTTCATGGGAGTTTTTGGTATGTACTGTTTGCCAGATATCTCTTGACCCTAAGAAATGTAATCAAATTATTCTATTGATTTTTTTGGTTTTTTTTTTTTTTTAAATCCACTCTTTTTAAATTGTGACACGTACATACTAGCAACATGAACCTCAGCATAACTGTGAGACTTTCTACTTTGGCTTAGAACAACTCATACAGGAAACTAATACCAACGCCCATTTCAACAGACGTCGTGTGCCAGGAAACCAGTATAATACCTTTCCAAATAAGACCCACGTTCTGCATGAGAACTAAGTAATGAAGTCATGACTTAACACACAGATAGTGTCAGAACCCTTCAAAAGTGTGAGTTATTTGCCATGGGGAATAGCAGCACATGCAGGTACGTGCATGGAGGGTGTTGAAGATGACGTTTGGTCCCCACCTCCCCTCAACGCTGTGTCACATCTCTCCCACAACTGGTACGGGACGGAGAAGGAAGGGCCTATAGGCACACGGGTGCTTTGCATGTCCCTTTCTCCTGGATGAGCTCGGCAGTGGCTCTGCAAAGCGGGACCTCGTTGAGCAATGTAGTAATCGCTTCTGTGAAAGACGAGCTGTGCTAGAGGACTTTGGGGAAAAGGAAGTGAAAGCTTTGAATTACAGACTGAAGGGGATAAAGATGTCTGGGTGCGGTATGGTGGTTGGAAATTTGGGGTGCGATAGGCGCCTTGTTTTTGCTTTGCAGGGGTGGGGGTCAGTAAGGGGAGCGCTTCCCGGGCATGTCAAGGCGTCTGTGTGGTTTTGGCTCCAGTTTCCCTCTTATGGAGCAGCCGAGACAGGGGAGATACAATCAAGATGCGGTGCTTTTTTTTTAGTTGGTAAGACTGGCCAAGTTTATTAAGATAAATATACATGAAATTTGCATAACTGGCAAAAGAAGACTGTTTACTGAATCCTGAGAAAATTGCCTGTCTTTTTATTAGTAATGCATTAAAATAACTGAACGCACAGCCGGAGCTCCCTCCGGGTTAGTTTTGGTGTACAGGATGGGTCCCTGGGATGCGGTCCCTCCCCGTGCTGTGCCCCACCTTGGGACCCCACTGGGCATCCTCCTCGCGTTGCCCTTTTTTCCGGAGGCCAAGGATCACTGAACCTAGCTGCAAATCTTGGAACATTTAAATGCTGAAATTTCAGCATTTTAGAGAACCCTAAAAATGCAAAGAGTGGCTGCGTGCAGATTGCAATGTCATAGATGAGGATTATGGAGCTTGTTTTACTGCTGTGTTTTTAGGGTGCGTTTGCACCCTATTGCTGCTGCTGTGCCTCTGTGTTGGGAGCTGCACTGATGTCTGCCTGTGCAACTGCCTGAATGCTGGTGCTGCTTGTGCTCCAGTCGCTGGTGGTGCCATTTGTTTCCAGAGGCACGATGTCTGCCTTGCTGTCACACGCTTGGCTTTTTTTCACAACTTGCATGATCAGTATCTAGTATGTTTTTTTGGACAGAGATTCACCTGATAAATAGATGCTGCAAGAGCTTGGCTGATGGAGCTTGGATTGAGAAATTAGAAGAGGAGCATGCTGAAATGGATTCCTATCTTTAAAATACTTCGGATTTGAGGTGGGATGGGTGGTTGTCCCATCTGTATGTACCAATAATGAGGCTAAAATTTCAGTAAGACTGTCAGACTTCAGTAAGAATAAAAGTAAGCTAAATAATGGTAAATATATCTCCCTTAAGACTCTGTTGAAATCAGGTGGCAATAAAGACAATATAAATTAGCTTTAAAATCTGCTTGGTAATGCCATTAGGAGTGTCTTCTGACTCTGGAAGAAATCAGAGTCTTCTTGTGTCCTGACCTCATTTATATCCTGTGTCCCCAAGGACATTTGGCATTTTAGTAATTTTTACTGAGGTATCATCAGAAATGGTCCCTAACATACCCAAGATGTGGAAGCAAGGAGCATCCTGTGCTCTGACACGTTTACATGCAGAATAACTACAGTCGTTCCTTGTACGGTACAGGAACAGCCGTGGCTGCCAGTGTGGAGTCAAACTCCGTGAGCCTGTTATGTTTGATTGAATAACACAGGGTGGGAAGGAGTTTTTGTTTTAATAATGAACAGAATGGTCTTGATCAATGTTAATATCTCTGCCTTATTCATAATTCTCTAGTATTTGTCCCTTAACTGCCTTTGCCAAGTGCCCGCATAGGTGTTTGGTACAGAAGTCAGCCATCTCCTTCCCGGGGCAGCTCTGGGGAGCCAGAGGTTTTTATACCTCTTGGGGCAGAAAATGGCCACAGTGGAGCTTGCGTGTGGAAACCTGCAACAGAGGAAAGTCCTGGGATGGAGTAGAGTAATGAAGTTTTAAACGTACCTAAATGGGGAAATGGCATGACTTAGATAACAAGAGACTATAATTAATTAAGCCCACTTAGGCAGACTTCACGGGGTTCTGATGACAGTGTTGCAGCCAGGAGAAGAAAGGACCCACGGCTTGAGATGGTATCTGTAAAACCCCGATACATGTATCGAGATTTATTAATGGCTTTGCTGTGTTGTGTTGGATGTTTTGATGGATATCACGAGGTCCTAATTGGTAAAACATGTTTTATTAAAATAGCCCTCTGCCCTCATGCTTGGCTTTCTGCAGAGACAGTGTTTGTCGGAGAAGATGGGAAGCGCAGGAACGCTGAAATCCCTGCAGGGCTACGCCCGGATTTCACTGGCGTGAGGTTCGCATGGGTGTATCTGTGAGGAGCTCAGGTCCAGCTGGACTCCAGGCTGCAGCCACGCAGCTCGCCCCGCTTCGTTTGCAAGCCACAGGCTGCCTTAGCTAATAGGCTGTGAAAGCTCCACCGGGTTTTTCTCACACTTGGAAAGTCACGTCCTTCGCGGCAGGGCTGGCAGCGCCGGGAGGTGCAGCAGGTACCTAGGCAGGGGCTGGAGCCCTGGCGTTCGGCTATGCCGGGAGCTGCCGTATCCCTCAAAAGCACTAATGACCTTGTCTCTGTCTGGTCCTGCTTGACTGGCAGAATAAGCGTCTTCCTGGGTACCTGGTGGAACAGCGCAGGCTGGGGCTTTCTTTGCTCTTTGTATTTTTATAGCGTGTTCTGGAGGTCCTCAGCTTCTTGCCCTTTCTTTAGGCATCCCGTAATCACAGTTTAAGTGTGCCAGCAGTCATGCTGGCTGCTGGTGGTCTGTGGTGGGGAAAGGAAAACAGTGTCAGATTTAGAGATTTAAATGCAGTTCTGTTGTTTGTTATTTCTTCTAAAAGTATTTTTTCTAGTGCAGCAGTTGCCTTTATCCTAATAGACATGATCCTACTTTTGGAGTGGTTTGTAGCAGTGTCACAGTCAGTTGGAATTTGGTGCTTTTTAGCATAAAGGTGTTTTCTCTGGGGTTTGGTTTTTTTTTTTTTTCCATGGAAGGTATTGGGGGTAGCATAACTCCCACTATCAGTTTAGCCCCTGCTTGTTGGGAAACTATGTCTCACTGGTATAAATATTGTCAAACAGTGTAAATCCCTCTCCAAGCTTTTTCATTCATTAGTTTTCAGGCATCTCAGACCGCTGTTGATGAAGACGCCCATCCCCATCTTCTGCTGCTTGCTTACCCTTTCTCTTTTTTAAGTAACTGAGTGATGTTCAATTTTGGGTGGTTCTGTTTTTCTTCTGACAAATGCTTTTGGACAAAGGCATGTGTTTCTCAGGGTGGCGGAGAACTCTATTGCACAAGCTGATTAATCACTGCCGGCAGCGGGGGCCCAAAGAGCCAGATCAGGGCTTGGGGCTGTGATTTCTCGGGACTGATGTCTGCTGGGTTGGGCAGTGCCCGATTCCTCCTTTCCCGTTAAACTGACTAGTGATCTGAAGCGGTGTTCTTTGCGCTGTGTGTCCAGAAGTGACCCAGTTGCTTCTTTTCTGGTATCAATAATAAGGATTACCTTTAACCTGGAAATTCAGAGCACTAGCTAAAAATTTATTAATGGAACACTATGAGAGAGGTATTTTCACAGCCCTGTTACAGAGGCACAAAGAGAGATGCAAGAAAGACGTTAAAGAACAGTATAGTATTGTCCTCCTCTTTCACAGATGGTTATTTTTTTGTCCAGTGTGACCTTTTGTGTCTGATCCTGTGTGTCTTCTGGTATTTCTTTGTCATTTTAGGGAACACAGGCTCTTCTTTTGCACGTAGATAGTCTTCTTCAGCTGTAAGCGTGGCATTCAGACTGCGGGGTGAAAGGCTGGAAGCTGTTGTTTCTCAGCATACCTTCTCCAGTTTGCTGTGCTGCTACTCCAGCAGAAGGAGTCTGCAAGTGCAAGTGAGCGTAGCCCCATCTATGATAATGTTAAGAATGCCACCAGAGAACTGAGGGTTCCCCTGCTCCCGAGAGCACTGCTCTGGGATCCCTGCTACTGCTCCAAAAGTCGTTTGCTGCAGGCTGTTGACCGTTAGCTCCCTGGTATCTTGGGAGTGAATGTGTCTGCCTGGAAGAAGCATTAATTACAATGTTTTGAGTTATGTGATTTGGGAATTGATCATCTCTTCTAATGCCGTAGCGCTGTAACGTATCTGGTTGCTTTGTGTTTTTCTTGGCAAAGCGTTAGGATGGGCATTACCCAGCCAGATCCTGCATTTGCTCCTGTGGAGAGGAATTGAGATGGATGTGGTGTTCGGAGGGTTTCACACTGGCTTTTTAATACTCTCTTTCTGTCTCATTTTAAACCAACAGCCCGTAATTTTAGCTGGTATTAATTGTGTAACTGAGAAGTAAAACTACCCATTTTAATGGTATGTGTACTTACTGTGGAATCGTAACGCTTACCTCCAAACATTTACATTCCCTTTTCCTAACGACCTGGTTAGTGGGCATTTTTGGCAAAGTGATAGTCAGGAATTCCTTCTTGCCTGGCCCAAGGACATTCAGGGTTAGCTGGAATGAGCAAATGTCTTGAAAAGAGTGCCCCTTCACATGAAGAGGTACTAAGGTACCATTTGTTTGCAGAGGATGGGTGGTATTCTCGTTTAGCTGCCTGATACTCGGTGTCTACCCAGCCTGGTAGCACGGACCTGGTTTTGCAAGGGAACCACTGCAGCCTGCACAGAGGGGAGCATGCCCTGCAGCTCCAGCTCCACTGGGAAATAAAGCCGAGCCAAGAAATTCAGAAAAGTGTTAGTTTTCACGGCACTGCCAGTTTTGATGTCACGAGGGCACTGAAGCAGCAACAGCATTTGTTGTTTTGGAGGAACTACTGGGGCAGGAGGGGCTCCCGTGCCCCACTGGTGTTTTTAACGACTGGTGGAAGTCTGTGCCGGAGGATTGCCACTTTACCGCAGGGGTCTGAGCTTTGCCCCTGGTCATACCTTTGCTGATGATATCAGTTCATTTAAGAAACTGTGAACTAGGAGAAGCTAACCCTGGTGCCTGTGAAGAAGTGTATGTTTGTCCGTGGCCAGTAGTGGTGGGTGTTTAACAGGTGGTGGGTATTTAGTATCAGTGCACAAACTGGCCTGAAAGTGGGGTAAACCTGATCGGTGCTGATACCTCGCTTTTGCTATCCTCTTATCCTGTAGAGTGGCTTGAAGGAGGACCTGGCTCGGGCACCTACTTTAGAAGGCGATTTTTTTTTTTTTTTTTTTTTAATGTTTGTATTGGCTTCGTGTGGTAAGGTTTTGGGGGGGTTGGGATTTACAAGGGTTACAGGGGGGTGGCTTCTGTAAGAAGCTGCTGGAAGCTTCCCCTGTGTCTGACAGAGCCAATGCCAGCCGGCTCTAGGACGGACCCGCTGCTGGCCAAGGCCGAGCCCATGAATGATAGTGGTAGCGCCTCTGTGATAACACATTTAAGAAGGACAAAAAAGTTGCGGGGACAGACAGAAATGGCAGCTGGAGAGAAGAGTGAGAACATGCAAGAGAAACAGCCCTGCAGACCCCAAGGTCAGTGAAGAAGGAGGGGCAGGAGGTGCTCCAGGCGCCGGAGCAGAGATTCCCTTGCAGCCCATGGTGATGAAGACCACGGTGAGGCAGGCCGTCCCCTTGCAGCCCAGGGAGGTCCACGGGGGAGCAGATCTCCACCTGCAGCCCGGGGAGGACCCCACGGTGGAGCAGGTGGGTGCCCGAAGGAGGCTGTGATCCCATGGGAAGCCAGCACTGGAGCAGGTTCCTGGCATGACCTGCCTGTGATGAGTCCTGCCCCTGAGGAGGATGAAGCAGCAGAAATAACATGTGATGAACTGACTGTAAACCCCATTCCCCGTCCCCACGCGCCACGGGGGGGGCTAGGTAGAGAATCCGGGAGTGAAGTTGTGCCTGGGAAGAAGGGAGGGGTGGAGAGAAGGTGTTCTGAGATTTGGTTTTATTTCTCATTACCCTACTCTGGTTGATTAGTAATAAATTGAGTTAATTTCCCCCAAGTTGCATCTGTTCTGCCCATATGGTAATTGGTGAGTAATCTCTCCTGTCCTTATCTCGACCCATGAGCCTTTTGTTATGTTTTCTCTCCCCTGTCCAGCTGAGGAGGGTGGAGTGATAGAACGGCTTTGGTGGGCACCTTGGTGTTCAGCCAGGGTCAACCCACCACAATGTTCTCTAACAGTCATTCAGAAAGCAGGATTTCACGTTGTTCTTTTCCATGACTGTTTTTCTTGGGATGGTCTTGCCTTTTCTAGCCCTTGCGGTGCCAGCCATGCTTCTGCACTTGTCTGCACTGCTGCACTTGTCTCTGGTGTCGGTGCAGTAACCCTGGATCTTTAAGGTTTTTGAAGCTTGGCCCTGTTGGCTTGCTCCTGGCTGAAAGCTGATGGGCAAGGTATGAGCCTGGGAGGGGATTCTTGTCATGTAAAATTAAATAAAGCCTTATGAGCATCCAGCACATTTTTGTATTCCTGCAAATCACAGAAATTCTGTCTTCGGTGTTTCTGGAGTGAAACAAGGTAACACGCAGCCTGACTGTGCCCCGGCAGCTCTGAGCCCGTGGCAGCCCCGTGAACATCTTCGTCCATTGGGTGAGCATCCTGGGCTGCTGGGGACGGTCCGGGCTGGTGTCACCCCACAACAGCATGCAGGGCCTCGCTCAGGCTTCTTTTGGGAACGGGGGTGGTGTTGGAGACTGCTGCCAGATAAAGCGTACCAGAGCTAGGAGAATCACAGTGTTTTGGAAACAGTCAAGGTCCTACACGCGTGGGCGAGTGGATGGCATAGCAGCCAGCGGCACAGGTCTCTTGGGGTTTGTCAGCATCCTTTGACGGCCCTGGATGTGGTGCCGGAGCACTGCTGTCATGTCGACATGGCCTCCTGCTCCGTGATGGTCCGGCAGAGCCACGAGTCCATCTGGGGTGAGGGTGTTCCCATCTGCCTCGCAAAGGGGGCTGGCTACAGCCAAACACAGCAGTGCTCCAGCCTGCCCCTGAGCCGACACAGAGCGGTTCTGCTGCTCCTTTTTCTCTGTCTTAATTTTCTTTTTTTTTTTTTTTTTTTTATCTGTGCTTGTTTTCTTCTCTGTTCTTTTGGACAGAGAAGCTGGTTCAGCGTCCACTTTTTGCTTTTAACTTGTTTACGGAGAGTTTGCATTTCAGCATGTGGTGCGTGCGGTGCTCTGGTTGTTTGGGTTTCAAGCAGAATCTTTAGCAAGAGGTTTCGATTGCCCCTTTCTACCAGGAAAAAAAAATGTTTTGAATATTTCCATTGTTATTTATAAAAGTGACATTTTGGCCTCATTCTTTCCTGAAGTGAAACCTCCTGGTCTGTTAGCCTGAAGCAGGGAGCCCGGGAGGGATGCTTGTATTCCTTCCCAAAGGACGAGCTGGGGAGGAAGCCGAGGAAGCCAAGAGGCAGGTGAGGAGGTAGAGCAGAGCCTCGGCATGCCCGGACTGCAGAGGTACTCCAGCAGCTGGGCAGAGGGCCTGCCACCGGCTCTGCCAGGACACCCGTGGCTTTGTTCCCCACTGCCAGCACCTGTGCCTGCTGGCGGTGGGCTGGGGCTGTGAGCGGCGGTGGAGGGTGGGCACTGAAGAGCAAAAAGGAACCAATTTTTTCTAAATGCCGGGTTTGTTTTAGCTAGTTTGTTGCCCTAAATAAAAAAGTGGCCAGGTATTTAAGGCCCAGATGCTCTGTCTTGATTATATTATAAACTTGTAGGCAAAACCAAAATATTAGAGAGATCTGCAAAATCAAGGCTGTGTTAGCTGATGGGAGCACAGGTACGGTATGCTGAATGCACTCCCTGACGGATGCTGCGGTACTGATCAGCCTGGATGCGTGCTAAGCCCCTAGCACATGCAGTATTTTATCCACGCAAAATTTTCTCACTTCCCATTAAACCCAGCCTCATTCATATGTTGGCATGGCATGGAAGTAAATATGTGTGCCAGCTGTGGAGAGAAAATCCTGTGCTGGGGAATGCTGGGGTTGATGCTCAGACTCCTGCTGCTCCTGCGAGCTAGTATTTCTTTCAGGGGATGTAAATCTTGTTTCAAGGCATGAGCCAAACTCCTGACTAATGACTGTGAGGCGTAAACATTGCCTGTGGGCGAGGGCTCCCGTCTGCCTTCTGCAAAGTGCCGTACATCTCCTGCCCCTGGTGCTGGTGGGTGTTGGAGGCAGGACCTCCAGCAGCCGGAGCTCGTGGGGTGGTGAAGGTGTTTCCCGGTCTTTGAGGTGGCTGGGTCTTATCAGCAACACTCCTGCCAAATTATTTCCTGATTGCAGCCATGCGTTCTGCTCATCTTCTGCCTTGTTGGCAGGAAAAGTGGCTGCTCCGCAGTTTGGCAGCTACTGCTGGTGGTTTCTACCCTTCCGAGGAGACTGATTAATGCAGGGGTTTTAATTGTGAACTAAGTCCTGTTTCGGTGACCCATTTCCCAGCTGGAGCAGTCCCAGCCACTCTTTGTTCCTCTGTGGATCCTTTGTAGACTGACAGCTCTTGTGTCAAGCGAGCATGGATTTGTATACATCCCTGTTTCACTTTTGGGGTTGGATAAAAACTTGCTTTTTAAGCATTTGCAGTAGTTGTGGCAGAGCCCTTTGTATTGCTGGTTCACTGGCTTTCCCTGTGCTCAGCCTGGGAGCCTTAGCAGAGTTCGTGTTAGACAACAGTACGGAAAATTGTATATTCTGGTGTGTGTGGCGTTTGGGAAGACAGCCCTGTGGTGTAACTTTTAGGACCCTGACTCAACCGTTTCCTTAGTTGATTATGTTTAAGTCCAGTGTATCAGCTCAGATCCTCCAAATAGCTGCAGAAAGTACGGGAAGAGGCCATGTCCTGGTCCTGGCCCTGGCCTAATTCGACAGTCGTTATTTGTGCAAAGTCAGTGTTGATGCCATGTAATTTTCAAAGAAAGTTCAAAGAAAGCCTGTAGAAACCAGGCTTTCTGCTTGCTGCCTTTCCTTTCATCTGTCCATCCTGGCTTCCTACTTCTCTTTTATGGGTGACATTTGAAATAAAGGTGTCCTGGGGCTGCCCTGTGCTCTCCTGGTTCCCCTGGCTGAGAGTGTCCATCATTGAAGCAGCTCTGTACTTGTATCATACACACCAGGCATGAGCTCCTTTGAAAGACGGACATTTAAGAGGGATTAAAGGTGTGGCTTTATCTTATATTATTTAGAAGGCTAAAATACAGTCAGAGAAACATGGAAATAAAATGGATTATGCAAAAGCATATCAGGATTGAGCCTTTTAAAGCTACCAGGGACTTCAGTGACCAAAGGAAATATGAAGATGCATGTTATAAGATTGACTGCTGCTTTTATGTGAGGTTTGGTTTGGCTGCGCGTAATAGCTTTTCTTACTGATAGCCCCAAATGTCCTCACTGTGCGCCAGGTCAGTTGGGGCACCTTTGCAGGAAAATCATCCCGATTAGGCATCCATCCATGCATGGTAAAGAAGAAATGATGTCTCCAATTCAGGACTTTTTGTCCCTGCTGGGGTTAAGCGATCCTCTATGTATGTAAGGGCAGCATGTTTAATTGCTCTTCACTACTGTCATCCTGTGAAACACTGAGAGAGAGTTTTGCTTCTTGCCCGTGCCTGTCCGTGGAGGTGTGAGGACCCGTCCCCTCTCGCCATGCAGAAGAAACTTATCCCAGTCCTGTACTCAGCCAAGCAGCTCAAGCTGGGAAAACTCTCACATCAGCCGTCCTGAAATACAGACATCACAGTGACAGTGCAGCGCTCATTTCCCACCCTCATTAGCTTAGCAGAAAAGGAAGACTAATTAGCCAGTGCTGTGCTCAGTGTGGGTCTGCTGTGTGCTGTTCCCAGGAGCGGAGCCAGCCTCCCTCATCGGCGTTGCCCTCCGCTGCACGGCTGGCTGGGGATGTTCAGGCAGGCTGCCCGGAGCTGCCTGCGCACCCATCCTGCGCGGCTGCCGTGCTGCAGCTCCCATCCAGCATGCTCCCTCTCGATTCTGGGGGTCCCACGTGTTCCCCCCGCCTCCCCCCCGATTTTACCCCGCAGGTAGTCCCTCTGTGCGTTTATGGAGGCTGGCTGGCGTAGGTGCTTTCCTGTGCAGGGAATCGGCAGCCCAGCGCAACAGTCATGGGGCTGCAGGCACTCGAAGGCTCTCTCTGCATTTTGAATTTCAAGCAGTGTCTGTCCAGCACGAGGGAAAGGTTGCACTGGGAGTTAAGAAAGGGTTTTCCTTTACACTTGCCTGTATGACATGCCTCTGTACCCTCCTTGCAGTGTTCATGAAAGTAGTCAAAATACCGACTGATCTGGTAGGTTCTGCTGCTCCTCCTGAGGACCAGGAGTTGCTATCTTTTATAAACATACATAGTTATTATTTGAAGCATACTTTATGGTGCTTGCTTGGGTCTCCAGTGCCATACATAATGCGGAAAGTAACTTGACCACAGGAAGACCGCCATTCATGTTAGCAACATACAACCCAACCCTCATGCCTGTAACGTATTAATTTCAATTGATGCATAAATAAATGTACACAGTGGATAGGCAGGAGACCACACGATCGGCAAACCTGAGGTTCCTTTTGTGGCCATTTCCCCCAACATGTTGGTCTCCGCTTCATTCTCCGCTGATGTTATTTTTGAATACTTGGTTGATTAAACATTAGGATGGGATTTCTCTCACCTCTGTTTAGTTTTAAAGTCAGGTATTTGGTCTCAGCTCTCCATACCTTTGTCTGCAGTCAGTGTAGCAAGACAGTCATGAATTACCTATCCTGTCACGCCTCTGAAAGTTTAGGCCACTAAAACCTGAATTCAGGTGCTTACTTTCAAGTAGATAAGTTTTTGAAAACTTTTACCCCGGTCTTTCTACGCCTATTTTGTACTTTCTGTAGCAGAGGTGTGAGGATGCTGATGTCCCGAGGATGCCATGGCGTATTGCTGTGCAGCACTCCCAGCACCTCTGATCAAACGCAGTGTTCACATCAGGAGTGTGAAATCCTGTTTGCGGGACTGCTGCTGGTACTATTCTGCTTTCAAAGCCTGCTTTGTGCGTGTTTAATGACAGAAGGCCGAGCATATGTTCAGAAGGGGCGTTATTAAGAGCAATTGGTTGCAACCTTGGTAATACTGAGATTTACAGTCTTCCAGTAATCTCTGGTGCCCGTCAGAGTTGAGAAGACGCTCCCAAAGGCGGCTGAAGACTTCGGAAGGGTTGTGTCTGGCTGGTGCCTGCCCATCTCCGGGGATGGGGCTGCTGGTGGTACCCCACCAGCTAGGAGCCTGGCAGGGGACTGGTGGTGCCACCCCACTGCGAGATCTGTATCCTGCCACCCTGCTGAAACTCCGTCCAAGAGAGCCATTGCCATCCGTGATCGCATCTGCATTTATTACGAAGGCTGCCACTACCCCGGCTGTGTCGTCGCTCCCCTGGTCCTGCGGGATGTCAGCGTTGCTGCCCCAAAGCGTTAGCTGTGTGGGCTGGTGGGTGCGGGCTTCTGGTGTTTGTTTCTGGTGCTCTCTTCTTTCCTGTGACTTTGTGCTACAAAAATTAACCTGCAAGTCAAGCTGGCCATCCCTTAGAGGTTCCCAAAGAGCTGGAATGGCAGGTGAGGAGCGTGGGGGAAGCTGGGGAGGAGGGAAGCACTGGGGTGAGATTACCCAAAGCTCTTTGGGTGTGCACCACATTGCATTGCGTGAGGCCGAAAATTCGGGTCCCGTAGGAATACTTCAGACAAGGCTTCCAGATGCCGTCACTTGGTTTTAAGAGCTGCACAAGTCACGGGCCACTCTTGTATTCAAGCACTGGAGCTGACACACCAGCCTGATGGAAGCACAGCAGCTCCAGGGAGCACACGGCTCCCAGGCAGGAATTGTCTCCATCACGGGCCGGGAGCTTTTGTTGGCAGTGGGACCTGTGCCACTTGGAAAGGCTTGGAAAGGGACCTGACCTGGCTGCTTTCCAATATGCTGTATAAAGCAAGTATATTTGAACTCATACATGCGAATTTCTCTCTCTCTCTCTCTCTCTCTTTTTTTTTTTTTTTTTTGACATTTCTTCCCTGAGGCATCATCAGCCACGGAAGTGCGTGGTAGGGACCTGGCCGATAGCATCTTTTAAGTTTTTGCAGATAAGGATAATGAAGCGTAAGTATGATAAGGATGTACGATTGCTGGGAAGAATATATTTTTCCTTGCCAACTCCAACTAAGGGTAAAGGCTGTTTGTGATCTGGAGCATGAAACTTCCTCTCTATCTGTCTGTCAGAGAAAATGTGCTTTTCTGTGGGGTCAGTGCTGCTTCTCCCATCGCCGGCAGATCCTATGAGCTTCCTTATGGTGGTTCATTCAAGTCAATGACGGGCTGAGGTGGTCCCAGCCCCAGTGCGAGGCAGGTTGCTCAGGGCTGGGTCCCATTCAGTTTCCAAGGATGGGGGCTGCACAGCATCTCTGGGTAGCCTGTGCCAGTGTTGTATCGTACTTACCATGTAAGAGGTTTTTTTTGTTGTTTTATTTTTAATGTTTAAGTGGAATTTAAGGTATTTCAGCCTGTGCCTACTGCTTCTCATCCCAATGCCAGGTTGGGGGCTGGTTGCTGTCGGTGCTGGTGCTGGTGTGGGATTTATTCTGCTGGCCATCTCGGTCATATGCTGGCTGAGAGCTTTTGCTCACGTGCAGGCTCGTTTTCATTCAGTGCCATGCTCTGCTTCGGCATGAGCCCGTGAGCTGTTTAACCTAATTACCATCCCAGGGATGGCCTGAGCTCCTGGTGTTGGAAGCCGAGGAAAGCTGGAGCTCGATTTAACAAAGATACCTTCGTTTCAGCACTTCTGAAGAGGTCTGAGTACGGTGTGTACCCAAGTGACTTAGACATTAAAAAACCAGGCTTTCACTCATGCGTGATGATGCCCTTGCATGTTGGTGCCACTTGGGGTGTGTAGCAGGCTGTACGGGTAATAAACAAACATGCCTCCAGGTGAAGGAATTATGCAGCGTGCAACAGGGGCTAAAATATGCTTGTTACCAGAAAAGAGTCTCTTTATAAACAGCTGTTTTCAGCTGTTTCTCTCTTGCGGTATTTTTAAGCTCAAATCTGTTCAGTTTACTGATTTTTCTGACAGCCGGCCCAGCTCCTTCTGCCTGGGATCTGCAAGTCAAGGTCCTTGGTTATTTAGTCAAAGACTGTGAAGCATAATTGAATCCAGCTTCCTCCTCTGTAACCATCCTGACTCTCTAAGTAAGTAATTAAGAAGCAGTTTGTTGTCAGCAATTAAGGACAGCAGCTCTAGCTTAAAGAAGCTGAGGAAGAGCAGGTATGCAGAGTTAAGTTTCCCATTTGTACGTGGGCTGGAGCTGTGGTAAAGCATGGGGTGCTGCTTAAGCCTTCCTGCTCAGGTTTCCATGTGACAATACCATCCCTGCTCCCTGCTGGTCTTTCAGGGAAAGTTAGGAAGCGTGCTCAAGCTATTTTAAAAACCAGGGTTCTCCATTCAGTAGCCGGATTCACAGGCCGATGGACACAAACCCACGCAACCTCCTCAAGCGCAGCGCAGCCTTTTTAATTGCTTGTGGAGTGCCTGGAGGCTTGTTTGCTGCTCTGTAAGAATTGGGCTGGTAAATGGTGACAGCTAGGTTGGCTTGAGGTCTCTGCTGGTAGACCTCATTCTGGCAATGCTGTACTGGATAACTGATTTTAGGGACGATTTAGGAAGGAAATGCTGGTTACCTGCTGGAGGTAAAGACAGGAGAAGCGTTATCCTGGGTTTGCCTGACTTGTTCAAAGCGTGCTACTGCTGTGTAATGATCAAAACTGTGTGACCGCTGCGCAGAAGAAGCAGGCGAGGAGATCTGCTAAAAAGATGGGAAGTTGGTTTTTTCCGGAGTAATGATTTTGCTGAGTCTGTGTGCTTGGGTGTGTGTTGCATGGGCAGCACATAGCTACGGACTGGAGGGAACTTGGAGACCTCCCGAGCCCCTTTTGCAAAAAGCAATAACGCAGTTACCTGGGCAGTAAAAGCAAAGCCCGTTTGCGCGGTGTGCTGCTCTGTAACCCCTCTCTGATTAGGAGCACTGCTGAATTAAGGCCCTGGCCTAAAGGGGACATGGAATTCAGGCAGGTGGTAACTGGATGTTACTGAAGATGCTAGCTGTGCCCTCGTGCATCAATAAAACCCTGTGGGCGTGCTGCTTCAGGCTGCCCTGGCAGCTCTTTCCGTGCCCCGCTGAAATTGTTAGGGTTCACATATTGATGTGGTCACTGCTTACATAAATCCAAACCCTTGTAGAAAGAAAATGGGCAGCGCTTCTGGTTTTCCAGCAATTTTCTGACCCAGCCCAGCAGGGTGGCCCTTCGATGAGAGAACAAGTGGTCAGGGGGCAGCTGCCCTCTCCTGGGCTGGGGAGCAGCGAGGGTGGGCAGGGGTGGATCGGTCCCCTCGCCCTCCTCCTTCCTTTGCTGTCCTTGGGTTTGGAGACACTTAAAAACCTCTGCAAATGGCCTTTCTCTTCTTAATGGGGGTTAATCAGAAGAGCATTACCGCTTAATTTGAGGCTCTTAAAGAGCAGCAGAGCCTTCTGGAAAGGCATTAGATAGCTTAGCCTCCTTTATTTCCCCCTCTTCTTTTGTTGATATTTACAGTGTCAAGGTCGTAAAAAGAGAATTACAGGAGGGGCATGGGAGGGCTGTGTGCTCTGAGCTTTCTTGCATAGGAATGAGGTATTTGCCATTTGCATGGGAGTATTTCCCGGGAAACCCAGTCTGGTGTTCCCCCAGGACGTCCCCTCTGGACAGTTGTGTAACAGCCTCCCACTTGCTGTTACCTGATTTAATTATTCACCACAATGACAAAGCACGAAGGGTGGGCTTATAATGCAGTGGGTCAGATTTTTAGTCGGTGTGAACTGATGCTGTCCCCTTGCTGGGGCTGAGAGCCTGGAGGAGCAGAGCTGTAGTGCTTGTTGGGAGCTTGCAGGGAGAGAACTTTTCCAGGTGATGTTGGGAGATGGTGACGTTGGCACGTGCTATAGGGAGCCCAGACAAAGCTCACTTATGGCTCCATCCTCGTGAAGGGAAGGTGGTTTGTTTGTACCACGGCAAGGGTGGTAGGTGCTGGCCTTTGCTGAGCGCTGAGCTCTGCACCGAGGGTTTGTACCGGCCGGGCTGCCTTCCCGTGCTTCTGCGCTGCAGCTGAATCCGTGTGCTTTTGATCGGGGTGTAGGCTTTACAGCTTCTTCCCTGGCTAAATGCAAAGTATTATGATTACCTCGGGGAGAGAGGTTTATGGTCAAGTAGGAGGCACTTCCAAGGCATAAGCTAGACAAAGATAAAATGCATATTTATTCTTCTAATATCAATATGACCTGACTTTTGTGAACACCTGTGGATTTTCTCCCTCTCTTTGGCAGTGAGGGAGGGATTTTAGGAGGATTCAGAGGTTCGGTCACCTAAACATCTTTTTAAGCACCATGGGTAACCCAGCTTGGCTTGCAGCTCCTGCTCCACGAGTGCACAGCGAGTCCTGTCTCCTACCTGCCCACTCCACACTGGTGCCCTGAGAACTCCAGGATGTCCCTAACAGACATCGTTAAAGAGACACTGATATTTAGGCAATGGAATCCTGCCTTTGACATTTAGCGTCCTTGATGTGCTCCAGGCAGGAGATGTAAGTGTGCAGCATTGCAATGTAATGCTCTGTCACATTTCTGGTTGCTCTGTAGTTTATAAACGTTCATCAAAGGGATTTTTGATGAAATACAAGTTTCCTTTGTTTACAGTCTTCACGCACCAGGAAAATCACGAGGTGGGTATCTTGGAGGGTGAGCAGGTGAAGTATCTCTAAGATGAAAAGATTAAATTAGAAACATATTTTTGGATAAACAAAGGCCATTGTAGTACATGTGTTACCATCAGGTGAGAAATCCTATGGAAATCAGTAATAAAGATGACCCTGGGAGCATGACTGGAGCTAGAGAGAAATCCACCAGCTGGCACGTTGGAGTAAGCCCTTTGGGCAATGATTTTTCTCCTTGTGTCTTGGCACATCCTATCGATGAGGAATCAGAGGATAACTCTTGTCCTGTAGTAAGGAGTGAAGCTAAGAACAGAAAAACAAAAAAGAAATAAATTCATTGCAGTGGGTGTGCTGTGGATTTGATTTGTGTACAGCACTTGCACAGAGTTAAGCCCTGATTGAATAGACAAAGCAGTTTTAGGTATTTGCACATAGCACGTATAAAGAATTAAGCCTGTATTTCTGTGTATAGGTATCCATGTATGTGTGGTACAGATGGAAAGTTTCCAGAAATTTAGTATTCATCTTCTTATGGAGATTAAAAATAGCATTCAGAATTGCCTCATCGTTTTCCAAGATACACGTTTCAAGCAAGTTAACTTTAGTGCTCAAGTCTCTGTAGTAACTCTACAGCTTAAGTGTTGCAGTAACAACACTTTATTCAGTTCATGAGCGTTGTGTTAGGTAATGTGTATCGTAGACGACTCACTGACTGACTGTGAAAGTTTATTAGAAGTGAATTAGAAACCGTGCAAGGAAAGCTGAGGTCTATGAAGTGTCAGTGACTCTGGTGCACACTGGAAACTTAAGCGTGCTGATCATAAGCAGGAGCCCAGAAAATGTGGTTAAGGCTTTATTTGGAAAAAGTAACCTAGTAGAAACTTTTATGGGAGAGTTCAAACATTTATTGGTCTAGCATCTACCTTTAGGACCGGTTTTGGGATGGCCGCAGTAAAAGCACTTAAAGAATAACCAAAGTCTGTTTCCCGATGTGGAGCTTTTCTGAGGAAGGTTTTGTCCCATGCCTGGGAGCTCAGCAGGTTTTCCATAAGGCTGTGACCCTCTCGGTACCGCACGGCCAGCTCAGCGTGCCAAACTGCGGGTCTTTTATCCCAGATTTCAGGGAGGAGAGCAAATGAAGCACCGCCGGGATGAGGGGGGGTCGGCTGTGTCCACACTGGTCCTCAGTGTTGCTTATATTGAGAAGAGCATCCTGAGCTTTTGGGGTTAAAACCCATGTGGGATGAGTGAAGAAGGTTTACACTTGTGAAAATTCATTTACTTAACCAAAGAGCTGGTGGCTTTGTAGCATCTTGGGTCACTATGTGAACTCTGCTTGCCTGCGACGGGAGCTATTAGTGTGGCAATAAATGTAGAAAAAATGATGGAGACTGTCGTAATGCATGTATCTGAATTCCCAATGCGCCTTCGGTTGGTTTAGCACAAAACAACGTGTACTGTGACGGGGTCGCCATAGCAAATTCTGGTTCTGCGAGAGGCGGGGGAATATTTTTGCAGCACACGGGCGGCAGTGTGGTTGCATTTAGGACGGCGCTGCCCGTGCCCTCGTGCAAGGAGCCGCGCGCAGCAAGTCGGCGTTTCAGCAAACCTGTGCGCAGCGCTTGAGACCATTTCCCCGCTTGCGGCAGCTCTTCATTTATATTTCATGCCAAGTTGTCTGGCAGGGCGCACGCGCTACATAAACGCTAATGTATTGCTCAGTTTGACATCTGCAGTGCTGTAAAATGTCCGTCTCGGGCAGGGAGCGGGAGCTTGCTGGTGAGGGCTACCCAGGTGAGACACGTGGACGCGTTTGGGATTAGGACATGGCAAGGGCAGCCAGTGCCCATCAAGGACGGGTTTTCCAGGAGGGGACCAAAGGGAGCAAAGACAGAGGTGTTTGCTCCGCGGCCATGTGCGATTGTTCAGTCAAATCCTGATGCCTCATACTTGGCAAATACTTGGAGCTTAACACTTGAACGCTGAAAGGCAATGAAAAAAAAATACTTCAAGAAGGTTACATGAAAATGTGACCGGTGAAAGGGCAAATATTGGGGCTGGTATTTTGAAGATACATAATTTTTAGGCGCTTAAAATTATTCATATGATGTGCCTGCGTATATGTGCGCACTTGCGTGTCATACATTTTTACTGACTCTTTTATTGTCAACCCAGGCAGACGTAATGTAAGGGAGCCTTGGGGGTCAGTTATAACAGAGTAAAAGACAAAGCAGTCTTGCTGTATGAAGTATTTCTCATTATGGCTAGAAAGTCACACGTTTGTGGTTTACTTTGGCTTCCCGTCCACCTCTTCTGTTGGGTTGCGGTGGTGCCTGCAGTAGTTAGACCTGTAAATATTTCCAATAGAAACCAAGGTTTATGAACGTTTAAAAATTCACTTGGGATTGAAGCTTGGCATATGAAAGCCTGTTCTTGTGTTTACATTTTTAAGTGTAACAAACTTGCAGATAAATTCCTTTCACTGTTCATCGGGTACTTGAGTGCAGGAAAGAGGGACGTAAATAATTTGCAATTTTTAAAAAGTACTTCTCGCTTATCTCCTGCCTTCTGGACAGCGTGAAGCAAGCTGCAGAGACCTGTCTCGCTGGTAATGTGGGATACTTGTCAGGCAGGGAAGAGAGCTCAGCTGTGTACAGGGAAAATTAAAAATAGGCACTAAAGGCTATGTTTGCTTAAGTGAACTCTGAGCACCTGATCAGTGAGTTCACGTCTGCTTCAGAAGCAGAGGAGTTTTGTCTGAGACGTGGTTTTGCAAGGAAGGCTCGTGCTGACATCCGTCAGAGACATAAAACCTGGGACCGGGACATGGGCCAGGCTTTTTATCCCTGAGTTCATTTATTTTTCTTGGTTTATTCAGCCCTTAATATTATTCAAATGAAGATTTTGTTTCTAGACCAACATAAATCAGGGAAGCTGCCAACCTACACTGTTTTCCTCTGTGTCCTCAGACTAAAACGCGGTGGCCGTGTGGGTTTTATTTGCTTTTAGTTTTTATTTGTTGTCCGTTTTAAACGTCTATCAGCTTAAGCAGGAGCAGGAGGGTGGGCTGGGACAGGTGAGCAGCTTCTCTACTGCACTCGTGGGTACCCGTGCTCTCGCCTGTGCGAGGGATGCAGAGCGAGTGTGCATCCCCTTGGGGCCCTTGTCCCAACCTGTGGGCAACGGTGAAGTGGAGGAGGTGGAGGTGGCCAACCAGCCACCCTCCGTGTGAAATAGCTTGTTCTCACGTTTTCAGTGGAATTTCCTGTATTTCAGTTTGTGCCCACCGTGTGCATCGCTGTGTTTTCTTCTGGGTTTGGGGGGGTTTTATGCCTATGTTTGTGTTGGTGTTTGGATTTTGCTTTTTTTTTTTTTTTTTTTGGGTGCTTTAAAATGCAATAGTTGAAATATTGACATGCATTTGCATAAGAAACTCACTCTGATAAATTACATGTATTTATATCCATATGTGTATAGGGGAAAAGGTGCATTCACGTGTATGAAACAGTTCAAGCTTTCACTAAATTCAGGCTTCTTTAGTTGTGCTACCGTACAAATATAGCTGTGCAATTATAAACTTCAGTGTGATACTTATTCTTGAAATGGTAGGTTGAGAAAGGAAGTGCTTTCTTTTTTCATTTAATGTATACTAATGTGAAAAATAAAAGCTCTTCAATGTTTCGGAAACATTCTTATGGATTCCTGACAGAAATAGCTATGTCTTTCCTTCCTATATAGGTGTTCAGTAGAGTGGTAATACAAGGGCATGAGAGGAAAAGAAAGTGCGTGTGATAACACGAGCCCCACTTTTTGTGATTTTTGTCATCTAATTCCAAAGCACTTCTTTCACCATACTTTTGCAGGGAAGAAGCTTCAGTGATGTTGGAGTACATTTTTGCCAAACGCCTTTAGCATGGGCCCAGCGCTAAATTGAAGAGTTTCTGGGCAGCACCTTGCCCTTGAACACGTGGGGACAGCGATACCCGCCTGGGCAGCGTGGGCTTTGCCATTTCACCCGTCTCCGCTCCCAAAGCAGGATTGCTGCTTCCCCTGGATTTCACCGGGGAAATTTCCCTCTTGTACGCACGTGAACGACTGGTGTGAAAAGTGCTAAGCTCTGGGCTCAGGGCGCAGCTGAGCGTGGGTACGATTGCTCCTTCTCTTGTTTCCTGTTGTTTCTGGATAAGGGAATTGTCCCTCTCTCGCCGTTGAAGCGGTGTATTGCTGCCCTTTGAACCATGTGGGCTCACCCTACATCACCTGTGTATTTCTGGTGGGAAAAGACTTGTTTTTTCTATCGAAAAAGTGCGTGTAGGATAATTTGTGATCATCAGCTGCTTTTAAAATTGCAGTCAGATGAAGTTTAACTGCTGTTTTTATGAGAGCTTGCAGCTTTTCCCCAACGAGGTCAACTTTGCAGACTGTCTGTGACCAGTTCATCGCTTTAGGTGGTGGGGAAGTTAGGAGGCCTCCATACGGGAGGTGAGGTCGGAGGTATTGTGTTCCACTCACCTCCTGCAAATAGCTTCTCTCGTCCTCAGGGATGTCCTATCAAATGGTGCTCCAAAATGTTCAGGGTATGTTCGGGGAGCATCCTTCTCATCTCGTTACCCTACCGGCTGGGTCATCGTGGTCAACTGCTGCCCCGAGGCATCCCCTCGCCACCCAAGCTTTCCCTGAAGGGTGCTCGGGGCTGACTCTCCTCTTGAAATCAAGGGGCTGTTACGCAGCATTGCTTTACTTCGCAGATGAGATTTATACCTTTGGAAAGAACGTGGCCTTTGAACCGACTGTTCTTTGCAGCTGCTTTTATGCTGAGATTCTGCAATCATCTTCTGTGCACAGATGGCAGATGGTTTTTGGCAGCCGCTGATAGGTGCTGCTGCCCTTAATTTTGATTTTTCTTTTCAACTGAGTGATTGATGAACAGCAGTTCAGTTACACACGTAGCTCTGCAACATTTGCTCTTATTTCCATATGGTTTATAGTGAACGGCGTCACAAGGGGATGGGATCCTCTGATTTACAGTAAAGCTTTTTTTCCATGAGATCCAGATAAAAGTTTGAGAAAACAACCAAACCCCATCAGCGTATCTGGGATAACTGTTGAGATGCTCAGGCTTCACCCCTCGGTACTGCCGCGTGCCAGCGCAGGGTCAGAAAAAGTGTAAAAATCACTGAAGACCCTCGTCTGTATGTCTTCTACCGTTTCCCTGTCCTGCAGCATCCAGCAGCCGAGGCGAGTGGCTGGTGCCGTGGTCGGCTGCCCCGCAGTGAGGACACGTCTCGCCCCGAGCGCCTGCAATCCTGCGCACTGACCACAATCTGTGCAAGTCCAATCACAGCCTTTGGCGCGTGTATTTTGGTTCTTTGGAAGACACTTTCTCAGACATTTCACTAAAACGGGTTTAATTTTGGATTTTGTGGTTTGCCTTATCAGCAGCGAGTGCCTTTGAATGATTTAATAAAGCCGTGGGGCTTGCTTGGAGCAATCTTCCAGGCCGGGTGAGTCAGCGGCGAGTTGGGCTTTGAAGCTTTTGTAGCATGAAACTATTTTTCAGGGGTGAATTAAGGAGGCTTCAGCTTTTCCAAAATGCGAAACGCATTAGGCCGAGTCTGAATTTTTGAAAGGAGCAAAGAGCTCTGTTGCAGCAGCAGTCGTCCTTGGCCACCAAAACCTTTGGGAGGTTTCCCAGATGAAGTTTCAGCAGCAGCGTCAGAGGCATCCTGACTGCCCAGCGGGACCCCACTCGCCGTGTGATCCCACGCAGAGGCAAAGGGGTTTTGACCCCAAACACGAGCTGTGGCTGTGTCTGCATGGGGACGAGCCCGCAGCGGCAGGGGGAAATTCCAAGATTCCCACTCTCACCTGCAGTTTCACGTGCAGCAGCATTAAACATCTCCGTGTCGGTGCTTTCATTTGTACAATGCCCATGCTAGTATTTATATGTATGGGGACTAACCTCTGTGAGGAGCTTTGGAGTTAAATGCTAATTTATTGTTAATCTGCAAACGGTAATGCTGATAAAACAAAGCAGAGAGAAGCAAAGTGAACAGCAGCGGCACAAGGAAGCTCAGAGCGGGGGTGATGAGCGCGGCCGGTCGTGGAGGGGCTCGGGGAAGTCGCGGAGAACCGCAGGGATGGTGAAACACAGGCATTGAAACAAGCTTCTTGGCATCTGAGTGACAGCCTCGCAACGTGGACGTCGTCCACCGCCCGCCACATGCGGCAGGGACCCCTCGGCTCTCTCGCTGGGAACGTCTCCGGGCCATGCTCCGTCAGGATTCAGGGCTGATGTGCTGCCAGCAGAACTGCTGCTCGCGGGGCGTTCGTCTGTAAACACCCAGGAGGTGCCTGACCTCCCAAGAAGTATTTACTCTTCCCTGCCGCTGGATTTCTGGATGGTTTAGTCCTTCCTTGTCTGCTGGGGAACCGTAGGTACTCACAGCGGTTTTCTGGATCCCAGCTTTCCCTTTCGAGGTGTAAAGTAGATGTTGCTCGACGACCTCATCGGGCCCACTGAGATGAGCATGGGGAATCACGGATCCAGAGGCAAAGAATTTTCCTGTTTTTTTTCCCCTCGTGTTTCTGAGGATGAGCTCCGTGCCAGCGTCCCCACCGCAGACCTGGGCCGCGATGACCCCCCCATGCTCCGTGTCCTCTGAGTGGGGACGCTGCGGCCCTCGGCAAGTCACCCCATGCCGGCGAGTGTGACCCTGCTCTTCGCAGCGCTCTCCCTGCAGAGCCAGGGTGTGTTCAGGAGGAGAAAGGACTCGTGCAGCGAGAGCATTGGTATTTTTAGATCAAAGACCAGTTTAATGAAAAATAAAAAAAAAAAAAAAAAAAGGGAAAAAAAAAAAAGGAGGATTAGAACAATAAGTACATTTAATTTTAGCCTAGCTTGGATTCCTCATAAAGTCAACGAACTTTGAGATTGCTTCACTTGTCTCCAGCTTTCCTAAATAAACACACCGTAGCAGGACTGAGAAGTTAAGTAGCACAGAAAATGGCAAAAAGTTAAATTTTAATATTGTAGAAGAATATTAAGGGCTGTTTTACAGGCTGGGTCCTGGAATTAAATTTTAATACTGTACAAAAATATCAAGGGTTGTTTTAGTAGGCAGCTACTGAAGTTAGCAAGAGACTTTTTTTCCTTCTTTCTTTCCCTGGCAGAAGAGGTCATAGTTAGGGGCAGGGCGAGGGACGGGACAAGGGGGTCTCCTCCTGGGCAGCGCGGTGCGGCAGTACTGCGAGCTGACCCTCTCCAGCGATGGCAAGTGAGGTGAGTTTGGGGCCAAGAGTCTAGTTCTTAGGAGTTTTACCCCAGGCTAAACAAACCTGATTGCCACCAACCTCCTCCATCGTGGTGTTGGGTGATCTGGTCAGTGTGTGTTTCACCTGGGGAATGTTTTGAGATGAAGAACACTGTACCGAGGCTTTAGATGTTGTAGACCTTTAGTAGACCTCAGGTCAGGAGTAATTTAAGTGAGCGGGATGAGTAAGGAGGTGTCACTCGTGAGGGCTTTATGGCCCTGAGTCAACATGAGACAGCCCCTGTCGCCTCTGGAGTTGGTTATCCCCACAGAGGACAAGAGCTGAGTAGGTGCGAGTCATCACTCAAACCTTAAAGGGGGAGTACAAAACCTTGCCTTGCCACTGATGCCTGTGCATCCTCTGTTCAGTAAAGAAGGTGTCACTTTGTAACTTTATAAACTGGTTTCTTTTCACACTGACTTTAGTTTAGAAAACGTGCAGGAACATTTACAAACTCAAAAATGGTACATATCTGACAACGAAGGGTGATAATGTCAATGTCTTTATGAATATACATGAACAGATCTGAACTGCATGTTACGTTGCTTTGCATTCTCTTTTTATTATTTCTGGAATTTGGTTACTTTTGGATCCTGGTTTCTGGGAAGACATAGGCACCTCACAGTGCCAAGAAATAAACCTGCATCCACTCAGGAGCCGGTGTTTCGTTCTCAGGCTTCTCTAGCCAGGGAAGGGGGCTGCTCTTTCTCAGTTTTATGAAAATGGGAGGTATGGATTTGACTTATGAACTAATTCTGGATTTACTTTGTAAGAACTCACTAGATATTAATAAAAGCTTAAAATAGTTCAGGCTGTGCCTTAAAACAGCCCTGACTGTAATGCAGAAAAAATTAAGATTGTAGCTCATCGTGGTGGAGAAAGTGGAGATAAAACTAGGAGAGCTGGAGGCAAAATGCAATAGACATGGCTGTTATTAAAGTCTGCAAGGGATTGAGAGGTTTAACTGATGAGCTGGAGAATAAGCTCAGATTAGGAAATTCCAGGTGAGGATAGGGGGTCCTTGAAGTCTGCAATTGCTGGAGTAACGAGCAGAGCTTTGATGTCGGTATGTAAATCTGAATCTAATTTACAAGGGCCAAGAATATTGTTTTAAATGTATTAAAGCCCCGATCTTTTTCATCAATGCTGTTGTGAAGCCAAAAACTACCCAGGTTTGTTTTTCTGTGTCTCTGGTACTAGTGCAAGTCAGGAATAATCCCAATCAGAGGAAGGGTGGAAGGGGGAAGCGAACTGGGAATTAGGTTTCAGGAACATAAGCTACTCTGCCGTGTCTCATAGAGGAGTGGGTATGAACCTGCACCCTTCCCTGCCATGCTGAAGATGCTGTAGTTGCACGTAAGGTTTTCTTGGGATACCTTTATTTTATTTAAAGTTAATGGTGCTATTATGAAAGTGGGAAGTTTAACTCTTTGCTGAAGCAGCTGTTAAATTTTGCCTTCCTCCAGCTCTGAAGTTTGCAGCATTGGTTGACTTGCCTTGCCAGGCTGAGCTTTGCTGCCATACCAGGCTTTTTCCATCACTGTCCGGCGGATGGGAGTAGGCTGGTGGAAACATCTCATATTTTAGGGGTACACGTGCTCCAGTTGTCTTACTAACGCATGCAGGGCCGTTCATGGGAACAGATGGATCAGGAGGACTCTGTCATGTTTGTTGCTAGCACATTAATGTCATGATTCAGAAATAAAAGGGATTTAGACTTAAAGATGATAAGATTAATAAGAGCAACAGCCTAATGCTATTAATTAGCAATGTTTATGCTTTTGAGTCAGTCAGGTTGCTGCTACACTTGTTTTCCAAAACATTGAGCCTTTTAATTCTCATTAAAACGAGGAATAAGTTAGAAAAAATACAGCTCAGTCACCCCACCACCAGCATCTAGCGTGCAGTGCTGTTGCCGGTGTGACCTGGTCTGCAAGTTCAAACCTGTAGTTACGTGCTAGTCCTTTCCTTAGCAAAACCACAAATGCTGCTTGAACGTATTGATATTTCTGTAATGTGAATAAACTCAGCCAGTTGGGCGCTTTATCACTCTGCAGTGCGTGGGCTACTATTTTAGAATTTTCTCTGGATAATGGTGATAATGCATGGTGATGCAGGAGCACTTTGCCCCTGAAGCCTGGGGCTACCGTGCGTGGCCACCAGCAGCTCCGTGGGCCGAGCTGGTGCCCCCCTTTTCCATGGAAGGGGACGGCGTGCGGATCCCCAAGGGCCAGGTTCGAGGTCAAGGGCGAAGCCAAGCGCCATGGCGGTGGTGCCCAACTCTTGCAAATCGGTCTACAGAAATAGATTTTAGTGCCAAAAAGTGGTTTCCGTAGTAAATTCAGATGCTCTGTCGACTCAAAACCTAATTTGAAACTGCTTTTCTATGGAGACTTCTGGAGGACAGAGGTAAGAGGGTTACAACCAGCAAGCCAGCCGGTTGTAGCAAACAGCACAAAATTTGGTCAGTTTTGAACAGAGCAGCGAAGTGCAACCCACAGCTTTTACCTTGAGTTATGGAGGAGTTCGGTTCTCGGTGACTGACCTGTATTTACAGTTGCTCTCTCTTTCGGGGGTGGCACGTGAAGTGCAAAGCTCAGATGCCCGCACTAGCAATCCTGCTTTCCTCTGCCTGCTCGTAGCTAGAAGATAACGCTGCTGCATGGGAAACAGTGTTTTTCTGCCCTGTGCTCGACCACTGCTCTCGCGGTCACACTGAGATGGGTGAAATCATCTCCTTGGGATGAGGCTAAATCTTGATGCGTCCTGGTACGCAGCGGCGTTACCGAGTCATCTGGCCCCGTGCTTTGGAGATGCTGTTGGGGCTGCCAGTTTGGATGGAGCTAGGCTTTGTTTCATAGGTTAAAAATACATATATTTCCTTGATGTGCTGTTGGTTTTATTTTTAACTCTTAAGCAATTTAATATTTCATAGGTCTGCTAGTATTTCCCCCAGTTTTCCATCTGCTACTGTGATTAATTTAAGTTCTAGCTTTATAATGCCAACCCGGAGCAAACGGAATGGAAACCTTACCTATATTATTTGGCACGTAGCACTAGACATGAATAACTTCGGAATTTGTGGGGAAAAAGAGAAGTTATGTGGTTTTGGAGCCAAAATACGATTGGAAACGGGCCCTCGCAGACAGCACGATGCTGTGTAGGATCTAGCTGCAGTTACTTTTGAGTGCGGTGCTCCAGATTTGTGTTTGTAGGTGTTTCTGAGGAGTCGGAAACCTCACTCGGAGGCTGTAAAGCGGCGGTGCGCACCAATTTCCTATTGCCTTGCAGACATTGAGGCAGAATGATGTGCCAGAGGTTTGGTTTGGGTTTTTTTTCTTTTTTTTTTTCTTTTCCTCTTCAGTCCTAGAAGCGGTGTGATGTAATGGAAATTTGCAGTACAGCGAGGAAGGTGGGACTAATTTCCTAAGGCTGTGAATCTGTGGGAGGAAGGAGTGGAGCAAAGCTGCAGACCTCACCTGGATGCAGATGCTCAGCCAGGTCTGGTGGGCATCAGCGTTTTACACAGGGCTGCGTGAGCCAGGGTAATGATGGGGTGCAAGAGGCAAAACCCCAAACGTAGGGAGGTTGTATCACAGCTACTGTGCGGTCCGGCATGAGAGCTGTGGCATGGCCCCGGCAGCCCCTCGGTTCGTGCCACTGTGCAGCTTGTCAGACTCATGGCACTGACTTGAATTAAAAATAGCTTGACCAGAAACAGTTCTTTTTAATCTAGACCTCATTCAGTACGAGCCAGGCAGGTGTGTGCACCGGTCAGCCGGGGATTGGGATGCAGGGCAGTGGGGTACGAGACAGCGGGGCTGCTTCAGCTGCTGTTGCCACTAAAAGAAATGGTCTTTTATGGCCCAAGATAGGATCGTAATGGAAGATGGGTATCCAGTATAAAGGTGCGGTGCTTCTTCCTGAGCTGATCAAAGTCTGCTCTGCTGGCAAAGGCCCTCCAGCTGTGTAAGTGTTGGTGGTGACACAGGGGATGGTAAGGGACGACCTGGCTGGGGACACAGACAGGAGAGGAGAGAGTGGGGCCATCCCTTCTGGCAACAGCAGGGATTTAGATTGTATCAGGAGGGGAATAGTTATGCTATCAAAAGCCTTCAAAGCATGAACTCTTAATTAGGGTAAAGATGGAAAGAGAAATCACAGGTCATAGACCTGTAGTTAACTAAAAAATGCTGGTATGCCTGAAGCCCACAGTCGTAAGAGCTGGAAGTGGCCAGGAGACATTCATGAGTCATTTCACTGATCCACAGAGAACAAGAAAGCCAGACTACTAATGCATCTGGTTAGTTATGACTAGACTCAAAACTATGGCAACTGTTAAGGTCAAGCCAGCCAATTCAGTAGCCTTCTTTGCCACAGTTACTGGTGCAACAGCTAAAGGTTATGCAATTAGATATAGTGCAGTTGGATTTCAGAAAGCCAATTGGTATAGTGCCATGCATAAACATAAAATACATTGCTTCCCATTTAAGTAAAAATACCATGGTTTAGCAACTAGTTTTCCAGCAGGGAATGGTTATTAATGGTAAGACCAGCTGAGGAACAGCATTAGTCCAGGTTTTAGAGACGGTACGATCTACACCTGAGTTATTTTGTACAGAGAAACAAGGCTTATTTGCTACAGCCACTGACAGCCTTGATGAAGGTGTATGTTGAGTGGGGTCAGGTGTGCTGGGGCACTGGCCTGGAGAGCCGAGCCGAAGGACAGGGAGCTCCGGGGGATCAGGAGATGTGATTCAGCAGATGTCTTATAGACAGGGAGAAGGGAATAAACCTGCACGACAAGCAGAGACCCTCGGGTTGTAAGTGAGAATGTCTTGCGATAGTTTCCAGTAAATGAGTGCAATTTGATCCAGTTGCTAAGAAAGCCATTCAAACTGATTTATGTATAAAACATAAAAGTTAATGTCAAACTGACTCTGCCAGCATGAAAAGCCCTGGTCCAAGCGCATTCCCTCCTTACCGCATGAGTGATGAGGCCAGCGGGGCAGCAGACAGCAGAAGTAGTCGTTTCCTTCCCAGTTCCCTCCAGAAGAGATGAAGGCAGGGGGTAGCGGGGCTGCTGGGGTGACCTGCCTCGGTTTGCCTCAGTGGAGGGTCCTGTCCATAGCATGGTAATGGACTTGCACACTAGCAGGTTTCAAAACTGCTTTAAATCTGTTATTGGGAAGCGAGTAGGTGCAAATCATGCACTGCTTACACGTAGAGATTTGAACCTGGTTGCACACAAGGTATTCATAAATAATTATACCTGTTGGACCAGGACAGAGGTATCTGAAGTGAGTTGCAGTCATTGTTGAAATACATGAAATGATTGTGTACAGCAAAAAGACGCGGAGTAGAGTTCACATTTCAGAATGAGATCAGATTTAATTCATTTCAAAATGAGATCACTGGAGCCTGCTGCCTGGGTCTTGTTTTCCCTGTTTCAGGCTTTCATCCGTGCTGAACTCTTGCCATGACTGAATTCTGCAAAGGGTTCCAGGCAGGTTCTTGTCCAAGCGCCAGCCTGGTTGGGTAAGCTGATTAACTATAAGATCAGAGTGTGACAAGGGGTGTATTGCAGGTAAACAGTGAAGCTTTTCCTACAGCTGAGATTTTGTGTAGCTATGAAATATGTTTGCATCCTCAGAGGTAAGGAATGGTGCTTGAAGAAGCCCCAGGAAAAATACCAAGAAGTGCATTAAAATGATAAGTAGAACTGATAAGGTACATGGTGAGAGACTGAGAGGAGAATCAAGCGCAGATATGATCGCAGCCTATAAATACTGTCAACATGACAGCACAGATGAGCAAAAGGAAGATTATTTGTTATCTGATGGAAAACAAGCTTTAGGAAGAGCAGTCATCCCAGCAGCAGGGCGGCGGAGGGGATCCCCAGGAGCGGGTGATCCTTGTCAGCCAGGATGGAGGGAGATAAGGTCTTGTGGGACAATAGCAAATACATCTGCAACGTAAAAGATGGTGAGATCGGCCGTAGACCTGAGCTGTCCTTGCCTCCCTCCGTGGTCCTGCACGGACCAGGAGGTACACGTGCACCAGAGGGGTCCCTTGGGGGTCCGCAGTATTGCGGGTAAGGAGAGATGTTTGCTGTCACACCAAAAACGTGGAAGGATGGTGTTTGGGGCATGAGCCTCTCTGTTCCTGCCTTTGCTCCCGTGCTTACAGGCTCCGTCGGGGCCGTGGTGGCACCAGCGTGGCCGGGGACACCCTCGGACGAGGGGGACCCCTCCGCTGAGCCTTGCGGAGGGGCTGCTTCCCTCCGGGTGAAGGCAGATGGCTGCAGCAGCCTTCGCTCCTCCGCCGGCCCTACCTCCTCGCAGCTATTGTTGCCCGCGGGCAGGAATGCCACATCTGCTCCTGGATCACGCTGGAGCCCTCCTGGTTTCCAGCCCGGGCTGTGGGAGTAAACCCAAGGAGAGGGAAATCTGAAACTGCAGCTTCGAGGGAGCTGGGTCAGGAGCAGCCCCGGCTCTGCACCTGCCTCCCCCCAGGGCTGAGCTAAGCTGGGCTGGGAGCAGGCTGACAGTCAGCCTGGCCCGCAAGTTAGCAAGGCAGCCGAGATGTGAAAGCCTTGGGAAAGCATAGGGGAAAGTAGTCCTGCATCATACCCAACCGCTGGAAGACGAGCAGGGAAAGCCTTTGCAACGGGGACGTAGCGCTTAGCCACCCAGTTGGAAAGCTTTGCCGTGGATGGCCGGCCGCTGCCAGTCAACCTCTTGGATCTCCTTCAAAGGCCCTCATCCCCCAAAGCTCACCCGGTTGTTGCGGTGCCCATCAATGAGGTCAGTGCTATACACACCGTCCCAGCGGCGCGGGGATTGCCCTTGATGCCCGCGGTCCCCGTCTGCGGACTTACTTAAATTTTTATTTTATAGTGTGCTATTCAGGGTGAGCAGACTGGGGAATTGGCAGGCTGGGCTGATTGTAACACAGGCTCTTGTTGGCATCTGTGGTAGCTTGGGCTATCCGCATCTCTCCTTTGTTACCTGGGACAGGGTTTGTGTGAGGAAATGGAGGAGGTCTGGGCCACAGGCTGCGCGAGTCCGGCTGTAGCAGAGTATGGGTCCTCAGTGTTTCTGAGGATCCCCAGGACGGCCTGCTTTTAATAAATCTGTAAAACTGCTTATTGCACAGATTGTGAAGATGGGTGCTTCTAGAGCAAGAGTGTTTCGGTACTTAAACCGAAACCAGTTCATTGATTACTGCTTTGCTGCAGGCTTGTTTAACAGCCTTTGGTTCTGGCCTACTTTTGTGCCTCCCGTAGCCTTTTTAAAATTAAACGTGGAAGGGTCGTGCTGGAGACGCGCACAGCACCAGCCAGACCCGCGTGCGGCGTGCAGTGCCGCAGGGACCAGCCAGCACTTTGCTCCCATTCCAGTAGCAGTCCGGGATGGACCGCCAGAGGCTTGTGGTCCTGAAGGGTTAATTGGGGATAACTCGGCCGGTCTGGGAATGCCAGCTGGAGATCAAGAGGTGCTGGAGACCAAGAGGCGCTTAGCGGGTCTTTCATTCGGCCACTTCACCTTGCTGCGCGCCGATGGGCCGATAGGGAGGCTCTCCAGACTTGGTGTTTGCGAAGCTCTTGAGGCGTTCCTGGGTTCTCCGGGAGCATAAGCATGATAGTTATGCTGCGCATTTAGAGACACGGCTCTGAGGAAAACTGCCTTGGGAGCAAGTAGCCAGCCTGTGCCACCCTACCGCAGACAGCTGCCCATGGAAAGATGTCTCAGCTGACATCAAAGGAGCCAGCAAACGATAGGCATCATCTAATTGCTGCCTCTCCCCTGCCTTACTGCAGGTTGTCATTCACAGTCTGGGGATTGTGTGTGTGTGTGTGCAAGTAGCACGTCACGATGGGCAGCGGCAATCCTACCTCCGGGATCTGTATTATCCAGATAAGGTTGCATGTGGTGACATTTAAAAACCTGAATGGCGTCCTGCTGTTGAAATAAAACGAAATGGCATTTCAAGGTCTTGTTTGGAAAGAACTGGCCTTCTGCAGTCCCAGCCCGCAGCTGGAGCGTGTGCTTTCCTTATGAGCGTGCTGAAGTGTCGAGGCAGGCGAAGGGAAGAGGGGATGATGTGGTGGACCATGGGGACCCGTCTGGGCTGGAAGGTGGCTCCAGTGCAGCATGGGGAAGGACCGTGGCCTCCCATGGACGGAGGTGGCCAGTCCTGAGCTCCAACCGCTCACCTCCTGCGTCCCAGCGTGGCCCAGCACCGAGCCCTGCCCTTTGGTGCCTTGTGATTTGGTGCCTGGCTTTTGGGGCCAAAGATGACATTTAGAGGGAATTTTTCTGAATAACCCTGTCAACAGGAATTCACATAAAACAACTAAAGCAACCGCAGCCACGTTGCCTTGGTTTGCTCATGTCTGACTCCGCCGGAGCCTGCGCCCTCTGTGGTCCCTCACATTTGCTTTCTCTTTCTCCACAGAATGCGATGAACTTGCCGCCTGACAAAGCCCGGCTTCTGCGGCAGTATGACAATGAGAAGAAGTGGGAGCTCATCTGTGACCAGGTAAGGAAGGTCCGGGGGGCTTTTGGCAGATATCTCATTGGGAGCACCAACCGGGTTTCATCAGCAGCATCCCTGGGCTTAGAAAGGGACCTTGCAGACGACAAGTATTTGAATAGTTTCAAACACTCATTTCTTTGGCCTTATGCTCCTTTATTGGTAACGACTCATAGAAGCCTTGCAAAAATAATGCTTTTTTTGCCACAGAGCGGTATTTCTTTCCCCTCTGATATTACCGTCACCCCTGTGCCCATTTGCCCTGGGCGGTGGTGAATGCTGCTTGTTTTGCCTGGCACAGACTCGAAGAGACTGACCTTCAGTCACCTCTCAGCAAGTGCTTTGAGTTTGGTCTGCCTTGACCTGTGTAACTTGAACGAACGGTCTCGATCCAGTGAGTATTTGGCTTTCCACGTTACGAGCCGTTGTTGCAGTTGGCGGTAGCTGTTGCCTTCAGGGAGAGGCAAATGGTGATGCAGCTTGAACTCCTCTTCGCCTCCAGAGGCTGAACAACAACCTCGGATTAAGCAGCACCATATGCTGAGGCATCCTTTGTGTATGAATTCTGCTGTGGCGTACAGACTTGGCAGCAATATAGAACAATTAACAGGTTGGCTCTGCCATGACAAATGAACAGAAACGGCATTATTTAGAGAAAGCGAAGCATGCAAAAGGTAGGATGTGCATTTGTGAGCCAACAGCAAAATCAGGTTCTGCCGTACACTTCAAAAGTAATCGCTAATGAAAATAATTGATCCAGGACTGAGAAAGTAGGACGTTTCCTTGAAATGTAAACACAGCGGTACCAGGATGAGAGTTTGGCAGAAGGTACAGTCATGCTGTGAGGTCAGGAGCATTTTAATAAATAGATTTGCGGGACATTTCTTATTCAGCTATTACAGTGGTGGAGCCTCTGATAAAATCCATCTACCTTAAAGTAAAGCTGAATAAAGAATTACTTGCTTTTTTCCATGAGTTTTCTCTGCAGAGAATGTAAAGCATTGAGCTATTTAAAGTTTCAGTTTAGTGAGACACTGAACAAATTGCTTAATCTACTGTAAGTGATTTGTTTCATGGATGTTTGCTTAGAGCATGCACGCTCAGAGCATGCACGTAGAAGTGTGAGCTTTGTGCTGGAGTCTGCGTGCTGGCTTTGCACTGAGTTGGCAGCGGGGCAGGCAGAAGCAGTTAGATCATAGCCTCAGTGTGCAAACTCCCACCTCAGAGTTGATCCACCCTTTGCAACATGCAGCTGCTGCTGATTCATTCCTGAACTATACAGCAAGATAGGAGGGATGAGCAGATGGAAACGCAGGGGAGGAAATTTGCAATCTGGAGTAATCGTGTATCTTAATAGCTCTTTGCACAACACTGAGTCCACCCCCGGGATGCTTCCCATCACTTGGAGAGGGTAGGCAGAGAAGCAGCGCAGGACTGTTGTAACCAGCACTGCGGAGCCCAGTGCTGCGAGGATCCCGAAGGGACGGGAGGTGACGGTGTGCCACCCTTCCAGGGTCCCATTATCCGAGGGGATGTGCAATAAGGGGCTGCGTATCTGTGATCTGTCGCAGCTCCCCGGCTGCCCTGGTATCCCTGGTGGGTGCTTGCCAGCCACTGTAAATTAGAGCAGCATGAAGCAGGTGTCTGTAAAAGCACCATAATACAGCATATGGGGTGTGAAATATTTATATCTGTCCACATAATTATGGCACGTGGCTAAAAGTATGTTCAGGAATAGAATTTGTACAGAATGTATCTTTTTAGCGTGGATGCAAATTTTGACTGCTATTTTCTATTGGTATTACCCATTATACCATTCTCACCCGTTTTTGCTTAGTGAAGGACTGAGGATGTAAATTAATGTAACAGCTTGAGGCAATTAACTGTTACCCTCCTGTGCTGGTTTTCAACTTAAGTCTGAAAAGAAAAAGTGTCCAGAGGTTACTCTTAAACAAGATTTTCTAAATAGTCTGTAAAGCAGACCCTGGCCATTTGTCTGTGAAGTATTTTGAGATTATTAGGGGAGAGAGTTCAGCCCCCAAAAGGAACTCTCACTCATGCAGAAGTGCGATTAAGCAAAGTGGGGAGCTACCAGTCTGATGATGATGGTAACAACAAAACCGACAATAATAATAATAATCTGTCACGAGTAGAGTTGTGCATGTTGTAGTGAATCATTGTAAGGGTTGCTGGGCTGGTTGTGGAGGACTCATCCCGTGTGGTCCTTTCTGTTCGTTTGTCTATAAACCTTGCAAGTCATCTAAGTGTTGCTGCTGGTGTCCTGAAAGCTTGCTCCCTGCCTCTCTGGCTTAGCAGACAAGGAGGAGAAGAGGAACAAAGCCAGTAAACTGGTTACCCATCCTGGAGAGGGCTAAGCAGTGGTCATCTGTGGGGTAAGTGCTGGGAAAGATCCAGGCAGGGAAGAGGATACCATTTTCTGGCATGGCGAGCCACCCTTTTGGTGTACTCCAGGTCTCTTTATCCAGCTGTGTGCCATGAGGCGGTGCAGGGGGCATGGATGTTGAGGGAAGAGGTCGGGGACATCTCACAAAGTTCTTCGTTGCCCTCTAATGGCAAATTGTGGCAGGGGCATCACCATGTCCTCACCTTTGGAGACACTAGAGGTGTGAGTAGGGAGTAACGAATTAAAAGACCTAAGGCGAAAGTCGTGCAGTTTACATCCAAAATGCCATCACTGAGGTATTTGTAGGACTCTCTCCCTTTCCTAATGAAACTCTGAATGAAGGCAGGTGCCGGCTCTTTCGGAGGCTGGTGGCCAGCATGGAGCTCGCTGGGATGGCGATGGGTTTCTCCAGCAGCCTCCCGGGCAGGTGGTCCTCCGCCATCCATCATCCCTACTCGGGCTCCAACGTGCCTGTGTCGGGGGTAATTTCATCTGAACCAGGGCCGCGTGGGGTGCCGTGTTCCGCTTTCGGGTTCATTTTAACTTGGACTGAGAAGCGTGCAGGTGTGGGCCCTGTTGGAGACACAGTCAGTGCACACTAATGTGTGCCACACACCCGCACGCCCTTGAAGCCAGGCTCGCTTCTGCACCCTGGCCTCCTCTGACGCTGTTCATTGAGCTCTGTAAAGGGAAAATGGTGTGCAGCCTTCCCTTCCATGAACCAGGTCTGGGGAGAGGCAGTTTCTTGACGTTATTTTTATTTTGGGGTGTTTTTTTGTGAGACTGTGCGCTATGGACTGGTTGAGAGCGTAATCGCACAGAACTACAGTGGTCCATGCCTGCCATGTTAAAGTCCAGAGCACCGGGGAGTACTGACAAATACCTACGTGTCCTTCGGATTCGGGCTGGGAGTTACTTTAAAAGCATGCTGGGCCATGTCCAGGGTGCAGGCAGCCCTCCCGTGTGCTGCCCGTGGGTCTCGGTGGGTGGCTGATGAAGAAGGGGACAGGCAGCGACCTCTGGACAGGACAGTGAGGAGCAGGGTGTCACGGGAATGCTGCGCTATTTGTTTGACACAAATATCTCAGGTGAACCCCAAACCAAACTTCTCCTCAGAAACGTGATGAAGAGATGGTGATTGAAAAGTGGTACCTCACTGCAGCGTGTTGCCATATGGTGCCGTTAACCCTTTTGCAGCAGATTATTTTGACAGCATTCAACCAAGCATTTTCCATATCTCTGCATGTGCTTCAGTAGCCATTTACAGTTCTGTTTTGGGATGCTTTGCATAAAAAAAATGTTTTGTGTACCAATGAATTTCCCCTGATGTGGGCAAAGTACAGGCTAGAATGTCCTGTGTTTTATTGAACTCCTGAGCATTTGGACAATAAAGATGCTCGTGGCTTCATTTATCTGACTTGCTGGCCTTGAGAGAGGTGGCTCACTGAAAATCGGTGAACGATGGAGCCATCGGAGGTACGTGCATGGGGCATGAGGGGTCCAAGGCTCAGCGGTGCGGGGCCGGGCAGTGGTTGGCATCTCCGGCCTCGGAGGGAGCATCTGTGACTCTTGGCTGGGTCCCTTGCAGAAGCACTGGTGATGTGGTTTTGCAGAAAATTAATAGTGGTGGAAACAGATCCCTCTGCCCCCTAAATAGCACAGAGATGAACGGCTGCTGTCGTTCCGTTTCATAGTAAGACATATAAAGTGAGATACTGTCCTGCTGGTGGGCTGGCTGGATTGCTGGGGCGAGGAACTGAGCTGCCCTCCAGGTCTGTGTGGGATGCGGGACGGGTGGTGGAAATATTCATCACGTTTACGACGTGTTTGTGCCTCGGGAGTGAGAAGACGCTGGTCTCCAGCCCTGCTTGTCCACCTCCTTCCACCAGCGTTCACCTTCCATGGGCTTCGTGCACTCCTAGCAGTTACTGGCTGCCTGCTGGGCTTTCTGACAAGCCTGGATACCGAGTGAGATGCACTGTGTGCTTACCTAATGTATGTGAATCCTAAGAATGAAACACGTTAGCGAGGGTAATAATAATAATAACATATGTCACTAATGCAGAAAATGTTCTGAATGTTTTTGGAAGGAAAATATCTCTGGAAAAGCCACAATTTCCTGGTTACGGAATTAATAGGTTTTCCAGATTTGGGTGAACAAGAGATGTGTCGAGTTCTTTGTAGGATCACATGGAGGAGGAGATGCAGAAATCCAGCAGTTCCTCTTTGCTGCTGAAGTAAACCCCCCCCTCCCAACCCCCCTTTTCTTGGTATCCATCAGAAGAGAAAGTGCTAATTCTGGGGTTTGCTGGTAAAAGAAGCTCTGGAGCGGTGTTGTGCTCCCCCATGCAAGTTTTTTCCCTGAATACTCATCATTTATTACCCTAAAGGGGAGGTGCTGGGGACTAGCTCTCTGGTCCGGTACCACTGGCTCCTTGTATGTGCTTCTCTGCTCTTGTCTGTTGTTCTGGCTTATGGCAGCACTCCTCAGCAATTTTTCAAGTAAGAAAGGGCCTTTTATCCTCGGGAAATTAAGTTAGTTTGCTTTCTAGGTGGCTGACAAAGGCAGGGTCGAGTTATTGCTGGTCTGTGCCTTTCTCCTTTCAGGGCTGTAGATAGTGTTGGTGCTTGTATGAGTCACGTAGTGGAGATAAAATAGGTTTCATCGGGATTTATTAACTTTGTTGTGTCTGAATGGCCCAGTCCTGGGGCGACTGGGAGGGGAAGCCACCATGTCCCAGTCGTGATGTCACCCACTGGCTTATGCTTTTTGCTCAGTGAAATTTGGAGACTCAAATAGGGATTTTAAACTTTATATGTGTGTGGTAAAAATCCCTGACCTCCTCGTTCAAATAGCGTTAAACCCTTTGCCATATAACTTCTTATTTTGAAAGCAGATTTGGCCAGTGAGTGATTGCGAATTGCCAAAAGTGGAGAGGAGGAGCAGACAGGAAAAAGCAACAATTTTTAACTCGTTGTTTACGGTATGTAAGGCAAGCAGATTACATGTGAACACAGCAGTGCTTCAGCATTAGCTGGGAAGCGTGTTTGTCTCTATAGGGAAGTAAATGCTCTCAAGAAGGACCAGAAGGACCTTGAGAGGACGCCGGGCTGGCCAACCTGCGCAGTCGCTTACAGCATTCATGGCAGGCGAAATACCAGACTGCAATCACGCTGCTCCGACGAAGACTGGGCCTTCCCACCCCATCTGAGCTCTGGCAGGGCATCGTTTTTCTGGGAGGACAACGGCTGCAAGCAGGCGTTCAGGGTGTCCCGGAGGCGTCGGGGAGCCTCGGGCTGCCGTCAGTGCACAGCACCAAGCTCTGGTTCTTGTAGCTTGAAACGTATCAGCCTCTAATATAAAACAGTCAAAGCTGGATAAACCGAGACAGTAATCGTAGCCAGGAGAGGGCAATTTTAAAGGCTAATGCCTCATGGCTTTCCAAAGCAGAAAAAACACTTTAAGGGGCTATAAAAACGTTTCCAGGACTCGTACATGTTTACCACAAGTGGTTCTTGGTCACAAGTTAGAGAAGAGCGTTGCTGGTATCTGCTGTTCATGGATAATGTCTTTAAAATCCTTCAACCCAAATAATTCCACTATACAGTAATGAGCAGCATCTTTTTTTAATGAAGCTGCCGTTGAGATTATTACATAAATACATAATTACAGCTAGGATTTAAGAAAACAAACAAAAACATATAGTATCTGCATCCCAGACTACTAAATGTGCTCATTGAGTCTCTTGAAGCATTTCATTTTGAAGACTCCAGATATTAAAAATGGCAGTTAGGAAAAGCTCCTGTCACTTCAGCAGATGATGGTTGATTAGTTAGGAAGAGAAATAAATCCATAAGAGTAAAACAGCTTCTCTGGAGGGTTAGACTAAACACAGTAGAGCTACGTCAGCAGGAGAGAACCCCCCCAAAAAGGGGAGGAATAAATAGGAGAGCTAACATGGAGCCGTGTTAGTCTGGGACTCTGCTCTCAGGAGGAGCTGGCTCCTGCCGTGCTGGTGCTTGCTGGTGCTCCCACGTCACCCGCTGCTCTTCAGGAGTGGAACTCTGGCTTGGTGCTCCACCACTTTGCTCCATCACTTGCAGATGCAAAGAATAATATTTGGACGTGGTTATCAAGTGGCACAGCGAAAACACTTCTACCTTTGTGGTTTTTTGTAGAGAAGGACATGGTTATTCAAATGCTATAATGTCTCTGGACCTAATATAAAACTGTTGAGGAGGAAAGTGAGAAATGGTGGTGGTCTCCAAGGTCCAGCTATCTCTGTTAACTCTTAGTAGTCTACAATGGGCCAGATTCTCATTTACAGCAAAGTGCTTTTTTTTGTCTGTCTGCCAGTGTGAAGAAGTTTTAAAATGGGTTAATGGATGGAAATTGCTTCTAAATAACTTATATTTATGCCCGCTGTAAAGCCACAGTATCCTGAGGGGGCTGTAAGTCTGACTGAGAAACTGGCCTAACAGTGTCTTGCAAAAAGTGCAAAAACGAATCAAGCAGTTAGACTACTTTGAATATTGACATCTTATTCTTTTGTCTGATTTACTTCACGTGCTTTTATTTTTTGTTGTTTAATTTTTCTATTTCCTGTGAACATCTGTGGGTGTTCCTGCTCCTGTTTTCTGGAGAGTTGGATGCTAGGGCGGACCATTGGGCACCTCCCGGGATGTGGCAGATGATTTCCGCTTGTGCTGATGGAGCTGCGTGATGGAACCCTGGCACGTCGTTCCAAAACCTGGCTGTAACTCCATGCATCTGTCTCTTGCATCTCTCTATCCCAACGCACTGGTAGCAGTTCCAGTTAGGAGCAGATTTAACTAGAAGGGTATGAAAGGGACTGTCTGACCCGTGGGGGCCAGCTGGAATGAGACTGGCTCCAAGCTGAGAGGAAGCCGTGGTGGTGGGGATGGTGCTGGGGCAGGATGGAGCACGACAGACACCATTGGCATCATTTTGGCCAGAGAGGAGCTGGCAACAAAGAACTTTGCATTTTCTGAACTGTTCTTTAGATAAAAAGGAGATGCCAATTCCAGAACTGTGTTTGGCCCGTACGTGTGAAGGTGCACGGAAAAAACCCCACGGTTGTAAAAGAGGAAAGAAATGTCCGCTCTCTGTCTTCGACAGCTCTTGCCCGGGGCTGATGGACCATAGGGCAGACTTTTTAGTTCATTTTTTCCTGCTGACCATGATGAATTACTTTTTTTACAGCAAGCGGCAAGATAATAACAGGAACAACTTTTGGTGTTCAGACAGTACGTTCTGGTAACTGGGCAGCAGTGTCCTATTCATTATGAAATAACATTCAGATAATGTAGTCAAAATTGCATCCTGACCTAATAAAGGGAGGTTTCAGATATCAGTTATAAAATGCAAAATTTCAGGAGGAAATTGTTATGAGATCTTTCCTCAAGGGAAAGGGCAGAATAGTTTAAAATTCTTCCAAGATACAAATAGTATCAGAACTGTTGGTAATGCTCTTAACAGGTTTGGACACAGCATACTCCTTGCAGAACAACTCGTGTTTCACAGCAGCTTTATAGGATAAATTTCAAGCTGGCCGTGCGACTGGTAAAAAAGCAAGCAAAAATCAAGCAGCTCTCAGAACACAAATCTTGTAGACCTTGTATTCCTCATCAGAATCTTTAATTCTGTTCTGAACATGGCTGATGCTGGATTGCAGATCAGGTGTCCCCCCGTAAGGTTAGGCATTGGGGAGCCTTCGGTGAGAAACAAGTCTCAAAGGCAGGTAGGAATTTCTTGGCACTGGACTAGCAGCAGGTGAGTGAGATGGGGAAGGGAGATCAGGCACGCTGGTGGTGTACGACAGAAAGCAGGAAAGCAGGCGTGGGTAATGAGAGGTTTTACGTGGGTCAAGCCCACGATCACAGGAACCTGTCTTCCTCTGTGTCCTGAGGTTGGTAAGGCTCCAGCTGTAGCGGGGAGGAGAGCGAGGCACGTGGTGGTTCCCAGGCTTTCCCAGTGGGACAGGGATGGGCGTCTGGTCCATAATTTTTCCCTGGTAAGTGGAACGGTGGCCTTGGTCGCACTTGGTGACTTGCTTCCCACCGCGCTGGAGATCTCTCAGCCCTGCCCTCGTGTGACATAGGTGCAGAAGGAAACCCTCCGAATTGCTGGGAGCCGTGGGTGGCTGGGATGAGCTCAACCACCAGTGCCGTCCCCATGCAAGCAGTGCTGGCGGAAGATGGTGCAGGGAGCCGATCCTGAGGCACGATGAGTGTGTTGGTGTCTGAGTTGATGTAGGAAGTGGGATGCTGCTGTGGTTGGGTGTATTTACGTAGAAGAAACAAGCCCTCCTGTGCGGTGGCTGGGTAGGGCTGGTTAACGAAGTTTGCATCATTACTGCCAGGAGAGGTGGCCAACCTTGTGCGTGCTTTGTAATGGAAACAAAGACCGAGAGCTGGTGCTGGTCGTTGCTCGCCTGTGGGGCCCCACCACGGACGAGCTGAACTCACCGTGGCCGAAATAGTGGGTGATCACTTTGTGCTGGTGGCAGGGCGGCTTTGCCTGTGCCCGTGTGGCACTGCCTCCTCGCCAGTCCAGTGCCCGTCCCTGTAAATGGGAACCTGTGGGAAGGGTTGGGCTGGGACCTGGTAGGCTGCTTACAAAGGCAATCGGATTTAATATCATGGAATTAAAATATTACTTGCTTATTGCTAACGCACCACTCTTGCATTCATTTTTCTGGAATCGGAACAATGAAGTGATGAGACTTCTCCCATGACTAGACTATGCGGTGTGTTTTTAGGCTTGTTCCAAGTGATAAAAAAGGTGTCTTGGGCTTTTGAGGTGATGCCTTTCAATCAAACACGGACACATGTCTGCTCTTCTAGTGCTTCTCTTGCCTCTCAGTACTCCTGACTAGCAGAAACCCTGTTATTTCAGATGTGTGTGTTTGTGTAACTAAAATTCAAAATTGTCATTGAATATCTAAGTTATGTTTTTATGCATCCTATATAAATATCAAATTTCAGAATATCAAGATACATGCAAATGTATTCTATTTGCATGGATAGATTATATACTGATGAAGATAAGGTATGTACATATAAAACTATATTATAAATATGTACTGTTTAAATATATATGTGTGTGCATGCATTTTATATGTGTAGTAAGTAAATATAGAAGATGTTATAAAATGGCTGATGTTTATTCTTGTATCCTTTGCAGGAAAGATTTCAAGTGAAGAATCCTCCACATACATACATCCAGAAGTTGAAGGGCTATCTGGACCCGGCTGTAACCAGGAAGGTGAGGAGCGTCCTGTTTCCTCTCGCCTGTCCCTCGTTCCTCGGCGAGGATGGTCCCAGGGTCCGGGTTCCTTCCTGCCTTTGTGTAAAAGGCCCCAGAAAAGTCTCTGAGAAGAGTCTTGGAGAGGTAACAAACTGCAGAGAGAAGCAAAGAGAAATGGAAGGCCGCTGCAGTTTTCGCAGCTCAGAAAGGAGAACAGATGTTGCAGAGAAAAGGACCATCTGATACATGAAACCACTTGTTTTAATAACTTCAGCTTCAATAGTTGGTCTGACAAATTATCACTGAGCTGTACTCTAGGTCTGACTTTTCATGTGGGCAGTGCAGGTGGTGAATAAAACCTCTGTCGGATGGCACTTTTCTCACCTGTGTGAAGGGGATGTTGAAGTTTGAGTCATTTTCTCTGGGCATTTCCATGACAGAAGTTCAGTACAGCTGGCACAGTTCACCCTTTGCTTGCAGTCTCATCTGGAGGTTTCAGGGTTGTGCAGTAAAGGCGTATCCTGGGGTGTATTTACATGGCAGAGCCTCATCCATCCTTCTGCATATTATTTTGTACAAAACGGTTTGAAAATCACTCATGAAAGACTCAGGCACTTCACTTGGCCTTTCACGTGAAAGTCATGCATCCCTGAATGTGGCTTCTGTACCAGGATGTATTTGTGGCTGGTTCTGATATTTCTGCACCGCTCCGATGGACTTAGTAATAGCTTCCAGAACTTTAGAATAACAGTAAACCTACATCCCAGTTAGAAGACCGTCGCTGAACCTTTGGTATTTAACCACTTTGGATATCAGCTTGTATCCTGTGTTGATAGTTATAATAGCCTTAAAAAAAAAAAAACCAAAACAAGCAAAAAAAAGGCAGCGAGAGCATAGCAGATCCTGCCATTGACTGGCTCTGCCTTGTCCTCAACAATCGCTGCTTTGTGTTGCCGTACAATTAGCTGAGGTTGGTGCCCTGCGGTAAAATACGTATCCTGACACAGGGCTTCCAGGCCGGGGCCGGCTCCAGCCGCAGCGGAGGTGCACCTCCGTCCCTGCAAAAGGCGAGGGGCAAACACTGGGTGCTCTGTGCTTCCAGCACACCGTTGCTAGCTCGTGTTTTCAAGGCTGCAGTGATGTCTTCTGACAGTGCTTCTCTTGTTAGAGGCTCTGACAAGGAGTAGGAAACCATTTAGTAGGAAACCTTTAAATTTGCCTGTAGCCGATTATAATTTTTTTTAAAAAAATGGTGAACAGGGGTCTTTGTGTTTTTCTCCTGAAGGGTTTTTGAAATTCGTTTGGTGTTTGGCTTTGCTCTGTGGTTACTCCATGGGCACACATTGAAGCCTTTCTTATCCTAATACCACTATACGAGTCCCATGACAAATGACAAAACCGAAGGAGCCTAAAAATAACTCCATTGAGTTCCTCTCTTTTGTTGCGTTATTCTGTATTACCAGCAGCCTTTCCTCAGCCTGGGCTGCGAGGCGGAAAGATTTACAAATGGGCTTCTGGACGAACGCGTGATATTGTGAGGAGAGCTCGTCTTACCAGGATTATTGCTGTAATTGAGGTGGTGTCAGCTTTTTTGCTGATGATCCCCAGCGTGGCCCAGAGAAGGTGGCTCCAAACGCTGCTGCAAAATGTGTGTTTCAGCTTGTAATGGGGGTCATAATGGCTCTTCCCAGGAAAACAATCGCTTTTCATCCGAGCTGAGTTTTGAAACAGGAAAATGAAAGTGTTGAAATTACACGTTTTTTAAAGAGATTGCAGTTTGGTGGTTCCTGGAGCCCAGTAAAGCACAGAGCTGGCTGATTGGTCTCTGCTGTGGTTGCAAAGAGCAGCTTGGCCTCGCTGGGGTGGGGGATGATGCTCCTGCCTATTTCTGCCGTGCCCTCCCACCCCAGTCTCCTGTCTGCCTCTTGCTGTATCAGTTTTTTACCTTTACTTGTAGAGGAGTAAGGTTTTACACTGCTTGCGGTTACAATGTGTAAACTCTCTTGGGAGAGAAGGCACTGTGTCTTTGTACTCTCAGCTAATTAACTGAGGTCCAGAGAACCTGTATGTCTGATCTCAACTAGCTATTTCAAAGTAAAAATTAGTAGTGCCTTGTGTCTCCTAGGACTTTACAGTGAGACATCTTTCTCAGTCTGCCAGCGGCTTTCTGAGGTGGTATTTAGTCCTACCTCAAGTGAGCCAGTGGCGCTAACTAGCACGTGATAAAACCCTGGTGAAAAAGGCAGCTGATAATTTTCGCATAGGTCAGCGAGGCCAGGTAAATCCTATCTTTTCCTCATCTTCACCTCAGTAAGTGAACTCATGAGAATTATTAACTGCCAAGTAGTCCCCTTGATTTTATTGTGGTGCACTGAGAACAAACCCTTTTTTCCCTAGTATTCAGAGCATAGTCCTACTTGCAGCAGCATTGCTTGCGTCCTAAGCATTTATAAGCCCTTTCCAAACACGTCAAGTCTGTGTGTGATAACTGGCGACCAGGTTGGTTGTTAAGTACTGCAGTTCCAAGGTGATTGTCGTTGTCCATCCACTTCTGCTCTCATTTACCTTGTTCACAAATGAGAATTTACCGAAACAACTGCTCTAGAATAATTTATCCAGCTGTTTCAGTACATTTCCATGGGTAGGGAGCACCAGGCAGGAGAGAGGACCACAGTCTTTCTCCGGCTGGGAGAGAAGGAGGCATCGCTGGCTCGCTCTGTCTGCACACTGAAGGTAGCCCTGCTGCAAACTGGTTTTGCAGAGGATGGGGAGGAGCTGTGGAGAGGAGAGGACATGGGTCGGTGTGCATTTAGAGGTCTTCAGCCGTGACCGGTGCCCACTTTGAGCTGTGGAGTGAAGTGGGGCTCTCGCTGCGTCCCAGTGAGGTTTTGCCAGGGTGCCCTTTCTCCTCCAAGATGGAGAGGACGTGAAACCTCATCTCCTTTCTGCTGCAGTGTTTCACTTTTGCCATTTTATGGCCTTTTCCCAGCATCTAATTTTGCAGATACAGTTTAGCATGCACAAATTATTAAAGCATGCATATGGCAGCACATGTGTGTTTCATTATTGGCTTGCATCCACGGCTTTGGTAATTACACAGAAATCATAGCAGGTTTTTTGGTGTGGGTGTAAAGTCGCAAAAGCGAGATTAAAGCACTAGGCTGAGAATGAAGCCAAACACTGTAGTCCTAAATGGAGAGTTTGATACTAAAACAAAGCTTGTATTGTAAAGAAATGTTTATTTATCTACAGGCTTTTAATTTTCTTAATCCTGGAAACTTGAAAATGTGCATGGGAACAGAAGTTACTTTTCTGTGTGTTTTTGTTGACTGCTGGACTATCGTCGTTGCATTCCTCAGGATTTAGAGGGGTTCTCAGTTTACCTTAATGTTTTATTTATTCAGTCTGCGCTGCGTGAGATGCTGATATTTCTAATAGCATCACATGAATCTAATTGTTTTTTTTGCCTGCTCATTCAATTACAGAAATTCAGAAGACGAGTCCAAGAGTCTACTCAAGTACTCCGAGAACTGGAAATTTCTTTAAGAACAAATCACATCGGGTAAGAGTTTTTGATGGCCTCTGGTCTAAGGTGGTTTGTTGGGGGTTTTGGGAGGGGGGTTTTTTTGGTTTTTTTTTTTTACATCTACTGATGGATGTCTTTGAGAAAATATCTCTTTGCATGTCAAGTAGTGATACCACTTGATTGATTGTTAAAGCCTGAAGGGCTCAGTTAAGAGATAGCTGGGCATCTCAGGAGAATAATTCAGCTTTAATCCTTTCATGATGGGGTTCATCCACATCTCTGTGAAGGCTGCAAAAAGATTGCAGTCAACTTCTGCTCACCTTAAGTCAATCAGAGCAGGAGTGAGCATGTTTGTGTCTAGAATAGTAATTGTATTGCAGCTATAAATGTATGTATAAAAAAACCCCATGCTGTTTTATAGCTTTAACATGCTGCAGTTCATGAAGGCTGGCTGTGCGTAGTGTTACCAGGATTTTACTTCCACAAAGCAGAAAATTCCTTTCAAATAGCAAAAGTAAAAGAATCGCCAGAGACTTAGTTTTTTATCGAACGTGCCATTCCCATCCGCATTTCCACTGGTCTTACCTCTCTGCTTTGGGTGTTGGAACCAGAAGCCAGTTCAGCACTGGTACATCAGCCAGGAAGGTTTCTTCAACGTTTTGTGTCATGATCACACACTGTGTCCAGCTCAATTACATCAATTTTACAGGGTGCTGCTCTTATTTTGAGGAAAAAACCTGGCATGCATGGACGGTGTGCATGGCAGTGGTGGTCCTTCCCACAAGCTGCACCATCACAAACTTCTCCCACACCCCTTCTCTGGCTCCTACTATGTTTACCCTCATTTTCCAACACAGAGGATTCCCCATCAGAGACTTAGGGCATCTGAAGCGTGACATTTTGCAGATTCATGATGGCTCATGGATGTGCAGAAGGAACCACTATGGTGCACCAGATAAACAAAAGAGACTGACAAGGCCAATGTTTATTTATTTGGTTCACTTGGCTGAAAGATGTGTTTCAAAATATGTTTTATAAAAATACAGAGTTGTTTATTTTAGCAGGTAGACAGCAAAAGGTTTCAAGCCTGAAGACTAGAATAACTCAGAGGTAATGAGTTCCCACTCTGCTGAGAGCAGGGGATCCATAGCTGCGAGGCCCTGGAGGCAGATGAGCCTGGAGCCCCCCAGTTCCCTCCCTGGCTCCCCACTCATTCCAGTGGCACCTAACCCACTCCTGGTGGGGTTTTGGCTGCTCCGGTTGCAGTCCAGAGGAGAGCTGAGCTGGGACTGTGCTGAGGGTCCTCGCTCGCCTGGGTTTGCCCCCAGATGGATAGATTTTCAAGCTTTATTTGGCATTCTTGAGTTTTTGAAAGTTTTGGAAGATAATAGACATTTCTGAATTGCAGATTATTTTGCATAACTCTCAGGGGCCAAAATTCACAGTAACAGGTTAACACCTTTTAAAAAGAGAAGGGAAAATTACTGTTAAATGTACGTCCAGGATGTCAGATTACTCTTTTGCTGCTCTATGTGCTTTTAAAGACTGCTAGAGATCAGGATGTGATAAAAAGTAAACCACATCCCTGCAACTCATGCGTTAGAAGGCGGCTGTAACCACTGCTCAGCGGTTTGTGCAGCAGTGCGTGCCAGAGAGGAGATGAGCCTGGGTTTGGAGCGAAGCCGAACGGCAGCTGAGCTCCCCAGCGCACCCGTGGCCCTCTTGCAGCAACGCTGCTATGGTGGGAAAGGCACTTACCGACTCGGGAGCTCAGTACTTAGAAGAGGAAACATCTAGTTTCTGAGCAATGCAGAGTGTGCATAGGGATTTTTATGCCTTTTTTTTTTTTTTTTTGGAATGTCTTTCCCATCATAGTGCTGCAAAAAAGCTTGTTTCGATACATTTGTAAAGTCCTCTAAAGGACTGTTTTAAAGTCCTCTACATAATAAAGGGCATTTTTAAAAAGTCCTCTTTTCCTGAGTGAGAAAGCAAAGTTTTGCTCAGGAGTGCTGCCTTTCCTGCAATGGATCTGTCTCTAGTTCTTTCTGACAAGAATTCCAGTAACTGCACAAAGCCCATGAAACACTGTGATGTCTAATGATTTTTCTAACAGATGGGTCAGGGAGTTCCTGAATGAAGAAAACAAAGGCCTGGATGTTCTGGTGGAGTACTTGTCGTTTGCGCAGTATGCAGTCACGTAAGTAAGACATGCCTGGTACTCTCTGGGCTTGCAAGGCAAAGCAAGAATCCTGCCATCACTGCAGAGCAAGAGAGGGAAATGCCAGGGCAAACGCTCAGTTTTCCCTGTAGCAGAGCTTTCCTGCTAGCAGCTTGGTACAATACTATGTACATACCTTAGAGCAGAGAAAATGGTAACATTAGCCCAAAACTATGGCATCATAACATCTTGCAGACAAAAAAAAGCCTAAGTTTAAACCTTGAGATCATTTATCTCTAAGACTATATTGACATATTTTTTACCTTTGGCCTCTGACCATCCTAGGGGTACAGTGTAAAAAACATTCAACAAATGTGTAGAAGCATGCAGGCTTCCAAAGAAATAGATTTGGAATTAGTGTCTGACCCCAAGGTATTACAATCCTGCCTGCCGCGTTCAAAGCGACATCCACACACAAACCACTCCTCACCAGGCTGCTGGCAAGCAAAGTTGTTGGCATCCTGTGCAGTAGATGCGCTGCAAGACATCAGTAGGAATTTCAAGGTAATTTTGCAAGTTGGGAAGACTATAAACCAAGCTTTTTCCAATTCTGACATTTGGTTAGTTGGGAGTCAGATTTAGTCCTTTAGATAATAAATCATTAAATGTATTCTACTAAAATAAAATGGGAAAAAAATCAGCTGTCCTTATATCACACAATTTGAAATAGATGTTCAGCTGAGGATCTGTTTTTGTATTTCCAAAGGGTTTCATTGAGGATGTTGTAGCAGTAGATTTTTGTATAAAATTGTATGAAAAGAAGCAGTAGGTTAAGGAACTCAAGCTGAGTAGAGTTGATATTTTATTTTTAGAAAAGTTGCCATCAAATGTATATATATCATCACGCAGAAAAGAGATTTTTTGGTGGGGTTGCAATAAAATTAATGAAGGAAAATTATATGTTTTAAAATGTTACTAACACTGGAAAAAACTGTGCACAGCAAAAAGAAGTGTTTGTATAAAGACTTTCTTCCTAAAATTATACAAATGTACGCAAGTTAGCTTGCTGGGTTTTTCCTCTCTCGAACGTGGTAAACATGAGTAATAGCCTCAAAAGCTGTAAGAGGAACAAGCAATTTTTGCTTGAAATAGCAGTACAATGGGCAATGAGTCAGAAATCAAAGAAAATCTGTAATGATTATGGTAATATATTACATATGCTGGGAGATTTGTGAGGGCCAGCAAAGCAGTGTAAATGCTCAGCCACATATCAATGGAGTAAACTGAATTAGTACTTGCAAAATGTGTTGATTTATTGAAATAAAATGGAGACAGCTTTAAGCATTTGCCCTCTTCCCTTCAAGGCAGGGCTATTCATCAGCGAAGTGGCCAACATTGTATTTATTTTACACTGAAGTAGAATAATACGTAGCTGTTTGATCCTTCTGAAATTGTGTGCTCATGTGGTCAGCTGCTCCCCTTGTCAAGGTCCGAATTTGCCGCACTGCGTGTTTGAAGCTCACGCTGAATTTCAGCCTGCATTGCTTTCTTCCTTTCTTTTTGTAATCTTTTGGGACCTACTAAAATCTGCAGATGTTGAACAGGAAGGAAAACGCTATGTGCATCTTTTCTGTCTAACCCGGCGTTGGAATTTCTATTTCCTTTCAGGTTTGACTTTGAAAGTTTGGAGAACAACGTGGAAAACTCGATGGACAAGTCCAAACCTTGGAGCCGATCTATTGAGGACCTGCACAGAGGCAGTAATTTACCCTCACCAGTTGGCAACAGCATTTCCCGCTCTGGCAGACACTCGACTTTACGGTAAGGCGTTTAATCAGGCAGTGGGTGACCCGCAAACAGTGAGTGCCCAAGTGAGAAGAGTCAATATGTTTTTTCCAATTAGAATATTTTTCATCTTCCCTCTTTTCACGGTATAGGCTTGACATATATAGGAAATGTGACATTGTATTGACAGTTTTGAGGTGGAAAGAAGTGCTAAGCTAGTAACTTGGGGAAGCATTACACAGCAATTGAGGAAAAGACAAGAATAACTCTGCCTCCCTTTCCAATGACAGAATGATCTAAAGATGTACAATACGTTTCCATCAGGTACAACGTGGCTTGCACAGAGGAAGTGGTTCCTCTTCTCCAAAATGTATCTCAACATTTCCATGGACCCAGCCAGTCTGGGGCTCTGATTTGGTGTCTTGTCCAAAAAGGTCTCTTCCAGCAGCGCATTCCTTCCATGCTGCTATGAACAAGATTTTTTTTTAATGAAAGGCCACTCTCATCCTTCAAACCTGCTGTTAATTCTAGCACTACCCTGGGCTTTACTATGAAGTCTCTCTTTCCAAATACTGTTTTTTGTTTTTGTTTTTATATTAGTTTGTGAAAAAGGCAGGATCTCTTCCCAGGACTGAATGGCAGTCAACTCTCTTACATTCCTTTGATGCTTCACTATTATAAAACATACTAAACACCACCTTTGTTCTAGCAGTACTGTCACCTAGGGACGCAGCTTAGAGTGCTGAATTCTTTTTGACTTTTTTTTGGCTTTTACGGAGTTTTGTTACATAGTACTGTGATGAGCATAGAAGAGTCCAAAAAAGATGGAGCTGGTGAGGACTTGCAGCTTTTTCCTACGTCTTCCAGCAGAGGTTCAGTTTTGCTTTGTCAGTCAATGGTAATGTTGGCTCTGTAGTTGATGTTAAGCGAGTGCCTTCCACCTACATCCTGAGTGGTAGCGGATGTGATACCTGGAAGATGTAGTTCACAGACATCAGGCAGTAGAGAGAGACAGACACACAGTTCTGGTAAAGAAATACAGGCTGTGGAGTGCAGCAAAATCACTTGACCGGTTGATTTTTTTTTTTTTTTTTTTGAATGTTGCAAAGGTGTTCTTATTGGTTTTGGCTTTCTTTCATCTTTAACTACTATGACAGAGAAATGGTAGAGTCTTGTGCTTGCAGGAGGATGTCTGATTCTGCTCTCTGTCTTTGGGAGGCATGCTTGTGATTAGTTACACTAGAAATGGGTGTCAGGTATACATTACATGTTTCTTACGTTTTTTTCTCTCTTCATTTCCTTCCATCTTGTTTCCTTTTTCACATGCCCCTTTATTCCTTACCTTTTTTATTTTCCATTTCAATGTTTCCTTCCTCACATCCTTCATTCCCTTCCCTCTTTCAAATGCTCTTCTCCAATTCTCTCTCTCGCATCCTTCCCTCCTCTGCTGTCATCCACCTTTCACATACCATCAGATTGGTTTCTTTGCCTGAGCAACTTCAGTTCAAACGCTGCCAGAGCTGCTTTTCAGCCAACTGCCTCTGGAGCAGCTTCACTGTGCGCTCTGCCGATGAGGCTTCGAGCCGGAAAATCTCGTAAGTCCCAGGTGCAAGGTTACCTGCAGCACGGGCTGTGCAGGGCATGGGAGCCGCGTGGCTAGCACCGCTCTCTATGCCTTATAATCTGGTAATCACACGTCTTGGTAAAGCGACCGCCTGGGCATCAGGGAGACTTTTCAGTCTCCAAAACATGTGGTTATCACATTATAATTTCAAAGTGTAGTTTGCTTCTGTAGAGCGGGATTTTCTAAAAGAAAATAAAATGTGTTTTACTTTGAAACAAGACACTAGTTTTCTTTATACTAGTTTTCTTTATCATATTGCAAGTAGTATTATTAGTTTCATACCTAAGACATAGAGCCCTTAGTCATGTTATTTCATCTTTTTTATTACAAATAGAGGCTTTATGCACATCCAGAACTGGCACAGAAACATAACCTAGTACAGTGCTTTTCAGCCAAGTGCCCCATCCTGCCTGCAGAGTCATCATTGTACTGGGGCAGCTTGGGCAGAAATTGTCCAACATTTATGTGGAATTAGCATCTTTAGTTTGTGTTTCATAAAAAAAAAAATAATTCTGTGTTTTAAAATCTGAATTTTTTCAATAGCTGGGGACTATGTGTATTAAGAAAAGTAAAGCTAAAAGGAGGTGGGAAGTTTTCGAGAAGGGTTTTTTTGTATAATTAGTAAATATTGGTTAATTGAAAGAGATCTTTTCCTGAGAACAAGCTAGGTGCTCATCAAATGAGGAGGGTGTGCAGCATGGTGTTTCTGGTCAAAATCAGGAGGGTGCTGCCTCGTCACTGAGTAGACAATGTGTCTGGGACGTGCAGAGACCCAGGGCATACGTTCTTCTGTCTTTGTTATGAAAACCATTAAAATGGAGAGAAAGGAAGAAGCGGTCCTTCCTCTTGGATGAAAAAGGAGAAGGCTGACAATCTTAACAGGGTAATTTAAAATTCAGGAGCTGGACTTGTCCCTGCAATGCCACAGCAGTATGAAAAATGAGAACAGATTTGGCCTGGATTCCTTTTTATTAAAACAGCAAGAAGATTTGGGGAGACAGTGTTCCGTGCCAGCTTTAACACCATTTTTTTCTCATTTTTGGTGCCTGGATGGCACCAGTTCTCCTGCCTGTCCTCAGGGTTCATTAGCAGTAAACCGGCTGTAGCCCTTGGAACCCTGCACGGTCCCAGCTGACGTGTGCTGTAGACATTTAATTATAGCAGAAGGAATAGGAGATAAGCACAAAGTAACACTAGGAAGTACTGGCAGGGTCATAGCCCTTGCACGCTTGCAAACGATGCGGCTCCATCGCAGTGAGCAGTTCCCTTGCGACCAGCCAGGGCAAGCTTGCTGCGGTGTGAACTCACCCGGTGGTGACGTGGGCATGGAGGCTTTCTGTCTGTTCGTTTGTGTGGCTGAGGCTATCCACTTCTAATTGTGACTTTAACTGGCTTCCTGTAGCTCTTTTTTAGTAGTGCTAAACCCTGCCAATTCCCTGCTCACTGGGTTTCCTTGGCAACTTAGGTTTTTTTTTTTAAGACGAGGCACAGGGATTTGGGAAGCAAACACCAAAATGAGGGCAGAAGGATAAAAACAGGGATGAACCTTTGGGGATTTTATTGCTGCTTTTTTGGGGGAGAAAGAGCATCACTTTCACATGAAAGTTATACTCTCCTGTCAGATAAATATTAATGCAGACTTTGTAATGTCCCAGCCCATTAGAAATTCCCTTTCTTCCGAGTCAAATACTTCAGTTTTTATGTGGATTGAACTGAGAAACTTCATTTATTTCTTCAAAATCTGTGGAGTCCATAATGAGAGAGCGAGCCAGGCAAACACATCTTAATCCATAAATGGGCTTTGAATGCATTCAATAAGTGGACTCAAATTTGACGCTGCTTTGTATGCTACAATGATTTAATTTGGACTTTGCCGTTAACGCTTTCACTGCTCGGGGAATTTTTTTTTTCAGTCATAATTTTTGTCAGATACTTGCTAATTTAACAAAGCATATTTTTGAGCAGCCAGTTGTCAGTCTCGTGGTTCCTCTGGTTTCTCTCCCTGAAGACGATGATTTTTACAGACCTGAGCCAGGCAGTGGGGTCTCTGGCAGCTGAGGGTAGCTCCAACGCAGTATGCACCCACTTCTGCACAGCCTTCTCGGTGATGTTTTGGGGTATTCATAGGTAACTGTCCTGGTCAAACTGGGGGAGAATCCCCTACAGTACCCATCCATGTTTGTGTACAGAGGTGAAGAAACATGCTCATTCCCTTGCTGGAAGTTACCTGGGATGCACACAGCGTGGCAGAGCTGCGCACGACCTGGGTGTGCATTTATGTCTGTAATCACACACTGGCTGTGTAGGCTGGGAGGAGGGAAGGAGACCAAAGCCGGCTGTTTCGATTTCTTTTCTCACCTTTTTTAAGCAGCAAATACCTCCTCAGCTTTATGGATTAATAATTTTCCCAGATTCTGTTGGACGAAGACAAAACCAGCAGGCTCAAAGTCACTTATTTTCTTTACATTTGTGGCACAAACCAGTCTTGTCACCTCTGTTTGAAGTGGCAGAAAAGAGACATTTTCGGGTAGCATGGCTAGCTGCTCTGGCTTCCCTTGCACGAGCAGAGGAGCTGATTGCACCTCACTGGTTTTAGTACTTAGGGGGGCCACCACTGAGCACAGGCTCGTGGTCTTTCCCTCTCTGGCCCTCGTCCCGTGCAGAAGGGTGCAAGTTCAATCTCCCCACGTCCAGCAGACCCGGCTTGTAACTTGCTCTAAGAGATCAGAGAAATCCACAGTTAGTAGGAAGCAGAAGCACCAAGACCTTCCTCTTCCAAAGTCCCTTTCTGCTGTCAGAAGGACGTTCATAATACAAACATCACCACCTCCAAACCACCGACAACAAAACTGCAGAAATGTGATCCAAAAACCACCAAACCCCAATGAAAACCAGGAGTCTCAGCCCACACAGAGCTGAGCGAGCTGCCGGGGGCGGTGAGCTCCATCCTGGGCTGTCCTCTGCTCTCCCTGCTCCTACTGTGAGGGAGCTGGCGTAGACAGATGAGGGCATGATATTCTTTAGCAGATAATAAGATAAAAATGATAGGAGAAACCAGCTGTAATTTGTATTCGTTATTAACGCAGTGCTTTGGAACTCTACACCATTGGACTGGGCACATGTCCTCGTTTTAAGCATGAAATTCGTTTTAAGCATGAAAGTCCTCTCATTGCAGTTGGCGGAGATGGCAGGATTTTGTATTGAGATTGGCGCTTGCTTACCATGGGGGGAAGGGCTTTTATTTACTTGGAGTATCCCAGTTTGTTGTGTAGGTGGTTTTTATGATCCATCTGTGGGTCTTCGGTGTCAGTGTGAGCTGTTTTGCACCAGAAGATGCCATTGTGTATTGCGTTTTCTAGGTCTTGGTTGTAAGTAATTAGGTCTTGGTTGTAAGTGTAAGTGCTGGATGAGTCTGGGGCACACTGGACACTTTCAGCAGTTCTGGCTGATCGCTTTAACAAAGTCATGTGGACACGGAGGCAGGAGTAGTTTAGCAAAATAAATTTCTTCAGGCTGGCTGGACTGAATGGTCCTTTTCACCTTTCTGTAGGAGGCTGGTGGGTAAAAGCACAGCCTGGTCTCCGGAGACATCACAGCAGTACCTTTTCAAGCACCGAATTAACTAAATTGTTAACAAATTGAATAAAAATGCTGAATGGGTTATTCCTGAACAGAAATGTACTTACGTTAGATCTGGGTGAGAAAAAGAATCTTAAACCGTACTGTGTATTTCAGCATGGGTTTAGCTTCGCTTTTAACGGTTGTTGGTTTTCCCACGCGGGTGCAGTGTCCCGGCTGTGGAAACGCCAGATCCTGCGTACTTCCCCCCAGCCTCCAGCAGCAAAGGCACGAAGCTGTGGAGCAGCTCCCTCCCCACGTGTGACATCCCGTACCCGCCGCCGGTGGCTGGCAGGAGGAAAGCATTACACGCTGCAGGAGCTTGCACATGGTCAGGTTTTCTGTTTCTGCTTTTTTCAGAAGTAAGGTTTTATAGTTCTTCTTTAAAGGAGGGGCAAAGGAAATAAAAGAGGAACCATCTGAATTTAATTACCAGGATAAATATACTCTTGGTGACATAATCTTTGACCTGCAGCAGACAGGAAATCAAAACCAACGATTCATCCAGATGCTCAGATCAGCCTAATGTTTAGTAACAAGAAATGAAATAAAAGCAGAAGAAGATCATCCACCCTGGCTTGGCTCATGTCGCATAAAGGGAGGTGTTAGAGCTACTGCCGGTCTGCCCTGCCTTTAGGAAGGAAACAAATAACATCAGGGGTTGTTGCAATTGCCTCTAATACAGAGAAAGCGTCTTGAGCCTTAGTTCCAGCGTGCAGAGTCGTCGTAAAAGAGTTTCTGTACAAAAAATCCTCATTAATTCTTGGCATTCATGTCTGTGTGAAGAAATTTGCATCTGCTGAAGGGAAGCGATCTAAATCTAGGGCAGAATCCCATCTGTGCTAGAGATATTTTCTCTGCACTGCAGCTCTCGATTTCATATTCTGCACCCATTTCTGAGTCTAATCGTAAACTAACACGGGTGGAAGCTCTGCGAGGTGGACGGTGTGGGATCTGAATATCACCGATGATATCGCTGAATAACACACCACCGACTAGGGGTGGTGGGGAAGGCAGAAGGACTGCTGCGGAGAGAGGGCAGAGCAAGGTGTGCAGCCTGGGGCTGGAGCTGTGTACCTGCCCTGGGGCAGAGTCCCCAGAGGTGAGCGTCGTCTTGGGCTCTGGGGGGAGAACGCAACAGCTACCTCTAACTTTGCCTATTTGCCTGGTCCTGAGAATTTCCAGGTGAATATCTCCAGGCTTCAAAACAGCAGTTTTCTTGGCTGCGGGCAGATAGTGCCATACGGGAGGTCTGCAGCCCTCGTTGGGTTTCTCCACCTCTTCAGAAGAGGTGAATATTGTTGTCATCTCAAACCTTTCTTCTGGTGCCTGCATTGCTCTGTGGTGCGGGGGTTTGATAAGGTGCCCGGAAAGCCACGCGGGTAGTGAGAGGTGTAGAGAGGAGCATCTCTCGGCCTGGGAAGACTCCGTCCAGGTGGCTGGATCCCAAGCTGAGTTCCCAGGGACATCGGACCCAGCGTGCTCCAGGGTCCTGCTGCCTTGCAGAGTATGCTTGCTCCCCGATTCTGTTCCTCCTCGCTCCCCAAGCGGCTGGAAGTGCCACATTCTGACTTCATGGTCATCTTTTATTAGTTTAAGGAGACTTGCTCCCATTTGTTGCAGCTGACAAAACTCTGTCAGATGTCTAAAGGCATTCTGAAATTTAAGGAATTGATACACCAGGTGCTGAGGAAGATTTATTTTTTTTTTTCTAGCAGTGGCATGATAAAGATCTAATTACTCTGCTTATTTAAAATTCAAAGGAAAATAATGTATGCAGCCTTTAGTAGTTTAAAACTGAGGTAAGTCATTGTAGGAACTATCTCTGTATGACCAGAAATGACTTTTAAATCTTTTATTGGAATTTTTTTCATATTTAGTGAACGGACTGTATGGAAATATGCTAGTGCAGTGTGGTTACGCATTCTCCAGCCAACACTGGCAGTGCTTCCACGCGTCCCAGTTCAGACTTAACGTAGGGCTCCCAACTAAAGGTCGCACTGCTCCTCTTTTGTCTTGGGAAGGGAGGTTTGGAAGACAAATGAGTCCCCAAGCGCAGGGTCTGTGCCTGGCCAGTCGCCCCATCCGTGGGGATGCAGGCAGGACCGCCCTAGCTGGAGCTCCTTGGCCGGCCCCATTCCCACCAGGAGCAGCCGGACAAAGTGTCCTGGCACCCAGGTGTGAGGTGCAGTGCAGCACCCCATCCAAAGTGCTCGTGGTGGTTTGGGGCCGGCCAGGACAGCCCCGCAGTGTGGGGAGCAGCCTAATCCTGTCCCGGTCCTCCGAGGCACAGCCTGCGCCCCTCCTCGGGGTCCTGTCCCCGAAACCCGGCTCCTGTGCTTTCAACTGCTCGCTGTTCTCATGCAAAACTAGGTCATGTTTCCCGCAAACCCGAAATCTGTCTGGAGTGCCCTGAGCTGATTTATGCATTCATATATACGGGGGGGGGGAAGCCATTTGACTGAATTCTGCTTTGAATTTTGGGGTTTCTTTCATCTCGGCGCTCCTGGAAAATGAAAGCAAAGGGAAGTAATTGCTGAAGCCTGAGAGTCGCTGGCTCTCCGTGGGCAGAGTGGTTTGGCACCACGCTCCAGAGCTCGCCACGCATTCCGCTGTTGTCCCGCACCGGAGCTGCGGAGCAGGGAAGGCTCCCACAGCTGCACAGGCAGACACAGCAAGGGTGCTGCTGCGCTGTAATCACTGCCCAGCACACGGGACACCCAGACCCTCGTACGAGCTACCTCATTCGTTTTGTACGTTTGAAGTGAGAAAATTTGCAAGTACGTTCTTTGTGTCGGAGAGTGAGCTAGTGAGTCAGAATAAAAGAAGTCTGTTATTACTTGTTCGGGTATTTATTATTAGTCTTTAATATTATTATTATTATTAATAATAATAATGTAATCACTGATTTTAAAGCTACACCTCTTTTTTTAAACAAAATGAGTAGCATTGGTTAGACAAGCAACTGCACAGTAGCATCAACAATAAACAGGTCAGCCCCCCAAATGCACTCAAAATATGCAGAGGAAAGAAAGAGGAAAACAGTGAAGTGTGGTAACACCAAAGCCGTATCTAATACCCTCTCTGACGTTGCCCAGGAGCAGACACTTAGTTCACAAGATGCTTAGAGCGCGTGCTTAGTACGAGCAAGGCAGATATCCAATGATGTTTCTCCTGGTTCATGCTCCTTCTTCCAGCAGTCTGTAGATTTAAGCATCCTGATCGAAGGATTGCATCTTGTGTTTAATAGTTCTTGATGGATTTTTTTTTCTCTGTGAATTGGTTTAAGTGCTTTTGAAGCCTATGCCAGGCTTTGGGCTCCGCAGCACTTGTGCTGAAGAACTCCCGCTCTCCGAAGCACTGTGTGGAGGAGTGCCTCGAAAATTACCAGGTTTGCTTTGATCCTGTTACCTGATAATTATCTGTGATGCCACATAATTCCCATGGTGCGAGAAATAATGACAGATCATTCCCCGTTGACTCCCTCCACGCCACTCATACTTTCTTGGAGTGTTGGGATAGTTCTTAGATGGAAAAGCCTGGCTCTGCGTGTCCCTTGGAAGCTCTCCCGTTCTCCAGCTCACCTCACCCTGCCTCAGCGTGTTTGCATTTGTGCTTTGAGTCATTGCTGGTACCAGCACTGGTATGTTTAACTCCTGGTTAGGGGCTGTGGTGAGGGCTAAGGGTGCTGTATTCCAGAAGCTTTCCCCACTGCAGTTGTTTTCCTGAATCAAAGAGAAGAAAAGCCTTCCTGTATATGTTCTTCGGGCTGCAAAGGTGGCATTGGCAAGTGTGAAGCCAGCTGCAGTTGTCTGAAGAAGCCTTGTTTTTACTGGAGGTTGTATTTACTCCACCAGTCGAGCTTCACCTATGAATTTCTCTTTCCTTCCCCAGTGGAGCTGCTCTTTGCCTAACAAATGTCAGAATTTGCACGTCACTGCACGTGCATCATGTTATTTTCCTTTCTGTCTTCCTATCAGCAGATTTTTATTCTTTCTTCCTCCATTTTCAGGCCTGAGTGTGATAGTCGGAAGTGCAAAAGGATTACTGTGCCTGTCTAGAGGTTTCGTTAGCCTCTGAGCTGGTGAGCTGATGCCCTTCTGGTCTCTGCTCTCACCTGTATAGGTGTAAATCAGGAGCAAATCTCTGGATGCTGCAGCCCTGTGACTAATTGAGAACCTGCCTGGACCTCTCCAGGCTGTTTTTACGCTGTAAATTGGGAGAGCGGGATAAATAATGTATTTTTCCAACCCCAAACACCAAACTTCACCTTCGCTGTCAGCGTCGCCTGCGGTGCCGCCAGCTAGAGCTGCTCGGGGCAGCCTGCACAGCTTTGCAGAGAAACCTCCGTGTCCCTGGCACAGCCTGGGGGGACCCTGCAGACCCCCCGCAGTTTGGATAGGGCTTGTCCTGCGGTGTGCTGCTCCCGGGGCTCAGCAGGGCAGCGCGGCGGCACCGTGGACACCATCGGCCTGTTACAGCAGTTAGTGGATCACTGTCAAAAGAGTTTTTGGACCATAATCGTAATCATCTTGTTGCTTATTCAATTTCACATATGTAAGAACATCTATGTATTTTGTATGGCAGTTTGTCTCCAATTTCCTGTGCTCGGCTCGTGAAGCATGTTTTTTCTTAAAGAAAATAAGCAGTATCTCTGGAAGAGCTGAAATGTGGTTTTCATTTACTATGACATAGAAATGACAGATTTAAAGATTTCCCTTTGTGTTTATTCTGTGTACTTATTTAATTGAATTCAAGGTTGATTTACCAGTTAAGGGTTACAATTAAAATAATTAATGCCTCTGTTCTGAGTAAAGTTCCTAAGGGCTGTATTTTCCTTAAATAATTTGGAGGCCTTTCAGAACGCTCAGCTGCAGAATAGAAGAGAGGCACCATTCTTAAATGAAATGCAGCGGGAATTAATACATTTGCTGATGCCTACGAATGTTCAGTTCCATTAAAAGTCTGTGCCGTTGCTCGTGCAGAGTAAAGTGCATGGAAGAAAATCCGGAATACCTCTGCTTGCGGGTGGATCGTTCTTTCCCCGTTGCATGCCACGAGAGATGGAGGTACCTGGCTTTGGATGGGTCGTGCTGTGGCTGGTGGCATCGGCTGTGCCGGGTGGAAGGGCTGAGACCGGCAGCTCGTGGTCTCTGCCGGCCCTGGGCTGGGCAGCGGTGGCCAGCAGGCAGTTGTGGAGCCGTGCATCTGGGGCTTCGTACGCTGCCAACGTAAACAGCCCGTGACCTTTTTTCTGCTTTATTTGCATGTGTATTGTCCGGCGGTTGTATCCTCTGCACAACTGAAAGATGTCTGCGTTTTCACCCAGGGGAGTGTTTCCATTCCTTTATTCTTACCGCCTAAAAATAGCCTTGTGATTGATGAGAGGTGTTTTTCTTTGCAGGTATAACACCTTGCCAAGTCGAAGAACACTAAAAAATTCCAGATTAGTGAGTAAAAAAGATGATGTTCATGTCTGCATCATGTGTTTACGGGCCATAATGAATTACCAGGTATTTCCCTTTTTGTTCTTTTGGACCACGTAACTATTTTGTTGTTGGGGGGGGGGGGGGGGGCGGGGGAAGTTTAGTGGTGAATTGTTAAGGTAACACTGATGCAAAAGTTTAAATTCTTACTTATTCTTAGGCAGTGTAGCTTGGAAGCAATATAACACCGTCCTTGTGTACCCGTGCAGCTGATTTAGTACAGATGTGAAGACAAACGTAGATAAGAATGTGTGCGTATTGGGCCAGTTCCTGTTTGCAGTGATGGGCTCAGTTTACACTAACTGATTAGACATGCAGCTGCACAACTGAAGTTATAATTTGTCTCAGAATTTGGTGCTAACACTTGGGAAATATGAGAATTTTTCAGAAGAGCTATACACTGATGGAAAATCTAAGCTTTTACTCGTTATGTGTTTATGGCAAGGCAATTGCAATAACAGCAAGTCAGAGAATAAACTAGGCCAAAGCTAATCTTATTTTCATGAGTTTTTTTTCTCTTCAGTGGGATGCTGTGATCATATGGCATGCCCTGGTAGCTTCAGAGACTCGGGATTTTTTGCTAAAACAGTAACAGCTAAAAGTTACATGCTTCAAGGAAAGGCTGCAGTGAACACCTTTATTATGAGTTGTACAGTCGTATGAGGTATTTGCAACACTGCTGCGTATGTGAACTCTGCCCTTGGGGATACCAGCTCCCTGGGATTTACAGTGTGTTTTACCTCTGATGGGAAGGATGCAAACAACGATCTCGTGCTAATAACCGATACAGTATTTTCCAAAGCAATTCTTTTTTCATTTTTGGAGAGCAAAGCCAGCAGTACTCATGCAATAACTGCATGATGCAGTCGCTTTATGGCAGCATGCACGCTGGAAAAGAAGCAATTTTGGCAGCTGAATTTCAAAGTCCTCTTTAGAGAGTAAATGATGTACTTGACTGTCAGAATTAAAAAAGGGTTGGAGGGAGGAAAGGACGAGCAGAGGGGTTGGCAGAGGTGTAGGAGCAGCCAAAGCAAGTACTTTCAACACTGTTAGTGGCAGAGAAGTTGTTAGGCACGGTGGTAGATGGAAATGTTCCGGCTGACTTGGTAAACTCGACAACGTTTTGTTTGGCTTACAGCACTGCAAAAGGCTGCCACTAGATCTGGTCAGAGATATGTAATTTATTGGATTTTAAAAGTAATAATTTCAGTCTTGAAACTGTAACAATATTTTCCCCTTCTCTTTTCAGTATGGATTCAATATGGTCATGTCGCATCCACATGCCGTTAATGAAATTGCACTAAGTTTGAACAACAAGAATCCCAGGTAGGCTGTACTTGCTTTTAGAGAGTTTAAGAAGTAGGTAAGTAAAGAGTACTTGGAAAAGGATTTTCAGGATTTACAGGATGCACAAACCTGTAGCAAAAATCAGACTTCATTCTGAATCAGATTAAATCTGTGTGACGGTGCAGATAGATGAGCAATTGCCACCTAGTTCTATTGGTTTTAGAAGCCTACTGACTCTTCAGCTGAAAGTCCACTGCATAAGCACTTGAGCTCTATTGCAATGCCAAGAAGACCCTGCTGATAATGAGCAGCTTAGCATGGGATTTTCCTGAAGAGTAGGAAAATCTTCTTTACAAAATTTTGTCTAAAGCATCCTTAGGTTTGAATTTCTTTGAGAGAGGGTTTCATTCTTGTTCTGTGTCGGGTTGCTGTTCAGGCACAGCAATAATGTCGTCATTGCACAGTGGAAGTGATGGCTGCGAGGCTGTCCCCCCTCCTCTCCCTGCACACACTTGTGACCCTGGCAGCCACTTCCAGCAAAGCCTGGAGCTGCAGACCTCTTGCATGTCTAACGAAACCAAATCTGACATACTGATGTTTGCAAGGAAAGGTAAAACCAGGGGATGAGACAAAACTAAACAGCACTATAGATATATATAGCCTTTGCTTAGGCTGTCCGCTTGCCTTACAGTGCACTGCTTGAAATCTTGTCCTGATGGAAGTAGGTATTTCCTTCCTTTCTTTTATTTAGTCCTCAGTCAGCAAGCCTAGGCACAGGATAAATGGGAAGGATATAGGATGTTTATTGTTTTTATCATTTTTGGTGTCCTGTGCCTGGGAATCAGGTGATCAAGAGAAAGCCTAAGTTTTCATTTTTGAAAGAAGTGGGTTATTTAGATTTCTGTTGGGGGTGGGGGGAGAAAAAAGCTTTCCAATGTGGCTAAAATAATCTGAAGACAAAACTTAACGTTAGCGATGTTCAAAACCTAATTTGTTTTAGGCTCATCATGATTATTGAAGAAACCAAAGGTTTGAGTGCTTAGGGTTGGCTGAGGTGTGCAGAAAGGGAAGCAGCTGCTCTGAGCGATGCTGCAGAGCTGATCCCATCCCTGGACCTGCAGAGCTAAGTGCTGCAGGAGTGGGCAGGCCGGGTGGAGGATGGATGTAGGGACTCCATCTTCTCTGGCTGTGCCCAAACAGATGCCGTCAACACAGCCGTAACTGTTCTTTCCCCATCCCACCCCAGATGCGTGGGCAGCCGGTGGGTGAGCGCTCCGGCCAGCATCGGAGACCTGGGCATCCCCCTGGGCTCTCTGCTCACAGAGATCGCCCTCCCCTTTCTCCACACACACAGCTCAGAGCCTGCCCTTGGAGGGGAAATTACTGAAGATCTGTAGTCAGAGCTCCTTCACCCTGTCTGAAAGAGCTTGGATTTTCTTCTTGCGGCAGGAAAAAAAATAATTGCTGAGTAAGAATTGAAAATGATACATTTAAAATTTCCTAGGAAAGTGAACATTTTATCTGATTTCCAAAGATAACCTTGACACTTTGAGAGCCGAAAGGTATTTCTTTTTCTGTAACATCTGGTTTGAGTCAATGCTTTAGCATGAGACTAATTTCATATGTGTCTGCATGATTTGACTATCTGCTCAGAGCTCATCTGACTATAAAGTTTGGTTGGTGCTTTTGCCTTATGAGAACCTGATAAAAAAGTACTGGGGATTATTTATACCGGAGTTACACTGAGTCTATTGCATGCTTTTCTTTCAGTAATCTGTTGTCTTCTCTCATTAACATGCCTGTGTTAGCACTGCTGTCAATCAGTTGCCCCGATTTCTGATTCAAGAGGGGAGAGATGTGCTAAGGCATCCTATAGTTACTTCAGTGAACCACGTCTTTTTTTTTTTTTTGTTTATTTTTGTGTGTGTGGCTATGAATAATACAAATTACCATAAAAAATAATTCAGATTTGTATCAGGAAAAATACAGATTTGAATTGTAAGCACATTCATTACAAAAACTGGGCTCAGAGGAAATGGGCTGCGTTGCGGTGATGACAGCTGACTAATGGCTGATGTGCAGTGATCCTGGCTTGTGTAAAACTGCCTCCTCTGCGGGTTTGTGCAGGTGAACTCTCTGGAGTACAAGCTGTGGAAGGTTGACGTGGTCTGCCTTTACCAGAGTTATGCAACTGCCTTTGGTTTGCTTGAATTTCCACAAGTATAATCTGTGATTTAAATTTTTGCATGTTTTGAGAAGCATTAAAATGGGGAAAACTGCATGATCCTGGGAGAGTCAAAACGCCCTGGATCAGATGATGCTCAGCTTTATGCATCTTGCAAGTTTACTAGTTTCAAGGGTTTAAAAATAGACGGGATGCAAACTACATCTCCCAGTGTCTCCACGTCCGTTTTGCGAGCAAGTAGAAAGAAGGTGGTTCAGCACGTGGTGGTCATTGACTGTCACCGTTTCTTTTCTTCACAGGACAAAGGCCCTTGTCCTAGAACTTTTAGCAGCTGTTTGCCTCGTCAGAGGAGGGCATGAAATCATTTTATCTGCATTCGATAACTTTAAGGAGGTACGTTACTCTGCTTTGTTAGAATTTGGTGCGCGTGTCGATAGTTCTCTTGCTATTGGCTAGAGCTTTCTCATTCAGCTAAATTTCGTAGAGTAAGGATTTTCCATAAACTGCAGATTTTCCCGTGGTCACCTTGAGCTGCAAAGAAGTAGCCAGTGGTGTCTATGCCATCATTTTGTTCGTGTTTGCGTAAAAGAGCCATAATCCCAACAACATGAATCCAGACTGTGATTTGCTCCCTTCACCTTTTGGTCAGTCGAGCTGTGTCCCTGAAGTGGAAAACTAATGGAGATCTTGAAAGCTTTACTCCAGTTCTGTCTCTGAAACAACCAGGAATGGTGTATTAGACCTCCCGTTTTCAAAGCCATTTACACAAGCTCTTGAAAGGCAAAACTCCTGGTTTTACTATCAGTAGGAATTTAATTTGTGAAAAAATTACAAAATCAAGTCTTCGTGATGGAACACTGACTGCTGAAATTAATACGGGTATTCCAATAGGCTCAAGTAGGGCAAGACTGTCATTCATAGGTGATACACGTTCAAGCGTATCACGTTTGCATACAGCGGTTAATGGGATTTGAAAACATCCTATGAAAGTTCAGAAGTGCTAGTGTGGGAATCAAGTCCTAGAAAGCTGCTGTTCTAGTTTATTTTGAATATTGGATATATGTGTGGATTTATTATTCAAGAAAAAAATGAATCTAGACTTACAAGCTCAAAAATTGTTAGACTTGATGAGTCCCAACTGGACTGTGTATAAACATGTAGCTTGTTTTTCCTTAATGCCACTGTTGCTGTAAGTGGGTTAATGCAGATGATTAACAAGCCAAGTTCTTGATTTTTTATTTTTATTTTTTTTTTTAACTTTTTGTGTTTTGGGAATTATCTCTGGTGGGGAGATACCAATCTCTGATTTACATCCACTGTAAATATTTGCATGCTGTAGACAAATAACTGTATTTCTGAGGCACTCGTCATTATACAGAGCCAGAGCAAAAGGTTTGAAGTAAACCTCCAGTGTGGGCCTGTTGTAGAAAGCCCAGTTTTGCAAGACCAGACCCGTCCTAGCTGTGAGCTGTGTTGTGTATGTAGAGCTACCCGAGGACAGAGGTAATGGGAATGGCACGGCTGCTGGCGATGAAGTGGAAGTAGAGTTGGAAGTGTTGTGTGACCATGGAGAAAGCCTTGCTCCTGGGTTACGCTGGCGGAAGAGATGGTCAGAATATGGAAATAAGATGTTCTGCTTCCAGCTGGGGAAGGGTCTGCAGTCCTTTAATGCAGGCACAGAATGGGAACTGGAAAGTATAGTTTGATTCTTTCATTTATTCATCTGTAGCCTTGGGCAAGCTGCTGGTATCTTTGTCTTTATTTGCACCTTTGTGAAATGAAGGAATCACGGAAGCAAATGCAGATGAGTTTGTTATGAAGAACAATTGGGTAATATGAGAGAAGTGCTTTAAATAGGAAAAGCACTGTAAACATGCAAAGTACAATGTGATTATTCCAGGCTTAAATTCTTCTGGCTTATTACTACTCTATTATAGAAGAAATATGACTCATTAGGGAGGGTGGTGTGAGGGATGACTGATAAGTTGGGCAAATAACTACAGCTGAAATACCACTGGTCGGGACAGTCTGTAAGGCTCATTAAACAGGCCCTTTGCATGTCACAGGGAAGGATGTGTAAAGTCCCATTTGCTTTCTTACCTTTCTGACATCTTTAGTCGAGGTTTTGCTCCTTCATTTTTTTCCAAGTGCTCTATCACCTCTCTTTTCTCAGGCTGACGTTCAAAAATTCCAATGTAACACGTTCAGTTTGTCTGCCATTATGTATTTATTCCATTCCTGTTTGTGTTTGATCAAGTCATTTGCTATAGTGGAACTGTCAGATGTTGCAGGTGAAGTGAGCGTGCAAGGAGGGGATTTTACCTTTCTCAATTCTACATTTAGCTGTTCTTCGCTTTATCCAATTATGCTGCTTATTTCTTGCTCTGTGCTGTTGTTTTCCAGTTTCCTTCTGGGCAAGTTTTCAGTAATGGTTTCAAGTTTTCATGTTTATAACTCATTCAGCTGGTATATTAAAAATCTCTGAGTTGCTGACATGTAAAGTACCCAGGGTTAGATTTCTAGCAGTATACTTCCAATTTAAATTGCTGTAAGCTCAATCATATTTGTGTGGCTTCTGTAACTATGCACTGCAGGGCTGCCACAGCTTCTCTGTGGTTCTTTCATCAGACACTGTGTGCATATTTAGGACAGATTAGACTAGTCAAACTAGATCTCTGCCAGTCTATCCCCTTGCCATAAAATAACTTCAAAAGAAATCTGAACTCCTGCCTAACACTCACCCTGTAATAAAGTCAGTAGGGAAAACAGGATATTTTGGACCAAATTCTGCTCTCATTTACATCAGGGTGAACATCAAATATTTCCTTAGACTTTGAGCTTTGCTCTGATGTAAATGAGAACAGAATTTGGTTCTCAGGGTCTGACTGAGCTGGAAGACCGCAGCTGATTTGAATCTTGTCAAGAATTCTTTTTGAAAATGACTTTTCATTTGAGAATGATTTTACAGGCCAAACTTTTTCTGGCTGGGCTCGAGATATTAAAATGGAGGACGGTTTGTTTTGTTAAGCTGTCTCTTGGAAATTACTCTTGTCCAGTTACTTCACCTGAAATCATTGATTTCTTCTGCACAGGTTGTTTCTCTTTGCAGGGGACTCGGCTCTGTGCGTTACAGACATAGCCCGGTGCTTGCTTTTCACTACAGGGTTAAGATCATGTTGGACGGGTCACTTCTGCAAACAGAAACACTGGGCTATTTCGAAGCCACCGGGAAGGTACAACAAATGAGGAGCTTGAGACGGAATTGAATAAAGCTGTACTTAACAGGAGAAGAAAAATCTGGAACCATTGTTACTGATGGCGAATGGAGACCAGGAGAGGGAAGGAGTAGGCTGGGATGGATGGAAGGAAAGGCAGGTGTTTTATGCAAAGTTCATCAGAGCTGAGGAAACCAGGCTTCACGCAGTCGCACTGGTGGTAGGAAACGCAAGCCCCCTGGTTCAGGCCAGTGAGTGGCAGAGCTGTTGAATGCTTTTTTTTTTTTTTTTTAATTTTGCCGTAAGGCAGAAAGCTGTTACAATGAAATCCTCATCCATATTGTATGGAATGAATCAGTAATTTCAAGGGAGACACCAGTATTAGTTTCTCATCCATCTTTGTGTTTCTCCTTTGTGTTCTCTGTGACGTTGAAGGAGTTTGCATGTTGAGTACAAGCAGGGGATGGTTTAGGTCAGTCTCTCGTGGTGCACGTGTCTGCTTTCTGCTGCCTGCTCTGTGTTTTGGGAACTATTCCGCATTGACAGAACGGCAACTCCAGCTCTCCGAGAGGGAAGTGCCCCAAAATGTATACGCACCTTCTGGGTTTGGTCGTTCCTTCCAGGCCAGTGCAGATGTTGGGTGGCTCGTCCCCAATTTCCAGCCTAAATTCAGCTCATCCGTTTTCAGGAGGTCTCAGTCTGGGCTAAACAGGAAAGAAAGTTCAAATTAAACTGTGAAGACCTGTCCCTGCTTGTTCCTGGGCAAGGTGGAATTTTACATCATCCCATGTTTCTCTTTTCAAAAATGCTACTTCCATAACTCTTAATGCTTTTGGAGTCCAGGTGCCGCTTAGCCTCTACGTCAAGAAAAGCCTCATTGCCTGGCGAAGTTTTTACTTGAGGACGGTCAGACCTTGGTTATGAGAAGCTCCATTAGCCAGGAAGGCCAGCAGACATTTTGGGTTGGCTGCAGCCGCTCTCCATGTCATCAGGCTTCAAACGGCTTCTGCAAGGTCCCGGAGCAGAAGAAGTGCCAGGAGGTCAGGGTGGTGCTGGAGGCTCCCGCTCAGCCCCGTCGGTGGGAGCAGGACTTTGCCTTTGCCTACAGCATGCGGCGCTCTGCAGCTGGAAAACTTCCCTTTTCTGAGCGTTGCTTGACCGAATTCTGCTGTATTTATGGGAAATAGTTTGGAGTCGCTGTACCACAGGTAGCCCACGGGAATAGCTGGGGTGTTTGGCTATTCCCTTATCTTTTTTGATACTTTCTGGCCCGTTGCCGGTTCTGTTAGCAGCCACCTCGTATTCCCAGCGCCTCGCACTGAAGGCAAACGCTGCTTGAATGGGATATCGCAGCCTCGCCTGGGTGAGCTCTTCGGCACGGCCGCGACCCCGGCCTTTACCCACTTGCCAGTGGGCTTCCTTAGCGGCGTTCCCGGGCCTTTGTGCTTGTTTCCATGGATTTGTGAGAACTGGCTACGCGATTTTATCCGAGTTGCCTGGGATTTGTGTTGCAGGACGAGCAAATGCATTTCAGCAGAATGCCAGGGGAAGAAAAGGAGAGCGGAGTTAGCCGCAAGAGAGCTTTGGGGGAGCTCCGAGGGTCACAGACAGATGCTGAGAGCTTGTGCCCCATTTAAATTGAAGCAGGCTGAGTGCACTGTTACAAAACAAGATATATTTTCCTGACGCTTACTCAGAGTAGTTAATTCATTCTAATAGTGTGATTGTATGTGTGGGTATACAGAGAATTAAGCTGCCATCTTTCACTGTCAATAATAAAACTTCGTTTTACTACTATCTCATTGCTTACTCGCCTTACTCTTTCCTGGAAATGCTGTTCTGAATTCGCAAAAGCGTGTTGCGCTGGAGCTTAGGTGTGTCATTCTCCTGGTGAATCTGCCCGCAGCCATCAGAAATGGTGAGAGCCAGCACGGCGCGCTTCTGCTCACGTCGCACGGCCATGGTGTGGGGAATGGTGCTCCTTAAACCGCAGCATAGCCACGCGGTGGTAACTCACTCAGGACCCAAAACGAGCATCGTTCCAAAGCTGCCCTTGCTCTCTGTTGTTCTCCTGACATCTTACCATAATCAAAATGCTTTTGTTCGTTGCTGCCTTGTCAAGGAAGGATGTTTTCATGTGGGTGAGATTCTACAGATTTAGAAGATCTTGCAGTCGTCACTGCCGTTGACTGGATACTTCTAATACACTTGTATGCCAAGAGCGAATTGCATAGGAAATTTTTTGCTGCAGTTGATGCTGGTTGGAAGATGAAGAAGGTTTTACAGAGCTGAGAAAAAGAACAGGAGGATAACCAAGACCACTGTTCTCGGGTCAAGATTTTTATGGTGAGATAAAGATGTGTTCAGCAGGTTGAAAACCCCAGCACTTTCCACCTGAGAGGGCAGCTGTAGTTTCAGTCACCTGCACCCTGCCAGGTCTTGGTCCAGGAGGTGTGGGACAGCATGTGGGAAAATTCGGCTTTCCGCGTGGCTGGCATTTTGAATTGGGGAAAAAATACATTTTAAATGTAGCAGAACAGTCAACAGGGAAATTTTGAAGGACCGAACTCTAACAAACAGCTGATCGCTGGCTGGCCCTATTTGCATGGAGGCTGGGCAGCGTGGTGTCTGCCTGTGCAATCACAGCGGGTCGGGCTCCGGCACACACTTGGCAGAGCAATCCCTCGAGTACAAGAGCGGTTTTTTAAACTCACTGTGCATTTTTCTCTCTGTTTTCTAATCTGAGCGCTGAAACCCCGTGTTGCTTTGCGTTCCTCTTGGAAGCAGAGCTCAAAAAGGAGTTTCTGCTCTCCGAGCTGACCTGGGTTATGTTCTACTGATGACCAGTGTACCTGTTAACTGGGGGCAGCTCTTTCTCGGAGCCCCTTCCCAGGGAGCCTGAAGCAAGCGTGGATGGGAACCTGATAACGACATTATCAGGTGCTGCCCTGATGGAGACTGTGGCTCCGACTCCTCAGGGGCCAGCTCCGAGCTGTGCTATGGGTTAGATCTGCTTCATGGTAAAGTTTCTTACGGTTGTATGTTCCTAGTAAAAATTAGGTAATGCTTTGCCCGTTATATATCCGTGTTTATATACATCCATCCATGTGTGTATATATATATACACCTTTGACTCTTAGGTTAATTTTAAGGAACTTTTGTCTACAGTCAGAGTCAGAATCTCTCAGCCCATTTCTCTTTAGTTGGAAGAAGATGTCACTGACAGAGCCTGGAGGCAAAGGTTTTAGTGCACCATATATCCCCAGAAATACCTGAATTAGCCTAATTGCACGCAGGGCTTGGGCAGCATCGCAGGGTGTCACTGGGAAGCAGGCGGTGAGACCGCCTGTGAATTATTTTGGGTACCACCACCCAAAATACACCCCTTCCCCAGCTCAGAGACTGCACATTTAGTCGCAGGCTATTACCAAACCTAAATGAGGATTCCTTAGACCGAAGGCACAGAAATAATGTGGACTGGCTAACTGTGAGCAAGGTTATAAAATCTGGTGAGAACATCCAGAAATAGAATTAACACAGAAGTTTTAGTTCAACAGAATTAAAGCTTGTTGAGGCTATGAGTGCAGAAAGCTGTTTTCCAACTCACTTGTGGCCTTGCTTCAAAATTGAAAATTTTTGCGGCATTTCTAGTTAGCTGTTTTATTTACAAGGTTTACATGTTTTTCATTTACTGAAAGCGTAGCAGCCAATAAACAAATAGGTTCAGTAAGTTTACAGATATGTTGAAAAAATTGCAACCCAGCAGCACTAATGTGATTGTGTAATGAAAACAGTTACAAAGCAATTTTGGGTTTTTTTGCAAATATTAATTTCCTCAGCTTTAGTGAAGATCTGAAAATGTCAGTTTTTGAATATACTTCACAGCACTCTGAACTAACGTTTTTAAGGAGCACAATCTTAGATCCTTATGTGGCTTTTCGTTAATCTCCATTTTAAACATAGGAGAATTTACTTTAATAACAACTAAATATTTCTGGGAAAAGACCAGAGGACTCTACCGCTTTTTTTTTTTTCCTTTTTTTTTTTTTAATAAGCACAATAGTAGTTTTAAAATGGATCCAAACCGAGGAGGCAAAAGAATTGACTGAGATCTGTAGTGAGACAGAAAGCCAGCCAGAAATAATCCTGGCTCTCTGCAGGGAACAATTCCTGACTTTGGCTCTAATCCAGCAAAGCAGTTAATTTGCTTATTATACAACCATATACCAGAATAATTGAATTCAGTAAGTTGAGTGTATGCTTGTGTGTTTCTCCATATGGGAAATAATTTTAGTATTTAAAAATAACAGCGGAATTGAGGTGCTTTTCCTAAGATGAACCATAGCTTTCAAGAAACCACCTCATTTTGCTCCAAGACAAGAAAAAATGCCAAAAAAATAAATTGGAATTCAGATAATCCAGAAAACTTTTGGGAAGCTCATTGTCTGGTGGTTATTCCAGCATCTGAACTTCCCCACGTGCTGGGGAGAGAAGAGCTGGCCTCCCTTGTTGGAGACCGGGAATGAGAGAGGGGCTGGGTCCAGCACGCCGGCGCTCCTTCTCATTTTAACATCAGTTTAATTGACTTATGTGTTTGCTGCGCTGAAATATCTGACAGGTGAGAAGAATTGCAATCTCCTCGCGCATCGCCTGGTTATGACTATTAATGCTGAGCTTACAGAGGCTGGGTTCATCTGAATTGCTGGGCAGCGAGCTGAAAGGCGGGGGCATGGCAAATGAACCTCATTGTTTACCTCCATCAGTTTTCACTCTGGCAAAGTGAGACAATATTGTTCAGCCCTCAATTTTCACAATGCTTAATTCAGAGTCAGATTTCTCTATTTGAATAATGAACGGTGGCACTGAAAACAGCAGTTCTGAATTATTCTTACGGGCCATTATAATAACTCAGTACTAGAAGAAACTGTTTGCAAGTGCTAGAAAATGTAAATGCATTTGTTGTCTTTTGCACTGCAGCAGTATATTGAGAGCGCCGTAACCCTGCTGGTAGAGAAGTAAAAGGTATTTTAACCTAGTACGTATTAAATAACTGTTTACTTAACCAGTAACTTATGGGAAAACTGATTTTTTTGTTCTTCAGCAAACTGCAAAAATGTCAGCATGATCAGTCCAAACAAAGTGTTCCTGTGGAGTGCTGCTTGCCGGTGGTGGGATCTGCTGATCACAGTGGGCTGTTGTGGGGGAGAGAAAGCCAGCATTGTGCCGCTGGACAAAGGAGCACAGACAGGAGAAAAGGTTCACAAAGTGTCCCATGAATTTTTGGGCTGCACATACATCAGACTATTTATAACACCACATCCAGTATGGGCTGTGTTCATGTGCACAGTATATATTTCCATGAAATTGTGCTGCCACTTCTCACTCTTGCAGAACTCAAAAGGTTATTGAAGGAGGAGGGAGCAGCTTAAAACAACCTTTGGGCAACACGTGGTAGATGCTCATTTTAATGTTTGCACTGACAGAAAATGTCCTGTATTGCAAAGTCTTTCCTAAGGTTTAAGTATTTTAAATTTGGCCCTTCAGAGAATTGTCTTCCTTGTCTTGAGGTCACTGTTAGCTGCCTTTGCCATGCCAGACCCTATTCACCTCAAGTGTAAACCCAGCCAAAATGATTTCAGTTTCTGTATGGCATTGGGGACCACCAGGCGTTACCTGCTTCTCCTGGCACAGGGGCATTTTGTGAGCTGATGAGCTTACTGATGTCTTGTCTGTGAAGTTGGGTTGCTAGCTCAGAGCTGTCATTCTCTCTCCCCCACCCGACAGACACTTGCATCAAGGCAGTTGCAGTGGCTGAATGGGGCACTGCAGCTCAGGCTTAGGAGCATCAGTCCTCCAGATGTGGAGGAGATAGCGGTCTGGCAGCTGTGTCTCCTAGTGTGCATTCTGTACCGTTGGCCAACAAGCTGCAGCTCCAAAGCCTGAAATACTGCCTGTGTTCGCTGCCATCTCCATATGGAACACGCTGTGTTTGCTTGTGGTGAGGTTTAGTTACGAGCTCCATTCTGCAACAAAATGAGGTTGTGCGTCGTGTTGTTAGGTGACCGTCTGAGGTAGGATGATGGATGTGCTTCGATCAGACTGGATTTTCACTTTCTGCCTGACACTGCGCATGAGAACATCTTCAGTTTTTCCAAAATACCCTTGTTGTCTTTTGCTGTCGGCCCAGGTTGCTTTTCTGGAGCATCTTACAGTAATCTGGCCACTGGAGCAGGAGCAATGTGAGGGTGGTTGTAATTGAACTTTCCTCTTGGGTGGTCTGGATGTGAACTGTATGACCTGAGAGCATTGCCAGGTGGATATGGATATAATCACTGCTAAACTTTTCATAACGGATCCTTTTGCTTCCTTACAGGATTGCGTTGTACCTTTGTAATAGATCTGTGATGGGTTTACTTCGTTAGCACCCAAACGCTTTCCAGAGAAAGGACCCTCCGTGGGTGGTTTTCCATAAAGCCACATTGTTCTTCTAGAATGACGTGGGCTTAATGCAACCTAAAAAGTTTTTTTCACAGCCTAAGTAGAGACAGAGGTTTTTTTATAGCCGTGGTAACCCGTTTAATCTTGCTTCTTACACAGAATAATGCTAATAAAAGAAAGATCAGCCTTTCTTAGTCCCAGCCATACTTTCAAATGACAGACCTTGGAAATTTATTCAAATATAAATGGCAACATATGGTTTTATGTGGTGGGATTTGATTTCAGCATTCGTCTTGGATTTTGGCCAATCTTCAGGCTGTAGGCTTCATCTACAGTTTCACTCTCTTTAATCTTCCAGGATAAATTATATCATTTCATGAAAGTCAGCTCGCTGTCTCTTGAAACGCACATGTTCCCAGCACTGACTCATCTGATGATAGTGTGAAATATCTGCGAGCAGCCACCGAAAGCCGCAGGTTGTTGTTGCTTTTCCTATTGCTATCAGCTGCTGTATCCCAGCCAGCCAGGGCTGCTTGTGTCCCGGGATCGGCAATTCTCTGCCGGCGCTGTATCACTTCGGGTTGCTCCCTAATTTAATTAGTCAGCCATAAATGGCTTGTAGTTGTTTATGTCAGCTTTTCTCATCCATGTGGAACGGTTTACATTAGATTTCCCAGAAATCAGTCCTTCTGGCTTTTATTTAGTGATCGTATGCACCATTGTTATGTTTGTTTCCACGATACATGATTTTGTTCAAGTCGGCTCCATTTTTTCTGAAGTGGGTATGAGAGAGATGCGATTGTTTAATGCTCAAAGTTGAGATGAACCTACTTTTTTCTTTTGTTATGTGGACTCTTAACTGTTTTGTGGGGAGGAGAGAGTATGGAGACCACTGGAAGAATTTGCAGTTGGTCAAACTGAAATGCCATCCCGTTTACTATAGTAGGAAAAAAATGGCTTGGGATAATAACGTAGGGACGAGTGCATCTAAGCAGCCTGTGGTGCAAGTGAAGGAGAGGGTTCCTTGGGTTTGCTTTGAGCGGGAGCTGCCTCCAAAATCAAATTATATCGGCGGGCAGCTGCTGCCTTTGATCCTTACAGTGCCAGTAGGTTCCTGAAACGTGGCCAAATTCTGGTTTTCTCTTTGGCTCTTCTTGACAGAGGCCAGCCTCTTGTCAGCATTTCATCTTTTTTCCTCCTGAAGGGCATGTTGCTCCTGCACAGAAGCGTATGTGTCCCAGGAGAGCTGAGCTGCGTGCCTGCAGGCTGCATCCTGCCAAGAGTGCTTTTGGGGGGCGCATGGTGAGAGGGTGCCCCGTGGGGCGTTTGTGGTAAGTGCCCGGAGTAGGTCACATTGCTGCATGTTCAATGAACTTGGGCTTCTTCATGACCAGACCAATTCGTGGTCCTGCACACGGAGAGCTGGGGAGACGGGCGCGATGCCGGTAGGCTCCGGTGCCGTCGTCTGGTGCGGAGATGCTCCGGTCCCCGCCGGAGTGCGATTATCCCACCTCTCGCTTTTAAATGCACGCTTGTGAAAACAGGATAGTCATTTCAAAGTATTCACGATGATCTCCCTATTTTTCCGAGGTTGCTCCTGGCCATTTTGAATTTCAGTTTGGCCATTTGGTGGCTTTGCAGAGCCTAAGGCTCTTCACCAGTGACGCCAGCTCTCGAGACACCTGCTGCAAAGCACAGCAAAATGGGAGGCTGGGGCAGGGGGTCGCTCGCTCGCCCTCAGTTTTCGTTGGAGCTGCTGTAACCATCAGCAATGTGCATGCGGTGTTTGGGCTTTGATCTCCCAGCAGGACAATTCCTGATGCTGTAGGGAGCCTTTATGAGGATTACTCCTGAAGAAAAGCTCGAGATTAGACTGAAGATTTACAACCCGAAGCTGAATGGCAGTGGCTCTCCAAACTCACCCGTCCTTTCCGTGTCCCAGGGACCCCATCTCTGCTAAGCAGAGAGACGGGTCGCGTGTTTTTCACCCCTCGCACAACTGCAGGCCAGGCAATACCAAGGAGACTTGCTCTGTCCAAGAGTGGGTCTGTCTCGGCTCTGTTGTAGTCTATCGTAGACCTTAATGTGTGTTTTATGGGCCTAGTGGAGCAGCCCGTGTAAAGGTGTTTAATGCTTCAAAACCACTTCCGTGGCATAGGCTGTAGAGAGAGACGAGTCCGTTGGGTTTAAGGTCATGATAATTTGCTTGACCAACAAGTGTAATCTGTTTTTCATGAGGGTGCATGCTTTGGTGTTTAAGTGTGTTTATTTTACCTTGCGAGTCTTTAAGGTTCAGCTGGAAACATTTAAATACAACTTTAGCAAGTGTTTGTGTGTGATTTCAGCACCCTGCCTACCAGAGGCTGTGCGAGTGGGGGTTGCTGAGCCTGCACGGAGCCCATTAGTTGCAACTTGTGGGATTTTGGCCATGAATATTGATGGTAATGTTGTCAAATACTTCATCATAACCAGTGTCCCCATCTTCTCACAGAGATCCAGTAGCAGAATTCCCACTGACGTCAGGTACTGATGACAAATACCTGAATAATAACCCAATTGTGGCAGTTTTGCTTAGGAATGACAGAAGATGTATCACGTACACACAAGTATGTTTTTTTCAGCTGTTAGAGACAGCAGAAAGTGTGGCGAGAGGTCACCCAGCAGGCCGCTACTCACCGTGCTTCGCAGATCTTGTGATCAGCAGTTTAGGTCCCACTAAACTCTCTGGGATTTCAGCGAGGTCTGCCCAGTGCCTTAATCTTTGCGTAGGTACCTGCTGCAAGATAGACACAGTTAGGAAGAGGAAGCTGATACGGGAATGGTAATAATAATGCATACTTTGTGAAGAAGTTGCTTTTTGGGAGTATCTAGAAACCTCAGTTGGGGGTTTGGTCTCCTTATGGGAGACACAAATGTAGAAATGTGTACAAAGAACCAGTCCCTGCCCCAGAGAGGTTAGTTTCCAAAGCAGAAGTAGCCAGTGCTCCCACCAATCCTTAATTACCATTTGCTAGCTGATTTCACATAACTGCTTGTGCCATGAGCTGGCTGCTAAGGGAAGCAGCAGCTGATGGCTTGGGGGGTGTGCTGCTCAGAGGCTGGCAGACCCTAACCGGACAGCCGGGGTTGGATGTCCCACTGCCGTGTCCCCTGCTCCTGATCGGTAGCACCCGACGCTCCTGGGACATTTGGGTGAAATCTGGGGAAGGAAGGAAGGAAGGAGCCTCTTGGGCTCACCAAGGGTTTTGTTCCTCAGCAGAAGGGAAGTTTCAGTCCTCCAGATGAGCAGACTCTGTTTTTCAGGACCTTTTAAGAGCAAACCAGCTTCCTTCAGAGCTTCTTCTGTCCCTCTGCAAACAGGCAGCATCTGAGGAGGGTGAAGCAGCATTTATCACTGTTTGTGCATGGATGTGCCTACCCAGGCACTTAGGGCTTTGTTCAGAAGAGCATGCCTGTGCTCTTCCTGAATTCGCTGCTCAGTTTGACGCCAAAATCCAGCAAGCGAGAAGTCAACTCATGGTGCAGGGTATGAGGGTATGAGGTATTCATTCTCAATGAATTTGGGAATGTGTGAGTGGGACACTTTGCGCTGCCCCTGTCACTTCCCATCTGACCATGCTGGGATGGTGGGGCTAGCTGGGACGGCTGGGCTCAGGGTGGCTGCCATGCACCAGCTCCTAGCCCTACAGCTTAGGTGTTTGGTGTAGTCCGTTCATGCAGGGACAGAAAAAATACCCTGAACCGATGCACCACAGAGCGGGGAGTTGCAGTTGCTAAGTAGGGAGGATGGGGAAATGGGTGCACCTCCTGGTGCTCACCTCTGCTCCAACTTATTTAATATTTTGTGATTTTGGTGTGGATTACTCTAGATCGTTTGTGTGCTGGGAAAAGCGGGACTGAGCCAGAAAAGCTCCTGGGAAGTAATAAGATTTAAACAGTATCCTGGGACCTGCTTTATCTTAGATCTTATTTCTCCCTCAAGTTGCTTGTGTTTCCTGCCAACGCCCCTGTATTAGGGCTCTGTAATTCTGACCAGCTGATAGTTACGCTGATGTATTTCACTCCTCATTTAGCCGGTGATAATTTTCTTTTTTCCTCCCTGTAATTTGTTGTTCTCCCTAATTACATTGTATTACAGTGGAAAGCCAATTCTGAACTGTGAAAGAGACCAACTCTTCCTGTGGCATAGCCTGGTGCAACTCTGTGGCTTACATTTGTACCATCAGTGGGTATGATTAAATTTTTAGGTGGAAAAGAGATACCAAAAGTTATGTTATAGTTGTACCTGACCCCTTAGACTTGCAGTGCAGCTGTTCACCTGTGATTCCTCTGCTGGATTTGTCACGAAGAAGAGCATTTTTAACAAGAGAGGAAACCTGGACGGAGAGGTTTTGAGCAAGTGGATGAGCTACTTTTAAAATGTTTTTCATACTCTGTCTTGCAAGCTGTAGTTTCGCAAACACGTGGTGATTCTTTTGTAGGTGTGTGGAGAGAAACAGCGCTTTGAGAAGCTGATGGAGCACTTCCGAAATGAAGACAACAATATAGACTTTATGGTGAGTGGTATTTATCATCAGCAAACTTTGGTTTCAGTATTTACTGTGTCTGGTCCTGCTACCATAGGCAGAGATGTATCTGCCTTCTGATCCTTGGCCTAAAATTACCACCATACAATTTTTTTGTATTCTAAACTACATAATGTGCACTTCATTTTTAGCTTCCATTCAATTCAGTTATCTTCAAGAAATGCCTTGTACCGCAGTGAAGGTAAGAGGAAAGTGGCCTTTTGGTCGCGTGTACTGTTTCGCGGCAGCAAAGCAGCAGCTTCTGCAATATCAAGATGCATATTCTGTCTGTGTGCCAACATCCTCGGAGTCACAGACAGGGAAGTGTGGGAGAGACTCAACTGCAGCTGCTGTCTGTCCGTATCTGCTGATAAATATAGCAGTAGTTTGCTCCACTCGTGGTTCCTCAATGTACATATGCATGATTATTCACCAAATCCACTTCCCCTGGAGCACAAGAGAGAATGGCAAGAGAGGAAGCTCTGGCTGGCACCCACAGACACCGGCGCCCACTTGCACATTGGCAGCACGTGAAAGGCAGAGGTTGCGACAGTAAGGATGAGCTAGCTGGTTACGTGTCCAGTATCAAAAATACTTCTGTATCTGTTTTTTTAAAGTCTGTAGCAAGTGAGTGCTGGTGTCAGAAGTGTAAGAAATTTCAAGTCCTATTTTTAGTTGGAATGCAACTGCTGGCATGGTCAGTCAGAATCCCTTGCACGGCTCGTGCTCCGTGCCTCGGATCTGATGTGATCCTGTTTTGAGGTGAGAGCGGAGCAGAAGGGCATCCCACCCAGTCACGCTGGCCAGTCTGCTGAGGCCTCTGTTAAGCATCTGTGACACTTCATACTGTTTTAGTGCTGAGCTTTGTGTTAAAGATCTCTTTCTGCCAGGAATTGGGTGTTAAAGCACCTGGTGTGGTGTTTCCTACAGGCTTTGAACACTCTGGTGTCAGTGGCTTGCAGCCCTGATGGCCAGGGCAGGATCACGCCCTTGAGGGGACAGCAGAATAAAAAGGAGGTGGTATGAGTGAGATAGGATGGCCTCTTTCTTGTATTTAAAAAGAAAAAAAAAGTTACAGTGATCCCTGCAATTCTGCTCAAGTTAGCAAGCTGCTTTCAGTAACTCTCTGACACGTTACAGTTGGTTTTGTTCCTTATTACTGCAGTCCCAGTAAGGACATGTTGGTGGTCACAGTATACATTAGGTATTCTCAGATGTATGTACAATTTAGTCTGTAATATAACAGAAAGATTTGTCAGTCCTCAACACCTGACTTTTAGTCATTTTTCCCGTGCTCACAGGGAGGGGGGTAATCGTATTTGGGGAGCAGGAGAATGACACAGCTCAGTGCAGCCTGGAAGGAAGATGGTGGCAGCAGCCTGCAGCCAGCCACCTTGCTGTGAGCTACGGGATTTGCCCACTCTTTTTAAAAAAAAAATATTTATTTAAGATATGAAATGGTGTATTGTAAGGATGTAATAGGGAATATGCATGTGAGTACAAGCCCGGCGAGCTGTGAATATTCAGCATCCATCTGGATGGCCTGTAAGAAAATTCCCTGGTCCTCTCAGGCCACAGGTTGAAGTTAGTGGTGAAATTTGCTTGAAAAACGATCAATACATTTTTTTCAGGACTTGCCCAAGTACTAAGAAAATCTGCATCTTTGGGCAGCTTCCACCACTTAAGGGCTTGACTATATGACACGCCTAAAGCCAGGAGGGAGAGCTCATGACAAACCATTTGGCAGATCCGCTCGTTCTCGTCACTACCTGGCCCTAACGAGCTCCGCGTGCCACTGCGAGCGCTGGCTGCCGAGTGCGCTTCGGGGGGCGAGTGGGGAGCGCGGTGGGCCCCTGCCCGCCGGCTCGCTGCGGTACCAGCGCTGCAGGAGCCTGCGGGTTGCACCAGCGTGTGCCCGAGGCAGACATCGCTCCTTTCCGCAGGACGGGATAAAATGGGTGCCGGAGCCCAGGCTCCAGGATGTAACGTTAAAAGCTTGAGTAATTCAAGAAGTTGCAACAACTGAACATAAACAAAGAGCTATTCCTGCAGGACCTGGCTTTCACGCTGCCCTAAATGGAGAAGGCGAGAGCTGTCTGGGAAGCTGGAGCTGGAAGGGGCTGCGGTTAATTGCATGGATCAACAGGGAGGAAAGAGCAACAAAAAGGCAGAAGTATTTTAGAGAAGGTTCCTGTTGTTGACATTGACTGACTTCATTTTAAAAGCAACTTTCTTAGATTAGTTTTCTTTGACTTGATAAATTCCTTAGTTGTGTATGTAAGGATCTGAGAAAGGAAATGAGAATTTGGCCCTAATGTTGCGAGAGCCAAAGCAAGTACAACAAAAGCACTTTTGAAAAAGGGGAATTTGGCTCTGGGTGATACAACAGGATAGCAGGGTTCAGCTGGCAAGGGCCAGTACCAGCACTAGGAGGAACCAGGGTTCAGCTCAGGAACTACAAAGGGTACTGCAAAGTCTCGAAACCTGAAGTTAGGTTTCCAGCTGCATGGATCAGGTTGTTCGTGCAAGAGATGGGTACGCACCGAGAGGTGGGGATGAGACATCGCAGGAGCTCCTGGATGAGTCTTTAGACCATCTTCCTTCCTCTCTTCTTTGGGGTTATACATGCTACCAGTCTCACAACTTTGTATTATCTAGGGTTAAAGTCATTTTGGAAACCAAGTGGTTGAAGCTGGCCAGGAGCTACATGGGAAGATGTAGCTGAAAGGTTTTGACTGAACCATTTTGGCTTGTTGTGTCCCCTTGGTCCCAGCTCCAAAGCCGGGCAGTACCGGGCAGTTCAGCCAGGAAAGTTTTTATGGCAGCTCAGCGGCTGCTGGGAGCTCTAGCTGGGAGGAGCAGTCCGGGGCATCCTGGCCAGACCTGTAGTCAAAGGCCACCACGCAGCAGATGCCTGCCCATGAGTTTATTATCCTCTGGGCCCTAGAGCAGATCACAGAGAACTGGCTAATTTCCCGTAGGAAACTGGTAATCCAGAGAGCGGTCTTCAGTTTGTTCTTCCCACAAAATGACCCAGAGACGTGGCGTCTCTTAGGGGCTTGTCCTGCGGGTAAAATCAGGTTGCTTTGATTTTTATCTTCTCTCAGATTCGTTCTAGAACTACTCAGACACTTCCCAGATACGTTGAGAAGCTTGGTATTACCCCTGCTGCAGCGTTGCTGGCAGGATAGAGTTATGCCCTTAAAAAACCCAGGAAGGACTAGGCAAACCTTCTCTTAAAGCAGCTCAGAGAGTGACAGACGTGGTCAGCTGTGAGCTCAAAGAGGGTTGGGGATCCTTGGGCAGAGCAGGATTTGGCCGTGCCTTACATTCAAGTAAAGGGCAAACCTTTTGGGGTTTGTAGCCCGATTCCTGCCACTCTGCAGGAGGTTTCCCCCACTGCTCCTTCTGCTCGTGACCCGCCTCACTCGAGAGCCTTTTCCTTTCCTTCGCTGTGCTTGGACGCGTTTGGATGCCAACTCCTATGATCTGGTCCCTTGTTCAGTTACCAAACCACAGCTTTGGAAATATGCTTTCTGCAAACAACAAGGCGCCTTTTGTGAAAGTCCCGTTTCCTAAGCTAGGGGTTCCAGTTGCAAAATTAATCTCACTTTTACAGGCCGTTTCAGAAACAGCATTGTTTTCTTAAGAGCTTGTGTGCTTGTACGACGTCTGGCCGTGCGAGCTGGCATGGAAAGCGTTTCTGTTCACCGGCACGCAGTAAAGGTAGACTCTGCAGACATGACTTAATTTCTGGAACCCACGTTTCCCTTTATCACAGCAGACAAACACCCCGTAAGCCCGAATCCAGCAACGGCTTGGAAAAAAAGCCGCAGAATAGCGGATCACAGTTTCCCCTCGTGTAGTAACTGCAAGGAAATGTGGTCATTTGCTGTGTCTGACCCGTGGGGCCCTGGGAGAGCCCGCTCCGACCCTGCGCCCGGGGTTTTCGGGGGGCAGCCGGGGCCGTGCCGTCACCTCGTCTCACGTGGAGCGGTTCTCCTTGCAGGTGGCCTGCATGCAGTTCATCAACATCGTTGTCCACTCGGTGGAGGACATGAACTTCAGAGTCCACCTGCAGTACGAATTTACGAAGCTCGGGCTGGACGAGTACTTGGACGTGAGTACGACCCAGGTCTCCATCGTGGCGGGTCCACACCACATCCCCCAACTCTGCCGCTGCCCAGCCTAGCCTTAAACCTCCTCAAACCTCCTCACCCGAGAGTTTTTGGGAGGGCAGAGCAGGGCTGTCCTGTAGTCTCTGCTAAAAATGCAGTGCCTTGGCCGCTGACTGGGGGCTGTGGCCTGGAGCCACCCCTGCAGAAGACAAATCAGCGGCAACGAACTGCAATTACAGACCGGGAGCTAAATTTGTAGCTTTGCCTTATAACAAAGGGAGGATGAACCGCAGTCGTCCTCGCCCGCGCCACGTCTCTTGACCTCCAGCCGCGGGCTGCTGGGCCTCGTGTCGGCCCCAGCTCAGGTGCCGCCAGGGCCCCCTCCATCTCTGTGTGAAAAAAGTCCTCCTTTGAGTTTTCTCCTGACAGCCAGACGTTTTCTGGCGTCCTGTGGGAAATGCTCCCTTTTAGAAGAAAGCTGCTTTTATATTTCCCCTTTTGTATTTTTCTGTCTCTCCCGCTCCCTGCCCTTGGGAGCACAGACACGAAAACAGTGCTTGTGTTGACGAGGGGTTGATTTGTCCCTGCTGACTTCTGCTCAGCAGTAACCAGGAGAGGGGTTTTTTGCTGTCTGCAAGAAGTATTCGTACACAGCGTTTCTGAGCAGAGGTCTCTTTGGGGTCCCAGGGTGGCACAAACCCTGCAGTCTGTCGGGAACAGGCAGGGCAGTTCAAAGCGTGCTCTGACGTTATCTTTGGAGATAAAGCACGCTCATTTTGAACATGGCAAACCCAACGCAAGGTCAGCGAGAGCAATCAGAGGATTTGCGCTGGGCCATGCACCTGCTTCAAACCCAAACATAGGCCTCACCTCTGCCTACTGGCCACTGAGCTGGTGGCCACCGTGGGCCAGTCGCCAGCCTTGCACCATCCCAGGGCCGGGCGGTGGATTCAGAGCTTGCCATGTTCAAGGAGCAAGCACGGAGGAGAGCAGTCATATCCTCTGTAGTAACAGAAGATAAGACACTGTTTAGCTTTGTTTGGAAGCTTTGGTTGTTTCATCTTCAAAAATGACTATTTATCACTTAGTGACCCCAGCTAACATTAAAATGCAGAGCGTTTTCCTGGGTGACAAGTGGCCTGAGCTCCCACTGCTCTCCCCACGCCGCTTGCTGTCTGCAGCCCTCCTGCCACAAAGGGCTGCCAGTGCTGAGTGACCCCCTTTTTTTCTTGGATTTGCAGAAACTGAAACACACGGAGAGCGACAAACTGCAGGTACAAATTCAAGCTTACCTGGATAACGTTTTTGATGTGGGAGCTTTGCTGGAGGATGCCGAAACCAAGAATGCAGCCCTGGAAAGAGTCGAAGAACTGGAAGAAAACATTTCCCATGTTAGTACCACACTTTGTCACCTTTGCCTCTGAAGTAGTTCAGAGCCCGCTCTGCGCATGTGCTTTGCTGCTGCCCATTTGGGGAGGTGGAAGCACAGGCGCAGTGGGCCTACAGCTTTTGCGGTGAGGTTCACCTAGAAAAAGCCTTGGGACTACTGTGCTTCTGTACTGGGGCAGTAGTCAAGATATTTGGCAAATTTAAGGAATTTAGGAGATAACAGGCAGGTAAACTTCCTGGGTGCTTTCATGCTATTATCCTGAACCTCATATTCTGCATGTTTTAGTTAGCGGGTGCTCCGCTTGCTACAAAAATTTGTTCATAAGCTGTTTATTGATCTGGTGAGGAAATGTCTCATTCTGTCATTTTATTTACTCTGCTATCTGACACAACCCCCAGCTTCTTAAAAAGAAATAGCATTGCTTGTTAATGTGGGGCTTGACATGCTGTTTCTGTGTACGTCAAGGGACAGTTTGGCCCGTGCCTGCCCGTCTCACTGCTTACATGGCCACGGCTGCAGTGCCCGCACGCCTCAATAGCATCACCCAGTTTATCCTCTGAAAGCTGTGGTGAGCTGGGAGGGCATGAACCCCCCAAGCTGGGGGCTAGCCGAGCGAAGGGTCGCACCCCCCCCCCGAGGCCCTGGCACGGCAGGTTTGCAGCTTTGGAGGCTTCAGCTTCGGTTCGGTTGCGGTTCCAGGTGGAGTTACTTGGTGCACCGAGCCACTGCACAGAGATATCACGTGAGCTGGGAAGGCTAATTTACATAGAAATTGCAAATTCCTCAGCAATGCAGTACCGGTAAATAGAGCAGATAACCATCCCATCTGTGTCTTAAAACACATTACTGGGCTCAAGAGGGAAGGGACTGAAAAATAGCGCTGTGCGGTTATTCAGTGTTTGCTCATTTCAGCGTTTGGTCACGGCTTTTCTGTCCCATACCTTCTCAGTGTCAATTACTTTAGTCTGGAAAACATGGCTTAGCATTTTAAAATCAAAGTGGTTTTCCATACTTAAAAAAAAATATCATACAAAGGTCGTAATTCTCTTACCATTCCTACATTGCCATCACTTAGAATAAATATGTTCTTAAAATAATTTGCTGTGCAGTATTTGCCCGTCTGAGGTGCCCTTCTGCTAGAGACAAGTGATTCAGTAAGTATTTGGAAACTTAATGGTTTACTCTTGTGGCAAATTTTTAAGGGCTTGCTTCTGATCTCTTGTTGCATAAACTAGACTCATCCCAGGAGTATGGACATAATTTTCTGTCATGTGTTGGCAGAAGTACTAATAATAGAATTGCAGAAGTTTTATCTCAAAAACACAGCAACCAGTGCCACCTCACCACCTCTGCAGCCTCGCCTGAGTTGGCGTGATTGGTGGTGATGGAAAAAGCCAGCGAGAACTGTGGGGCTTCCAAACCTCAGGTTTGTGAGGCTGGCAAAAAAAAAAAAAAAATCGAAAGACAATGGAGGAAAAAAGAAAATAAACTCCTTCATTCATTAATAATCAAATTAGCCTCATTTTGAGAGGGGGTATTTATAGGTTCCACCATTTCAGCCTCTGTTGGTTTTGCAACACTGCCATTGTGGTATTCTGTGGGATTTGGGGGTTTCAGATCAGACTTAGTGTGTATGAAAATAATTGCATTTTAAGTGCTTTACTGGGGAGTAGGATTTCTTACCTGGACAGGTTCATAGCTACAGTCCAGCCAGGCTACCTGCTGGTTGTAGCTGGAGGATAATATTCATCTTCAGAGGAATCTTCAGCAGAGCACATAGTGCCCCCCGATTGCATGCAGGAACTTTTCTTCTTTCCAAAGAAAGACTTCAGGGTTTGGTAGAATATCAATAATTTACCACGTACCACTGCTCCAACAAGTGTTCCTGACATTTTGGTTGAGAAAACTACTGTTACTCACTTATATCATTTATTTGTCTTTTCAATGATAGTTATCTGAAAAACTCCAAGATACGGAGAATGAAGCCATGGCAAAGATTGTAGAACTGGAAAAACAACTTATGCAAAGAAACAAAGAACTGGATGTCATTCGGGTGAGTGCGATGGGAAAGCTCTGGCTGGGTGCCACGCTTCAGAGGAGCGATCTCCTGTGTGCTTGATGTATGGGAGGTAATGACTCTTTTAAGAGGACAAGTGACTTCTGTTAGCTTCCTAATTTTGAACCTAGGACAGATTTCAAGTTGAATTACTAGTGTGTGCACTCAAAGATGGACATAAAACTCTTTGAACATGCCAGCAAATCAGTGAATGAGTCAGGTACATCTTACCACTTGGGTCTGTAGCATCTGTGTTTGGAGATTTGCACGAGTGGTTGGCTGCGGGGGGGTGTTGGAGGTGGATCTGGAGTCCTTCAGGCGTGTGCTGCAGAGCTGCAGGACCAGAGCAAGTTCCCTGTGTGCTGTCAATTGCAGCCAGCTTTCTGTGCACAACCCAGACCCGTTACTTCTTCGTGTGCAGTCTTAGTAACAAAAATTATCAGTATAATATTAACTAACTTCAGCCTAAATGTGATCCCAAAGTGCGGCTGCTTCTAGGGTTCCTTCTGAATGTCTGCCCTGGGTACTTGCAAGTACAATCTCCCCTCCAGATCAGGAGCTCTGTTCCTGCTTCCCTTTACGGGTCAGCATCTGCTCATAGGCACAGTAACCAGCAAGGCATCAGATATTCTCTGTTGAAGTCAAAATCGAGGCAGCGTACCTACACTCTATATTTAAGGCTAGCATAAGAAGTGGGAGGCATCACAAAAAAGCGATGATGAGAAATTCTGCACGCCCAGGTGTTGGTGCCCACAGGTGAGATTTCTCCCAGGACTCAGCACTGTTCCCTACCTTGCTGCTACCTGGGGAAAAACACAGAATGAATTCTTCCTCACCAGTGGAGATATACGGTTTGCATCAAAGCTCATTGTTAGGTAGAGGCTGGCGCAGTGACCGTCCCGTGTCAGGCTGTTCTTTTTCTGGTGTTGGTATTCTGTTCTGGGAGTACAAGTGCAAATTCCTTGTTTCTGTGGCACTCTCAGGAAATCTACAAAGATGCAAATACCCAGGTCCACACCTTGAGAAAAATGGTGAAAGAAAAAGAAGAAGCCATCCAGCGACAGTCAACGCTGGAGAAAAAGATCCATGAACTGGAGAAGCAGGGAACCATTAAGATCCAGAAGAAAGGTGATGGTGACATCTCTATCCTTCCTGTTGCTCTGGCCTCTGGAGTGGTGCCGGCAGGGTCGGAGGCTGCGGCTGGCACATGCGTCGCACCGGTCGCTGGAGCTGCATCTTCAGTACCATTACCACCACCTCCGCCACCATTACCTGCCTTAGCAGCGGCGTCTGAGGCAGGTAAGAAGCGTTATGTCCCTGAGAGATGGGCTGGCCGGGAGCTGGAGTTTGTTGTGCCAGGGACAGTCACGACAGCCTTAGAC